>NW_023998457.1:3881832-3907052 GCF_014805625.2 Glossina fuscipes
AGAGAGAGAGAGAGAGAGAGAGAGAGAGAGAGAGAGAGAGAGAGAGACGGAGAGGTTGTCATAGGGACGGTGTACGCTCTGAGTAAGAACGGAACAGAATGGGGATCGGCGGCTCCACCCAGAACGAAGAGGACGTCTATTCGAACCAAGGTATACAGAAGAGAAAGAAAAGACACCCTCTCCGAGCAGAGGAAAATAGAGAGGAAAAATAGATATCCTCTTCCGTCCAGAACGATAAGGAAGATTGACTGTCATCCTCCGCTGGGACTTATACACCGTAGGTGCTGAGTTATGGATATTTCTATAGAAGACTATCCATCCGAAAATCACCGACGATAAGGTATTTACTTTCAAGTTTTTCATTTGATTATTGACTACCAGCGATGAAGTTATATGAAGTCATAGCTTCGTAGAATTCTAAGATTGGCTATTATAAGACAAGATTTTTTGTCGGATATAGATATATTGTTGCAGTTAGCTATTGAGTTAAATAAAATATGTGCTATCCATAGAAGATAAGTCTCTTCTTTAATATTTTCACTAAAAATATTTGACTTATAACGTTGAATCGGGCAGCAGGATTCTTATTTATGCCGAGAAAATGTGAACGTCGAAGTTAGGAAGGCCTGGAACAGAAGCTGAGGCATGACCCTGACCGAATAGGAAAAATATCAATCTTACATATAAGGCAAACCTTTTTCATGAGAGTGAGCAAAACAGAATAACATGGCGTACAGCTAAACGAGGTTCGATATTAGCTCGCGAGAGAGAGAACCAAAGAAGGGAATAAAATACTTTTTTGCAAACAATTAATTTCGGTAGTGAAAATGAACCTTTTCTTTGCTAGCGACGATAGAGTATATATATATATATATATATATATATGATACAAAGTTAAATATTATTTTATATATATATGGTAGCTAAACTTTATCATTATCAATTGATTTGCTTATATATCTTCAAATGTGTATTTATTTATCTACTAAAAATAGAAACTGATATGTTTTGGTCTCTCTGCTAAACATTTAAGTAGCAAGAGCATGCAAACGAATTTGCTTATCATATTATATTTCCTTACAGCCGTCTGTGCTAGTGTGTGTGCGTGTGTGGAATAAAATCTACTTGACCCTTAAGCAAACAATTTGTGCACATATGTCAAATAATCAGATATGAATGCGTATGTGAAACGTTTTACGAAATTGATTAAAATTTTTTATGATTTACTATAATTGCTAAAGATTAGCAATATCAGCCATTAGTAACGATAGGCATGCAAGTATAAATAACAACAATTGGAATTTACAGGATATAGTCTTTGTTCAAAAAAATAATAAATAAAGAAAGTGCGATAGCATTATTATGTTTCATTATGAAAAACTTATTTAAAAGTACGAAAGTAAAATAACAACAACAACGTATATAAGTGCAATGTTTAGCAATTAATTAAATGAATTGAAGTGTGACAAGGACCAGCCAGTATTTTCTAGGATTTATAGGTATAGTTTATAGTTAGGGAATAACAAACATTGCCGCGCTTGTGATAACGGTGGGCAGTAACTATTGTCACAGAGTAAATAAATAATGAACGGCAAGTAAATGTTCAAAACAAGTTTTGGTAAATAAGTGCTTACAACAATTAAATTTAATTTTGCAACGAATTTTGGATACCGTATTTGTATGTTTATAAAACAGTTTCTTTGTTTATTGGTTTATTGGGGATAACTTAACCTAACACCTAACAATACTTTAACCTAGGCGTAAGGGAAAAAAGCAACAACAGCGACACTTACGTTTAGCAACTATGAATAATGTTGTCGACTGGGTGGCATATGTTTCACATATTCGCGTTTACCTGGAATGGAGACTAAGTGATCATTTTCATTAAAGTGTTGAACGAGGCCTTGTATAAGGGAATGCAGTCCATAGTTAGCGCTGCGCCGCGTGATAGGCACAACGGAAAGGAGTGTCTAGAGACTCTAGACTCTCTACGAGCCAATGTAGACGTTAATTTGTAAGTCTGAATTCATTAGACGATTTTAAATATGATTTGTGAAAATGACCTAAAAACCTATTAGATAGTCGTCTGATTAGTCCACTAGGTAAGAGCAGAGACAACTAAGCGAGAGTTCTTGTTCAAATTACAAGTGCGATAGAGTTTTCTTTGATCGTGTGCGCAGTCGGTAAAGCCATAACATTTATTGCCCTAGCCTAGTGAGTGTATGTCCTATCTATTTCTTTTTCTTTTCTTTCTCACAATCACAATGTTAAACGAATAGGAGACAATCTTCTGAGTGATGGCTGTTATTAAAAGAAATAGAAAATAAATACTGATTCACTTGATCAAATAATAACAAGAATTTTCGATTTTTGTTTACATATCTCTTTTTCAATCTTCAAACAGCCGCCCAAGTTTTGCAAAAACGTCCCTTAAAAACTTAACGAGGAGAAAGAGTGGAGCAGTAAGCATTTGAGCGATACTGGATAAGACATTGCCAAAAGAAAAGCGAATTTCATCTTTAATTGCTTTTAGGATGCATCTAGGATGGAAGAACAACTTTGCGAGAGAATCTATTCGTTCTTACTTAAGGGAAAATTTGCGTTTCTTTAAAATTCTGTTATGTGAACCTATCTACCGTATACTTAACCGCTAAACGAAAAATTGCTTTTACATTAAAACAAATCAATTATGCGCACAGTTTGCGGATTTCAAGACGTCATCGTCATGCATCTAAATAGTAAATAAACTATATGTGTATGCTTATGATTGTAAATATCAATTAAAGATTGATTTATGATGAATTACGCCAATCGTGTAATGTTCATATCATAATATTGCTATTAATCTTGAAAGCTTTAAACAAAAAGTCATTGAAAACAAGTCTAGAAATTCATTTTTAAACAATTAACCTAAGGTTTTTGTAAAGTAAAAGAAATTTGTATAAATATTCATTATTATTATATTTTCACTTATAAGATGATTAAGTAGTTTATCTATTCTTCTCTCATACCTATCATAATAAATATTTTCCATTCATTCGCACAAAAACATCATCAATCCTTCAACTGTCATTCATTATCACAAGTGGCGTAAACTTTTCCTTCTCTTTTTTTTTTTTAATATTTTCGCAAATAAATTTCATGGTTATTTTATACTTTCTCTCCCAAACGCGTATACGCGTGTATTGGAAGTATAGTCCTTAGGGATCAACTATGCGCTAAATATTAGCAAAATATTTGTCTGACTAATCATCATCGTGCATGAATGCTTTTGTTTGGTACGGTTTGCACACAAGTGCGTTTCATAGTTTTTATACTCTACATCACTTGTGGTAGATGGTATATTAAGTTAGTGCGGACGTTTGTAACACCTAGAAGGGCTTAAGATACACCTATCTCTCTATTCAGACCCACCGCCCTATTCAGAATCATTTTCTATATGGATCTAAGCCTGGAAGCTTTGGAACGGCTAGGCCAATTTTTTGAATGCCCTCTCTTATAACCGTTCCTACGGAAACTGTAGCTTTGTATGGTAAAAGGATTGAATTCTCAACGTTTCAGGGTTAAAATTTGCTCATAATAGTTAAGCGGCTAAAAAATCTTCCTTACTTACTAGACTCTTACGTAGGCGCCATCATACAACGCAAATGTGTAGGGTATGTAAAGGTCGGGTTCGCCTGACTGTAATGTTTTTACTTGTTTTAAATTATAGGTGAGTGCAAGAGTGTTTGTAAGTGAGGGCGCGGATGTTTGGGTGTTTGTGTGTATTTTTAGTATCGTCTTCCCCACATTTTTATTATAATAGGTCAATTTATAAAGAATTTTGTTAAATTGTTCGCCAATCTCTTTTCCTTTATTCTCTTTTGGGTAAAAAGCTTGGAATATCGGGAACTGTCAGTCAGTCAGAAATGTTAGCCAACATTTGAAAGAAAGCCTCCGCCCAGACATTGGGATATATTCTTCATGTGCTGACCGCAGGTAAGGTTCATAGACAAACTTAGATTGATTAAGAACGCGATTCTGAATTAATCGTTATTATAATAGTTGGGCTTAGCTGAAGTGATGTGTACGTCCGTACAAACTTATTTATACTTATACCGCAAGTGGTCGCGAACACAATTACAGCGAGCCGCAGGTTGAAACAGCGACTCCATTCATTTGATTGAATTGAAATTTTTATATAACAATTTTTTCGGTTCTAGGAAATTGCAAAATGTTGCTAGATTTCGATAGATCGCTAGCTTCTGCGTTGTTAACCTAATTGTAAGCAAATTTACAAATAATGCATATTTTAATTTTATATAGAACCTAATTATACTAAAATGTAATAATTTCAAATTTTTATTCGTTAAGTGACTTGTTGAACTTTGTTTCATATAAATTAAAAACAAAAAAAAAAAAAAAATAGATATATAAATATTAGGTTATATTAAAAATTCTTCGTCGTTTTTTTCCGCGGGATGGTGTTGATGTTGTTATATCGGCCACACTCGCTTGATTGTTTCAAACGGACGTGTGCCTAAAGAGGTAATATTTCAACCATCATTTTTTCATGCAGATAGTTTTCTAATTCTTTGCTGGTGTGAAAAGTTATATTGACTTAAAAATGAGTGAAATATTTGAAGAGGCATGCTATGTGAGGCTTTTTTATTATAAAGAAAGTAAAAGCGCAGCAAAACCAAAAAAAAAATTTGTGAAGAGTACGGTAAGAATGCGTTGAGTGAACGAAAACCTCAGGAGTGATTTGTTCGATTCCGTTTTCAAAATTTGGATGATGTTTTCGCTTAGCATTCTTGATTCACTTTATTTCTCTTCAAAAAAAAGAATGCAACTATGCATTGACAGGATTGTTAACTTCTCGCACGGGGAAGGCTTAAATAGCGACAGACGTTTTGATGCCATTTCTGTCGGTTTTTGGTTGATTGTGACTTTTGCCCGGCAGTGTGGGGGAGAGAGGACATCAATTGAAAGAGAAAGAGATGGCTGGATTTTGTAAGAGAGGGAAGCGAAGAAAGCATTGGTTGAACGACACTAATTAAATAAAATACAAAAAATTAAACAAAGAAAAATTTAAAAGAAACTCTAAGATCAGCTCAGTATGAGTAAGTAAGAGATAAAAATTCTCAGGGAAAACAAAAATTTTGGAAACGGTATAAGATTCTGAAGATTGTAAAAAGAAAGGAATATGGCAAAAGTTATTTGTGGTATATGCGGACAGTTTTTGGGTGCCCAACTAATTGATTGCCAATGCGTATCAGAACTTACGAAAAGAATAGAGAATAGAGAATAAGAAGATGACTTTCTTCTTCTCAGAATGTCGTTCGATAGGTCGTTTTAGTTAAATTCGAGCAATTTAATTATCATTTCTAGGCGCTAGGCTTTGAATTAATTATCCGAACGCACCATTTATTTTGTTTAGTGAAGTAAGATAGTTTAATATAAGGAAATTGCTTCAAAGGATATTGAAATTTTATTTGTTTATATTCGGAGGGGAAGAAGATAGGAGAAGGTAAGAAAGCTTGGAAAAAGCCGCTACTCCGGCATTATTTAATTCACAGAGCAAAATTTTCCAACGAAAGAAAATTTCCGCCTCCCACAAGGGCAAAATCATCATCAAAATCGCAATTTTTTTATTTACGTAATAACCTTGTATGTATGCATACAAAAAAATGCAGATACCGGAATAATTATCGGAAAACGAATTCTAGGTTTCTTTGAATTGTGAAATAAAGAAAAAAAGGAGCAATCGATTAAGAACAAAAAAAAGAAGTCGTTTATTGCTTTGTCATCAAAACTTTATGAAAACCTTGTGTACAGCGTACGGCAAGAAGTACAAAACAAAAAAAAGTTATCGTTATTATTATTTTTTTTATTTTCACAAGAAGAAGCTACAAAAATATAATTGAAGAAAAAAAAAAATCGTATTTGATTTTTATCTAAAATGTACATTTATTTTAATCGGCAAACAACAACGACAATCTCTCCTTGCTTGGTGTTTTTATAAAATGTGCTACAATATCTGATAACAACAGCTGCTGTATATAACAACAACGCTACCATCATTGCTTGTATCGGCGTTTTAATCAGATAAATTTAATCTTTTTTTTTTTTTATAAAAATTAAATATTGTTTTGCACGGATTGTATTGTAGTAATAAATGAAACATAACCCAAGCGAAGAACATGTAAATGATGGCCATCTCTATTAAGAGAGAATTGATGTATAATTAATAATTTAACTTAATTTACTATTTAGCATTGATTTCGTTAATAATAAATTTAAAAAAAAACAATATGAAGAGTAATAAAATTCTTGGTTGACAGATTTACAGAGGTCTTCGGAACTAACTTCGGAAATGGACATTATCGGCCGAGTGGGTATAGAAAGGCCCAGGGGAACAAGGGATGCCCGTTCAGTAGGTTAGGTTATAATCGGTTCGCGTGTTCGTTAAAGGGTAAGTGAAAGCTGTTCTTCTAGTTGTAACAGTCTGAGGAGGGTCAGTGACTCAAAAATATACAAACCCTTCCACATCTCACGAAATAGCTATGTCAGTAAAGGCATATACATCGCCTCCAATCTTTCTAAAGTCGCATTTGCAAATTGTCTTACAATTTAATGCAGTTAATAGTTTTCTGCTGATAGAAAGGAAGGATATAGATAGTGTCGTTACAAGATGCCTCTCGCACTCACTGAACAAGTCTATGAAATTTTGCAGCAAGACCGGCACCCCAGCTGTCAGGAAAAAGCTGAGATGCTAAATATCAGTCACTTGATAGTTTGGAAGCATTAGAAAAGGTTGGCTACAAAAAGAAACTCGAAAGCGCGGAAAAAAAGTGCGGGGAATTTTCAATATGACCTATATGTGTATAATGTGGGTTTTGAAAGCTAAATGTGAAAATCAATTTTTTGGGTTATTATTGGGCAAGTAAAAAAATTATTATAATCAAAAAATGCCGCAAAGAGGATGATCAAATATTGGTTTACGACGGCTCGACAACATGTACCGCAAGAGCAAGAGTCAATATATGGGGAAGACGTCAGCTGTATGCAAATTGAAAATTATAGTGGAAAACCACTGGCAAAAAATGGACAATGCGGACCAAACGTACCTGATAGAAACAGAAGTTTACCTTTATAACGACAACGAGAGATCCCATACCAGAAATGTATCAATTTCGAATCAAACGGCATTTCAACATATTAGTAAAGCTGGTGAAATGGATAATGAATGTCAGGCAATAAAGCACAGAAATAAAGGGATTGTGTTGTGCAGGTGAGAAAGTGAAACTGCCTGAACTGAATTTTCATTCTTCCCTCTTCTTAAAGAACCATACTTTTCAGACGGACAATTATGTAGTCTATCCACATGTTGCAAATTATCAGCTTTATTTTGCCTATGAGCCAGACGTGAAAACAACAAAATGTCATACAAAAAAATGCATTTTTCTCTTTTTGAAACGATAGTTCATTGGGTCACTCTACTTGAATATAATAATCTGATGTTTTCCAATGTTGTTAGCTTATGAAAGAAGGATAAAAATTAGCTTCAACCTTAATAGGTGTGTGTCAAAGACTTAAGGCGAATTCCCGACGTAAAGCCTTAACTCTAATATCCCATGTATTCAATATTCCAACTTTCACATTTGCCGACGATTTTTTATTCCTTTTCAAACTTCGCTTTTCTATTTTTTCAATTATTGCATTATTTATTGTAAGACCCAATATATGCGCGTCAGTGTGTGCGTGTGTGTGTTTTTTTTATGGTTTCATAATAAATGGTGCAATTATTCATATTCAAGTGCTTATTAACGTATTTTATCATTTATTTATTGATTACTTCCGAAGTATTGAAATGAATTTAATTAATGAGATTTTAATAGGAAAAAATTTTTAGAGCAGAAATATTCAATGGAATCATTTTACTCACATACAAACTATCAATTTTGTGCAAATATTTGAAAAAAAATTTCATTGCTTTTATTTCTTAGAATAAATACCAAAAAAAAAAAAAAAAAATTTTTTTTCAATTATCTCCTCGAGCTACACATAATTAATGGAAGAAAAAGAAAAATTGGAATAAAAAGAAGTGAAAAGAAGTGGTTCGAGAAATTGGTGAACCATTTTCGATAGGGCTCGTCCTTGGGCTAAAGCAATTTCATCAAGATATGTCAAAAATTACTGTTTGCAGTTTGAACACAAGAAGATAAAGCGGTCAGATGGACAGACAAATTTCGAATCGAGCGATGTAATGAAAGATGGGTCTATATCAAGTTCTGCTGTTCCATACATCTAAACAAACTTGATATACCCTTGTACCACAAGCAGTGTAGGGTTTAATAAGGAGAAGTTACAATATTCTTCAATTTTCATTTAATCTTTAATCTTCCAAACTTCTTAACAATGTCACCCATCTCACTACGCAATGTTTGTATTGTTTTGTAAGTTTGTTTTTAAAAAGTGAAGAAAAACTAACGAAAACCAAATTTAAAGAGTCCGAAGATTGTAGCACTATAATAATAGCATTGCTAAGCATTTCGCTAAGAAATGTCTGGAAACTCAGCAATTGCTGGGTAAATATCACCGACCCGTGTCTCCAGCTCAAAACTCCACTGGACATTCTTCTACGATGAACAGTCTTTAGTATTTTTTAAGTTATTCGGCCTTTGCTACGCCTTTGCTCCGACAGACTTCGCCCACTTCATAAACTAGTATGTCCATCAAAAACCTTTTTTCCGCATCCTCGACGCATTCTTTGTACTTGCTTCCGTTTTTAAGAAGAAATTAAGAAGAAAAAAAAAGTTGTTAGCTCTCTAAGCGTCTTATTCTTATACTGTTTATTCTGCACACTAAGCAGGGCAACTGGATGTCAATTGTCAGATACACTACTAACAACAGATTAGTTGAAACATCATGACGATGTTGTGTTTCGGGAAAAACATCTGACACAACTCAACATTTTCAGAAAATATTCTCCTACCTATGCCTATGTTTTTGTAAACGGAAGAATGTCCATCGCAGATACTGCACAACTGGGCAGACGGACAAATGAATACATGGACAGATGAACAGGCGAAATCCTGAATTTGAAACTGGTCGAGAATACATATACTTTACGAGGTTTCGAATTTCGTTTTTGCAAAGGTTTTGACAAAATTTTATTCGTTTTTGGCACAGGTACTATAGTATTGCCCTTCCAATATACTTTCATATTTTTATACGAAAAAAAGCCATTTTTTATATGTTCTGGAAAACAGAAATGCTTTCAGTATACCTAACGCTGTGGGCGTGGCAATCCTCCCCTTGGCCCCTTCTCAATATCAATCCGATACCAATTTGAAGGGGATTGCTTTATTTGCTTTGCGGCAAGGAGACGTCGCAAAAAAGACATTACACGTCCGGACAGACGGACGTGTTTAAACCGATTCAGAATTTGATGCTTATCAAGTACTTATACACTTATAAGGTCTCTGAAGCTTTCTTCTGAGGGTTGCAAACGTTTCGCCGAGACGAATAATAAGGAATAAATAATTGTATTAGTTGAAGTGTTGTAGGGTGTGTAAAAATCCGAATTGCATTTTAACTCGCTTTGAGTTAGAAATGTTGCAGAAGATGCTCTTGCAACAGAAATTTGTCATCTTGTTATGTGGCTTTATGTTTTTGTCAGCTACGTATTATATTATGCTTACTTAAGCAAAGACAAATTATTGATAACTCATACGTCGTGTATAAGCTTGTTCTTGAGCTGCTTTCAATTAATTATTTCTAATGGTTTCTTACAAAAGTATAACATGTACTAAGCTTGCAAGTAAATATTTATATGCGTAAGAAAAAACGAAGTGAGGAACGACAAACACACATCCAGTTATATGGCTTCTACAAGTTATTTGAATATTTGTCAAAATGAACATGAAAAATGCATTATTATGCAGACAGGCACAAACACAGCCAGTACATTATAAGTAATACAAATAAGAACTAAGGACAGAAGAATAGATAATAAGAGTCTAAAATCTCATAAGTTCTCAATTACGGTATAAAGCTAGTGAATTTTTTTTGTAAATTTAAGAAACTCTGTTTGTATAGTTTGGTACATAATACATCATCATGTATGTGAAAAGATATAAGAATAAAAAAATTAATGTCAAAAAAGGAAAACAAAAGGAAAAAGTTTAAAAATATAAAAAAATGAAAAAGAACAGAACAAATCCCCATTTGTTAGGTAGCTTATGAATGTAGGTTTTTCTGCACACTATGTGATAATGGACAAAAGGAAAAAAAAAAAAAACACACACACATATGCACACGTAGAGTTTTACAATGTATTGCTGCGTTTTTGTTTTACGTCCAATGGCGACTGAATATGAATATAAGAAGAAACAAATGCATAAATGAATGTAAGCAAATTTTTTATGCAGCTTAAGTCGATTGTTACTTGCATGTCAAACTTTAATAAGAAGAAAAATAAACAAAATATTTGTTTGGAATCTTTGCATAGTCATGAAATTCATTTAAATAAAGAAACTGAGATTGAAATATTTTCAAAATTCAAGGGAAAAGGAAATAATGATACCCTCCACCACTTGTGGTATAAGATATATATTAAGTTTATTAGAATATATCAAAAGAGAGAGCCACATCTCTTTATGACCTCATTCGATTCAGAATCACTTTCTGAGTCATTTCAATCTTAATCGTCTAAGATTTAAGCTTGTCGGTCCGTCTCGTTTCTGTGCGTTCAACCTAAAGATCGGAATTTTCGAAATATTTTGATAAAATTTGATCTAGTGACGCACTTTGGCGAAGGGACGTAACCTATTGAAAGTGATTCGGTTCGAAACACTTTTCCGAGCACTTCCCATAAGCCCAATTTTTATAATACCGATCAATGCAGAATCGCTTTCTAAGTCTATCCATCTGTCTATCCGTACGCCTGCCCATCCGTCTATCTGAGCATATGTCTGTCCCTCTGCACTTTTCTTTGTTTATATCTCCGCCCGTCTGTCTGTCTGTATCACTGTCTGATATTTTTATGCTCAACTTGCAGATTCTAATTTTTTTTATTACATCGTAGTGTTTTGGCTGAACATGTACGATTTAAACCGTACCATCTTTTTGGACCACTTACCATAAAACGCTTCTTAGCCGGTGTTCCGCTATATTGCTTTTAACTGTTTTTTTTCTTGTATTTCTCAAATACATTTCGTATTATGATTAATTTAATATATTTCGTTATTTATAGGGATTGCGCTAAAAAACAATACTACGCCCTTGAGTTATACAAACTCACCAGTTTTTAACAATGGAGGTGCAAGAGAATGAATTGACATTTGCGCCATACATTTTTCATGTAATTTATGTATTGTTGATCATTATTTGCACTGATGCAGAAAGCCAATATATATGTATATATGAAAACAAAAAAAAAAAAAAACAGTTGAAACGTTCGCAGATGAGATGATATGTCAAACGGGATTGAAATTATTTCAATGTTCAAATTTGTTCTTAGGCATAAGCCAAAAAAAATTTAAGCCTTTTTGATAAACGCAACAAATTCGAAAGTTAAATGTTTATTAATTGCTTTGATAAAATGTATTTCGATGAGCATTTATTTAAAAAAAAAAATAAATAAATAGATAAACGAAAGTCAACTAAATGAAAAATTTACTCTTCATAGTGAAGCTTATGTGATCGTGTTTTAACATGGTTTTCTGTAAAGCTATATGTGCTACGAACAATGTATGTATGGGTTATAGATAATGTTGTACTTGACACTTCAGTAAGGCTTATATTAGACTAGTATCCTCGTGTGTGTGTGTGGTATACAGAAATATTATGAGCCTGTAAAATATATATATACATATATACACAAGACGTAATTCAATAGGCTGACAGGATGACGTATAGATGTCGCTACTACTGACCCCTCCGTATAATTTTTAGATAATACCAACAATTTTCAAACGAACGTAGTGCATTCGGAATAATGGCCTTAAGACAGATAACATGAGCTACGGCTCAGACGGTTTCCCAAACGCAATATTTAAGTTCCGCGAGGATTACTAGCAGGCGTGTAAAGGGTGTGTCTTATACTGACCTTAGGCCTTAAATGTTTTCCCCTGTTTCAAATTTAATTTACTTATATAAACAATACAATATGAGACCGAAAGAAGTTCCAATTCTTGCAAATTCATAATTTTTTCTTAAAGACAATAAATTAATTAACAAATTTATGGCTAAAACAATTTTGGAGGCAAGATTATTGTAAACGTTTGTTCGAAAGTATATAAGAAGATATATACACCCATTTCGTTTTTTGCAAGGTAAATGCGGTCCTTAGTAATCTGTGCAAAAAGGAATCTTGTAAAAAAATATATGCGGCATATATAGATGAAAAAACTCTTATATATTTTTTCAAAAAACCTTGCAAAAAAAGTAATAATGACATCCATTTTACATACACTTGTAAAAAAAAAAAACTATTATTTTTATTGCATAAAAAAACAAAACTAAAATAAGTGTACAGTGAAAATTCAGTTCATAAGTGCACGCAACATATAAAACCTGAAATTGAAAATGGGACTACAAATCATTTCCTCAAGTATTCATCGCTAAGCGATCTACATGTTTATTACGAACTGAATCAAAAATGCTACCATCAGTAGATATGTCGGGTGTGCGTAGTACAACTATCGCGTTACTAACCCATGAGTGTGCGTAAACCAATGGACTTCTGATCACAAAACTTCCTCAATTGTATTATTTTAAACCGAAAAAAAGCAATTTCGATTCGTGTTAGAACAAAAAATTCGTGTAAAAAAAGGGTATTCGCTTTCATTGGTGAACTGTTATATCGAAGATCAAATCTATTCCTTTGCAGGTGGACAGATGCAACGATTTCAAAGCTAAATCGTAAGTCTTCCAAGAAGAAAAAAAGCACAGTTTTCTTAATAGTTGCTCTTGTTCTTGTTTACACCATATATTATATACATAATACATATTCCCATATAAATTGACCCACGATCCACCATTAAATAGCTTACGCAACCCTACTATTGTCCATGATACTACATTCGTTGTTTTTTTTTAAATTTAAATTTACACTAAAGTAGGTCCAGATTCCAGTTATTCTTCACTGGAGTGTCCGTCACGAGAATGCCTCCGGTGTTGCAGTTTTTAGGCTTTTTTAGCTAACCCCTTAAGAGCTAACAATTTCATTAGGTTTCCAAGCGCATATGTTTCATGAGGTTTCTGACAGGTTTTGCAAGTAGCAAGATAGCTATTGGTAGTGGTAGAGGAGGCTATAAAAATGTTTAGATAAAACCTAAATTTAGAACGCATATTAAGCGATAAAGCATTTAAAGGAAAGTTCGTTCATTTCACAGCAAGTGTTTACAAAGGGAAATAGATACGAGTGGAAAATTAGCGATTAAGCTTAAGGTCGACTTTTTGTTGCAGTACCGTACAAAAGACTTACTTTTTATAAAAACTATTTGAATAGCTATTCAAATCTGATGCGAGGATACTTGGCTACTTGGATTTTAAACGAACTTTTTTTAAGATTTCAACAGCCTGTTGACGTTAGCTACATTAGACCGACGTTAGAACGATAGAAAAAAGAACAAACTACAAGCAAAGAAGCAGAAAATATTAGCTCAACTTAACTGTGGTAAATGTACAATTACTTCATATTCATTTGGTTCAATTATAAATTAAATGACATATTTTTACTGTCCTATGGTGTATGATAATAATATCATATAAATAAGAAAATTATATTCAGCTGTGACCGAATATTTTATGTAGTAAAAAGAAGGATAAACTAAATTTCTGTATTCTACATTATTGGGTGGGCATGGGTGATTTTTTCTACTTTTGTGAAATAGAAGTGGAAATTTATGTCATGTGTGTCTATTGGAGCAAAGAGTACGGAAAGCAAAGGTGTTATAATCTTTGGCCGGTTGGCCGGTTTTTTAAAATTTTTTTTTTCCAGACAAACAGATGGACAGACAGACATGTTTAGTCGCCTTTCATAGTTGACAATGGCCAAGAATTTATATATTTTGGAAGATATTTGAAGCTTAACCCGGTCCGTTAAGAAGAGTAAGATTTTGACAAAAAAATAAAATCTTGAGGTTGAAGAGGCCGATTTTCTCAACAACATTGCCCGCGGAATCCAAATTTTTATATAGGTTTATTTGCTGATGTTTGTGAATAATAAGCAAAAAAAACGAATTTTTTATTATTTTTGGAAAACAACGATTTTCTCAATTTATGTGGCATTGTAAGCATGCCATTCCACCGATTTGATCCATTTCCAATATCAATCCAATACCAATTTGAAGGCGATAAATTCATTTTTGGCGCCGGGAGAAGAAAGACATTCGGACAGACGGACATTGTTAATCCATTCAGAATTTAATGCTGATCGAAAATTTGTGCACTCTCTGGACGTGGCGAATGTTTTAAGAAAACGAATATACCTCTTCCTTAGTTCGGTAATGGATATAGAAAAGTTAATACATCTAATACCCACGGGCATGTATGTTACATGTGTGCGTACATCAAGACCATTCCCTTTCAACGATACTAAATTAGTAACACATTTTGACATGTTGACGTTTTATTTCAGTGAACTATGAGTTGTCCTACCGATAAGTTCAGCTTAGTTTTTTCTTCAACGGAAATCGGGGAGAAAATATACAAAAAATTATTGTAAATGAATTATTAAACAGAAGAATGATGAAAAACGATTAGCAATAGTGCTGATGAAAATGTATTTAAGAACCATTCGTTGATTTATCTTAAATTGAAAATTAAATATTAATTAATCAGTTATTCATTTCACTCGTTCGCACAATTAAACTTAAGCAGTGGAGTCTTTCTCTATAGATAATTAAAAATCTATTTTTTATATATTATATCTTCGCAGTGCATTCAAGCGAAAGTAAATCTCGAATAAGAAGAGATAATGGATGAATTTTTATAAATGACTTAATCTTTTATTATTCATTTATATTTTAAAGTGTGTGTGTGTGTGTGTATGTGAGTAGATATGTATATACAAGTGTACGTAAACGTATTCATTACAGTTATTTTGTAAGCATATCTTTAGGCGTCACAGTAAAGAGATGAAAAATAGCTGAGAGAAAGGTTTAATCGCCCTAACTTGGTTTCGATTACCTTCGACTCTCGCCTCAAGTCTATGTATATTTTATATAAAAATTTGGCGGCTTTATGAAAAATTAAAAAAAGAAAACTGATATTCTCCAAAATCTTCTACATCATCTTTAAAATAAATCCTATTACCTGTAGGACAATGCAAAATTTCAGCAGCTCAGTTTGATTGTTGAGTGACATATACCAAAATGTTCTCTTAGTGACAGTGAAAAGCAGCCAGAGTAGATGCTTGGGGATATTATAAATTTCCAAAGGAAAACACTTAGAGGTAGGGAAGATCTGAAGCAGCCACCGCCATGGATGTTTAATCATTTACTTGTAATACAAAGCGCCCGTTCTCCGGTGGTTCTACCTTCGGACAAGGTAAGAATGACCCGAGAAAAAGCCGACCATAATAAACGTTCGTTGGTTAGTTTCAATTTCGGACAAAGTCGCACGTGGTCATAATAGGCGGTTGTTCTGTCTTCGGAAAAAGTCATAAGAAACGGAAGAAGAAAATGAGATTGTTTTGCCCATTTTGTCGGATGATGGCTTTGTGCGACGAAACATTCTTATAGTCAGAATGTTGTAAACCGCCTCGAAGTATGTTTATGCACTCTAAGCTAATTCTCTAAGACTCAAATGAGAATTGCCGAATGAGCGTCAAGTATCAATGCAGAAGAATCTGTAACCCTTCATGTTCTGGATATGAGAACACAAAACGAACTATTATTGGATAGACCAAGTGCGATGCAACCTGCACCCGAGATCCGTACCATTCACACTGCCTATATATAGAGTATAACTGGCATGTTTGGGCGGGAGCATCCAATTTTTTTATGGAGGCCCTCATCCGCACCCAACGACAAACTCAAATGCCGATGGGCGACAAAACTTGTGTCTAAAAATCTTGATATCTTTGAGCATTGGCGTCATCTGCACTGTGTTGAGCTTATGTACAAATATAAAAGATTTTCCCACCAATTAAGTCCTCCCAGAGGACTACACAGTGCTATCGTACAGTACACTGTCTCGCCACGCCGTTTTTTAAAAGTACTACCGGCATTTGGAATAAGCTATCATCAGTGTTCTGTCCCGCCGTACCTGGAATCTCCATTTTCAAGTCAAAACACATTACGACCTTTCTCTACCCCCTCTTTCTATAACTTTTCCTGATTATCATCGTGCTCACACTTGTAGGGGACATCCCCTAATTAGCTCGTCATATAAAAAACAAAATCCAGGGCAAAATTGTCAATCATTTAGTTCCCGCAATTTTTCTTGAACTAAGAGCCCTCTAGTCGACTAATTCTTACATTATAAGCGAGTGTATTGAATTCGAACAACGAAAGCACGCTTAACAAAAACGAACGCTTTAAATATGTAATGTTTTCTAGTAGAAAATGAATGACAAAAGTCCAAATTTTTAGCGATAGCTAAGGATGCTCTCATCAATTAAAAAAAAAAAACCAAACCTAATACAGATTCATAATTCTTCAACTGCCGACGTTATAAAGGAAAGCGACCTCATGCAGCTCGGGAATATCGGAGGGATTGATAAAAGTTCGCGGAAAAATAGATCGACAAAAAAATATCACAATAATGTTAGTTACTGGTAACTTGCTCCAAAAAAAGGGTAGATAAGCAAAATATTTTTCACAATGCAGGGTCAGTCGAATCGACAAAGCTGAATTGTATTATTCCATCAAGCAAAACCAGAAGATGATTGGAACCAATACATCTCCTAAGAATTGTAAATAAACATAGCAAAGAATGCATTTTAAGTTGCCATGTGAACCGAAGAGAAGAATGAAAAAATGGACAATGCTGAATCTTTTCCAAAATCTTACATTAGCATTTTATAGGTGTCTTTGATTCTTAACGGAAACTAAGGAAGAAAACTGAGTTCTGGCTGATATTGAAAACATATCGCTTCAAATGAATATATAAAAAATCGAAAAGAGTCCTTTTAAATTTAAAGCTAATTAGGGTCACTTTCTCATTAAAGTTTTATATGAAAATCAGAAATGTTTGGATTAAATCGGAGCATAACGGGTCATATAAAAAGTCTATGCGGTTTTTCCGCGGTTTCTTTTCGTAGCGTAGCCTGCTCTGTCCAACTGTTTCTAAACTGTCATGGGCTTGATGTTTACTGTCTCCGATATTCCTGACAGCTTGCCTGTCCTGCTCCACCAGTTTTGAGGTTTCATCAACTTTTTGGCCAGAGCGAAGTGGATCTTTGGCGCCCAAATTTCCGGAACGGAATTGAGCAAATTACTCCTCGGGTCTGTGTCCCGCACAGCGACCGTACGCTTCACAAATTTTTTTTGCAACGTATTTAACTTTTTTATAATAAAAAAAGTGTGAGCTGCAATGTCACCTTTTAAGCACGTGTTCTTCTGAGACAACCAGTTGAGTGTTGCCCGATATATAGGCATTAACACCATCGCGCGGAAAAATCGCATAGACTTTTTCTATGACCTAACAGAAAGCTGGTCATAATGAAGTGATTTATCATAGCTCTTCGAAATTCAAACATGGTGGGCTTGGAGCATTCCATTCAAAATCCAAGCAGGAAAGCCAAACTATTGCTTCACTTAGTCTATGGGTCATAACAAGCAGGACAACTCACAGTAGTTCGTTTAGAATGGAAGCAGAGCGAAGTCATATTATCACCCAACCTAAGTCATATAAAAATCAAGTTCAAACATCAAATTAACTTTTCAATTAGAAGTCGAGAACGCGTATATGGTTGAAGTAAGCTTAGGCCTAACAGTAAATTTTCAATTTTATAAAATTCTCTGAAGAACGTGTGGGCGTTTGAAACTAGCATCTGTCTATCTTGACATAGGCTTCAGGCGAAAGGAAGGTCGAAGGAGTTGAGAAAGAAATACTTGCATATATTTTGAACCTGCTCGGAATATCTGAAAAGCCCTGGTATCTGTTGACAAGAACGTCCTCCTTCAGTAATAGATAAACATCTACCTATCTTGACATAGGCTTCAGGCGAAAGGAAGGTCGAAGCAGTTGAGAAAGAAATCCTTACCTATATATTTTGAACCTGCTCAGAATATCTGAAAAGCCCTGGTATCTGTTGACAAGAACGTCCTCCTTCAGTAATAGATAAACATTTACTTCCTTTCAATTATCTCTTTTTAACTTATTAGCGGACAGCGAAACAACAACTTTAAATATCTCTTAAGTTTGACAAAAAAAAAAAATAACAATAAATAATATTTGCTTTTGTTCTCGTCCATATTTTTTTTTTACTTTTCATATTTTTTTTGTAAGTTCATAATATAACACATTTAACAAAACAGATTTTTACTTAAATTAGTTTTCGCACAAATCTTTCCCTCTTGTGTGTAACTCAATAAACATAATTTGAACTTTTTATAAGCATTAGTTTTACAGGCATGCTTTCTATATGCACATATAAAGCAAGCATTGCTACGAAGACATTTTGCATTTTTGTAAACAATTCAACTGAATATCTAAACGCAGACGAATATATTGGAAAAGTTAAATCTGCCAAAGAAAAATTGTTTTTTTTCCCAATATTTTGTTTACAAAGATGCATGGATGTACACTCACTATCTTAACAGGTGCGAAATGTTTCGATCAACTCGAGATATTATTACTTTTTCATAGAGAGAAAATAGTAAACAAACGTCAACCAGGGAAACATAAATTGAGATGAAGATACGCTGGAAGATACGAATGGCAATAAACTGAGAGGGCGAAGAGAGGCTGGAAAAAGAGTAGTGATAAAGAGGCGAAGAGAGAAAAAGGAAGAGAGAGAGTGCCTGAAAGAGGACAGAAAGGTAGAGAAAAAAAAAGAGAGAGAGAGAGACGGGAGAGACTAGAGAGAGAGAGAGAGAGAGAGAGAGAGAGAGAGAGAGAGAAATGATAGGTGAGTACAAGGAGAAAGATAGGAATCGACTTTTTAGGTTTTTATACATACCGCAGACTTTTCTCTTCTATTGTTCAAGAGGAGCAGTGAATGTAATGAGAGATCGCTTAGAAGAAGGGAATTGAAGAGTTCACTTTTTTTAACTTTTTATAAATATTGTCGACTTTTCTATATTCCTTTAAGAGAATTCAAATTCAATACAAAGAAAACAACACAACCTAAGAGATTTAGATCGTTATTTTAATAAAAAAAACATGTAAATTTATATTTATATATGGATATATAGCTGTCGACATTTCTTTCCTACAAACCGAGAAACTATAGCCTATAACCAATGAAATACAATAAGGAAGATTCAATAAAACGAATGTTTAGGTTTTATAAATTCTTTAGATTTTTCTTTTTATTTCTATAGTCCGACAAGGTGAGTCAACATGATGACTGCTTCTAAGAATGGAGGAGTGAGGGAAAGTTTTAGCGTAGGCCTACATAACATATTTTAAGAATGAAAGCTTAATGGAAAATATTTACTTTTCGATTTCTCTCTATATTCTGCTTTTCGAGGGAACTTGTTATGAATAAGAAAACTCAATAAAGATGTAGAGTACAAGAAGAGAGACTTGTCTCTCCATATAGTCCCAGTTAAAACGCCATATAAACAAAGATTGAATCCAGGACTGGAAATAGAACCAAATATTTTCCTTTTCACTAAGCCTTCTACACCTTAAGTATACTCCGTTAATAAGAAGCAGCGAATTTAATATAAGAAACGAGCGGAGTGTGAGAAAGAATATATGATGGAATGCTTTCGACCTATCTTTCACTTTGTGCTTGTAAAGAACACAAAATACAAATTCAACAACTTGAAGATGATATTCAATATATCGAGGTATGATACAATATTTAGCTATTCAGATGCTTCCTTGTTACTCTCATTCAGAAGGAACTCAATATGAATTAGAGAAGCTTATGCCAAAAAAAAAAAAAAAAAAAATTGAGTGCAAGAGAAAAGAAGATACGACTGCATGTTTGATTTTTTACAAGTCCTTTAAAATTTTCTCTTTTCTCTAGGAAGAGACTTCAATATTAAAGGAAGACAGACAGATACGGCTGAATATAAATTTTTTCGAAATCCTAACATTTTGCAAACTTTCGTTTTTATTATATTGAAAAAAGTAGATTTTCATATTCCGAACTGTCTAAAGCCTTGGAGAAAGAGTATTATGGGCGTTCCCTATAAATGTTGACTATTCCTTTTTATAGCTTGCACTTTCAGGGGAAAATTGAACCGTTTTGAAGTACAGTCTGAGATTCTATTATAAAAAATTAATATAGCTGCATTCCAATCGTTATTAGAATCCACTGACCTATTCGTCAAAAAACCCTCTTATAAATCTCGCTGAGGAAGTAAACATATGTTTGCAGCTTCTGTCTTATAATAACAAATTCTTAAACCATTGAATGTGTGGACGTGCAAAAAATTTCGAAAGAGATTATCTCTTTTTTCATTTTTAGTTGGAAACTCGAGCAATATGAATGAAAAATTAATCAACTCAACTTTGACTTTTTCGCTACTTCTAACGATAAAAACATCATTACCATGAACTGAAGGCCTGAATGTCAGGGCAACAGCAAGCTGAATAAGGCATTATCATCGACGTCGTTTTCAACAAACGCACTATGATCAGATGTAGCCCAATCAAAGCAACCTCACCTTATTGACTTGGGTGGTCGTGTCTTTATAAGTAATAACTCTGGGTTATTTTTAATTATTACGTTTAATTAGTTTCATTATCGTCCAATATACAATTCGGTTACAAAAATATTCTCTTCTATCTTTTTGTTTATTATTTATTTCCTTTAATTTTTTGTTCCAATTTTTTGGTATCTTCCCATGTCTTCTCTACGCATTTCGTTAATTCCACTCGTAAGTCTTCAAGAGCTTTTAAATGCACTTTCAAATCTTCCAAATCTTGTTGCGCCTAAATTATAAATAAAAAGCCTAGCTAACGTTAATATATCAAGGGAATTTATCCGTTAACGGTTTTAAACCTTTTTTAGGAAACATGTTGCTCCCGCCTCTCGTAGCTTATCGTTACACACATATCTTTCCCTGCAAAGAGATGCAAAAAGTAAAAGAATTGAAATTTTCTCTTTGTTATTGGAGGACTGTTCCAATGATACCTGTAGCGTTGCACTAACAATCGTAGTAAAATGGTTAAATCGCGGTGGCGCAGCATCTCCTTTGATAGCGCTTTCTTTTTTTTTCAATAGCAGCGAAAAAACTTAACCAAAAATGAATCGAAAGCAGTCGAGTTAATAGATTTAATTAAAACATTTTTGCAAAAAAAATTTAAAAAAACAATTTTCAAAAAAATAGAAAATTTATTAAAAGAATTTTGGGGCGTTGTTTGAGAGCGGAAAACAAATTTTGATAAGCAGTTTTCTATATTTTCTTTCTGACAATTCCGGATAGTTTTTACACAGCTTGCTGGAATATATTATAAAAAATAACATAGCTTTTACATGCATCAGTGAAGGATTAGAGCTATATTCAAGGTTTGCAACAACCAGAAGCAAGCTTTAGAGGCCCTATAAAAATATATATTATATTCATGGTCAGCATTAAATCCTAGATAGTTTTAAGCAAGTCCGCGTGTCCGTCTGCCTTCCCGCACCTATTAGGAAGCTTCAGGAATCTCATAAAGTATATACATTCTTGATCGCCATTAAATTGGAGATAGATTTATAAAAGTCCGCCTGTGTTCCTGTATATCTACACTCATTAGGAACTTGCAATGACTTCATACATTATCTAGATTCTTGATCAGCATCAAACTTTGAATCGATTTAAGCATTCCCATGTGTCCGCCCATCTGTCCGCCCCTGTGCACTCATTAGCAAACTTCCGAGTCCCCATAAGGCATACATATTCTTAATCAAAATCAAACTCTAATCTAAGCCGACTTAGGTGTGTCTATCCGTCTGTCTGGATAAGGTCTGCGGTAATGTATTCCCTTAGTTGGAAAAAGGAAACCATCTACATCAAATTGGGCACGAATATTGGTCTGGACTTTGGTTAGCCTTGAAATTGATCGAAGTCGTTTAAAAGACAGCACAACATGACCTCAGAGCACCTCTGCTTTCAAACAGAAAAAGAATTTGGTTTTGTGCTCATTACCAACAGATACAACGATAAAAATTACCATTTGTATTCTATGAATGACCGTGTAGGACCTGTCCAAAAGTGGAAAAAATCGGTCAGGCCTCTTCAATCTAATAGAAAGTCAAAATTTCGATGGAAATGCTTTTGTCAGAAGGTCCAGAAAGAAATTTCAGAGATCTTACAAAGCCTGTATGTTAGCGGTCAGTATCATATGTTAACTACCATACACTTGTTTATCAGTCCGTTTGTCCATCTGCTTATTAATTGCTATGGTAAACGTACACAGAGACGCAAAAAACGATATATTTGATTGAGAAACACGTTATAGGTTAGGAAACCATGCCCATCCGAAATTGTGGAGTACGAAAATGGAGTAACGATGATGGGTATAAAAGATTCGCTTGCAGCCGAATGTAATTTTTTTTGTTTATTTGTTTCTGTTTGTTTTCTCCTATATGTCATAACAAATCTGAGAGATTTGAGTATTGTAATAACATACGTTTGTCAAAAATTTCAAATACGAGAAATATTTGATGTTTTTTTTTTTTTAGATTTTCTTACAGCATTACACTCACCAGTTGCATATGAACTGCCAAACGCTAAATACGTTTACAAAGGGGAAGCAGCCGTGACTTGTATCGGAAAATATTTATAAATTATATGATATTCAAAAACCGATATATATATAATGCGTTTTTTAAGAAAATAAATTTCGTTTCCCTACGGTTTAATATCGACAGTCAATCTTTATGTGGAAAATGTTTAAATAAAAACAAAAACACAATCTGTATTAGGATTTTAATAATAATCATTTTGAATAATAACAATAAATAATAAATAAACAATAAGCAGTGGAACAGTGTAAAACAGATAGAGGTAAACGATCACAACTGTGAACGTTTTGCGCGAGCATGATTTAGACAACAATAGAACTACCAATGCTTGCTTATACATGGTTGTGGGCCATTTTGATCCACCCACTACATGAAGACAGCATGTTGAAATTTGGTATAAACATTACTTAGTCGATTAATTGCATGAACTTAAGAACAGGGAGTGTTCCGCTTATCTGTACAACCAGAACGTAGAAGAAGCTGAAACAACCGCAGAAAGGCACCGATTTCTTTTTATATTTTCGTCCGTAGTCTTCGATAACGCGAAGATGGTAGTTTAAGGGAAACAATTTAGAAGAAACTAAAACAATCTCTGAAAAACGCTGACATTCTTTCTACCTCACCAAGATATTGTCAAAAACTTGTAAGCCAGATGTTCGCCAAGATCGCCTTCAACTGCAATTCAAAACTAATTTCTTTCGATTTGCTAACACATTAACAATTATCGCTGAAATACACTTAGGTATATGTTATCACTATCTAGGAAATTAAATCAGATAAACGTAAACTGATTGTTTTCATGTAAAGAACATAAGCATATTCTCTGTCGAATCTGCGGATGATGAACCATGGTTATTCGCATGTCTGGTTAATTCCGATAACGAACGAGACTCAAATATATATACTGCTTTAGAGCCATTTTTATACCCAGCACCGAAAGATGAGGAGTATATACATTTTGTTAAAACGCTTGCAATGTCCAGAAGAAAAATTCGAATACTCTACAGAGTATTTATATTCTTCATTAGCATCAAATTCTGATTCGGTTTAAGCATATCCCTCTGTCCGTTTGTGTAATGTCTGCTGAACCATTCTTCTGGCTGCAAAAGTGCAATTTGGCAACAACATTGGAAGTTGCTGCAGATTGGTATTGTAAACGGGCGAAATCGGTCGAAGGGCCCACCCACAGTACCGAGAACATCTCTATTTTTCAAAAGAAAGAAACGATTTTTAGCTCATTACGTATAGGCTACAGCTGGTAAATCTACAAGAATTTGATCAAGAGCCAGCTTTGAAAACTCCATTAGGGTATGCAAATTATTGGCCAGTTTTAATTGGCTAGGCATGTCCATCTGTCCGTCTGCCCAATTGTGTAGTATCCCCGATAAATATACTACCGTTGCGTACTGCAAAAACGAAGACATCGCCCACCAATTTACAAAAGAATATGAGAGTTATTTAAACTGGTCAAAGGACATGCCTACAAAGCCCACTTTTCAAAGAAAAAGCTGTGAACACCTTTCCGTTCCGTGTTTTGTTTGTTATAAAATGCAACACATACACAATGCAAATTTCCACTTTTATTCTGAAAATGAAAAAAAATCGATCGAATCTTGCTTGTTTTTCTTTTTTTAAAGCTGTTTTAGGGTAACGGAGATGGGTATAAAAAATTCGGCCATGACTGAATATATTATTTTTTTTACTTGCTGTTTTTAAAACTCGCAAACTTAAAAAAAGGTCATTTTGACCCGACCGGTAGCTCTAGTGTTAAGTGACTTTTTGTTTCCTTACCGTTTTATTCTATTTTATTTGTTCAGTGCACACTGGCGGTATAATGGGTACCTTCTAACAAGTTATTGCTTATTTAAATTAATTTTTTTATTATTATTATTATTATTATTATTTTTATTTGTTTTCTTTTTACTTACAAATCTTAATCTAACAATGGTTCAGCCCAAGTTGTAATGTAAACATATAATAATAAAAAATTGCATTTTTTTTTTTTTTTCTGTTAAAAACATCACTCACGATAGAATTTCGCATTTGTAAACATTTTAATTCGCAGACATTTTAATTATTTTATATTAAAAAGTAATTTTGCATTTTATGGCATATTTTGTAATTTTCATTAATATACGAAAACAATTCTGATTAATTTGAAATATATTTGAAAATTTTTCTAATTGAAATCCAAGTACGTTAAGCAAGCGAATGTTAATGCTTTTGTGCTAATCTGTGTGCATATAAAAATGCGTACTATTGTGAGCGGTTGGGAGATCAAAAACATGTGAGCGTTTAAGTATTAATGGATATAGATTTAAATATAAACAAAAAAAAAAAAAAAAAAAAAATATATATATATATATATATA
>NW_023998457.1:3912052-4004631 GCF_014805625.2 Glossina fuscipes
AGGTGATGAAGATTACAGTCGCCCAATTGTATGTATTTATGTATGTCTTGTATGCAATAAACAGTAACAATAATATTGAAATTTTAACGCACAAGAAAATGGTTTCGGCCGTAGCTTTTCATGCCTACCATTCGCATATATACAAATATATATATATGTATACATATATACACATATATAAGTATACACATATGGATATATATATGTATATATATGTATACACATATATTTTAGATTCCGAAACGTCTTTATTATTTAGAAACTTTTACAATTTGCTATAAATAAATTTCAAATGATTAACCTTTGACCAATACGAACGTTCAGTTTGACTTTAGCTCGGAGTGGAAATGCGTTCACTCCCTATATATCTCCATAAAATATCGCGTCTACCATGTCAGCGTCCGTGGGTTCAAATCTCAATGCAGTAGAGTTGGTAAAGGCATGACACTTACCGATTGGGCGCACATTCAGTAGGTTGGGGCCGCGATCACTCTATTTCTCTCTCTTTCTTTACTTCTTTGTGGGTATTACCGCGCTGCGTGAATAGTTGAAAAATTAATGTATTTTTTGAGTTTCGGCAGCATTTGCGGAGTAATTACACAGACTAACACCGGGTCCGGATCAAGTCTTTTATACCCGCCACCCTTCGATAACATATAGACTTTGTATAGTCTCCGGAAGTTCTTTTTGAGTTATGCAAACATTTTCTTAAAGGAAAGAAATATTTATGTTCTATAATAGTGAGTAGGCGTGCCGGTTTTTTGCATTTTTGCACAGGTGTTGCAAGGTCATCCATAGAATATAAATACTATTTTCATGGTTATGTTTCTTGTGGTTCATAAGCAACGAGCAACAACACACTTTTTTTTCTTTTTGAAAATAGAGGTGGTCTCAGGTTATGTTGTACTCTGGTCGTATCCTTTGATCGCTTTAGTTCACTTTCAATACCAACTAAGGTGCAAGAACTCTTAATCTTTGTGCTAAATTTAAAGCCGATTGATGGATTTTCGCCACCAGGAGAATGTTTACCATAGACAAACAGGCAGATGGACAGGATTAAATAGGTTTAGAGTTTGATTCTGATCAAGAATGTATATACTTTATGAAGACCCTGAAGGTTCATACAGAGCAGACAGACAAACTTAGTTAAATCGGCCAACAACTTAATGCTGACCAAAAAATTTTATACATAAAGGCTCTGATGTTTCCTTCCGGGTGTTGTGACGAAATGAATATACCACCCATCCTTTAGGGTTGGGTATGCACACATCTTTTTACAAATTTTATGACAAAAAGCAAAAATCTGAAAAAAGCCTTCTCTTCTGAGCAAACCTTTGAAACCGTAGTTATGATTTCATTAAAAGGACGGACAGGTACACAATTGAAAATCAATTCAATTCAATTCTACGAGTGTTCAACCTCATAATTTAAAGCGTGTCAAATATTTAAAAAAAAGGCGTTTACCGCTTGCGATGGGTTTATGGAAATGTATTAATAACACTTTTGCAAGATGATCACAATGAACATAAGATTTAATAAAACCTTTTTTTATAGATCTTCAGATTTCTTTACGAATTGGATATTGGAGAATATTGAGAAAAATTTAGAAAAAATGATTTTACTCTCGAGTGGAAAAAAATGATTTTAAAGCAGCAAAACGTACCACATCGGCAACTACTCTTATTATCAAAGAAGTACAAAACAATGCAAACATCTATAATGCATATGGGGCGCAGTCATATTAGCACTACGATGACAGCGGTAGCTGTTAGTTCGTATAGCTTTACAAACATAGCCAATAATGACATACATACACATTCCCAACCTTTAACATTAATGGACGAAACAAAGCCGAATACTGTCACCGTATCATCAGAAATGTCATCATCACTTTCATTGACATCGTCATCATTAGATGCTTGGGACATTAATAGTTTTCACTTTGATGGCAATCTAAGTGCATTAACTACTACGATAATGTCAACGACAACAACAGCTATAACAACGACATTAACGAATGTGTCGAGCGAGAGTGTAGAGCCTTCAATCATTTCAAATATCATAAAAATGGATTGGCATAAAGCGATTGCTGTTCCTATACTAATGCTGCTCATTTTGGTTACCGTCGTTGGTAACACTTTAGTGATTTTGGCCATTTTAACAACACGTCGTTTGCGTTCAGTAACAAATTGTTTTATTCTAAATTTAGCCATCACCGATTGGCTGGTCGGTACATGTGTTATGCCACCAGCTGTTATCGTCTACATTGAGGGTAAGTTAAAATATTATTTTTAAATATAAGCAAATCGGTGGTGACCGAGACTTTTATGCCCATCATCCGTTCTATTTAAAAGACCTAAGAAGAAGAAAAAAACTAAATTTTAATATTCTATATTATTGGCTAGGCGTGGTTGATTTTTTCTCCTTTATTGTACTGTATAAGTAACACACGAAAATAGGGAAAGCAAAGGTGTCGGCAGTTTCTGTTGCATAGGCGTATGAATGTTGTAGACGTGCCCTTTGACTGATTTGGGACATTTTCATGTTGTTTTGCAAATTTGGTTGAAAACTGGAAAAAATTTACTACAGATACTGCACGGTTGGGCAGATGGACGGACATTCTTAGGTGCATTCCCAATTTGAAACTATTCAAGAATTCGCATGTTTTACGGAATTCCTTAAACTTGCTTCTTCGCCTTATAAACGTATTGAAAACAAACGAAGTTTTGGTACCTTATAATATTGCGTAGGCGTGGTCAATTTTATACATTTTTGTGCTGGTACTGTAACATTGCTTATAGAATACGCATTCAGTTTCTTGTAGATATCTCTGCTCTAGTTTTAGAATAACGGACAAGGAATCGTAGTAGTGTAGATGTATCCTTAGACCTATTTAGACCATTTTCAACATCAACCTGCGTGCAAAACCTCACAATGTTTACGCAATATTTCAACTCGACAGCTTCATTCTTTTGGCCAAGAGAATGCTTATAGTAGATTTTACACAGACGGACAGACGGACATGCTAAAATCGATTTAGAATTTGATGCACATCAAAAATATATATATACCTCAAGGAGTCTCTAATGCTTTCTTCTGGGCGTTGCAAAGGTTTTGACAAAATGAATATACTCCTCATCCTTCGGTGATGGGAGTCAAAAAAACAAAACAATAGAGAGAAATAATTTTTTAAAAAATATTGATCAAGCTTTGCCTATTCCGCTGCTGATGCTAACCATTTATAAAAAAAAGTAAAAGTCACCAAACAAGGGGAGAAAATTCTGGCCGAATTTTTTTGTTCTTTTTTATTGCAAATAATTTAAATGTAGTTTTTTTTTCATATTTATATCCAAAGGCTGTCAAGACTTGTCAACACAATTGTTATGAAAAAAAAAAAAAAAAAACTAAAAATATATTGTATAAAAACAACATAAAAACAACAACTAACCGAAACTTTTTCATGATATTTTTTCTGTTCATTTAAATTTAAAATTATACAATTTAAATTCTATGTTTGCAATTGTTAAAAATCAAAAAAAAAAAAAGGAAAAAAAATGTTATTTTAAATGTTACCAAAATCACAAAAATAACTATTATTTATAGTCATTTATATAGAACAAATATTTTCTTTTATTTAAATTCCAATATTTTTACAAATTGCATAGAAATTCTTGACAAAAACAATTTGTGCGAATGTTCCCTAAGAAAAAACTAGAGTAGAACAAGTTTTCCATAGCGTTTACGAAATGGAGAGTAAAATGAATTTGAAATATTACAGGATTTTCCTCTTCTTCTTCTTGTTTTAAGTTTTATAGATGTCAGTTAGATAAGCACGAGTAACAGGAGGGATGCATAAGTGAAGAATCTCAAACAAACTTTGGAGTAAATTTAAGTTTTTACACCCTACACCACTTGTGGTACAAGGATGTATTAAGTTTGAGGGGATGTAAACAATGCCAAGTTGGTTTTGAGATAGGGTCATTTTTTATTATTTTCTGCGTCAATTGAAACTTGTCTGTCCCTCTGTCTATTTATCCGCTGTTCTGTCGGTCCCTTAGCCTGTCTGTCCGTTGGTCTGTCTGTCCATTAGCCTATCTGCCCGTAGCTCTGTCTATCCGTTGGTCTATCTGTCCTTGGGACTGTCAGTCCATATTAAGTCCTTGTCTTCTATCTACAGGTCACAATTTTTGCCTGAATTTTGGTGCAATGACGTGTTTTGGCCCTTCAAAGAACGCTACTGAAAATAGTTCGAATCGGACTACGTTTTCGATTTCTTCCCATAATAACACCTTATTTTGAAAAGTCTTTATAGGGATCGTATTAAGCGAAATTGTGAACTATATCTCACCAAAGTGTTTTTACTTATTATTTCTGCATTGATTACATTGTTATCCATCCTGATCAAAAGGATCAGTTGCCTGTTTTCCTCTTATAAGCATCTAGAGTTCTTGAAGTCAAATATGACTCAAGGTAAGTTAGGATTAAAGGTCCGTACTGCGGTTTGAAAAGCCATTACGTGAAACGTTATCACAATGAATCCATTTTTTATCTTCATTAACGATTCCGTTAAGAAATGAATCGCTACGAAATTTGTGTAGCAATGAAGTACCACTAGATCGACGAATATTCTTGCTCTTGTCTCAAATAATCAGTCGTTTTAAGTCTATTTACCTTCGTAGTTCGGAGAGTAGACGTAGTTAGTTGGGCGTCTTATATTTTATCTGGTGAGAGTAATCCGCCATTTTTATTTAGCGAGATTGATATTCATATCAATCGGCAAGAGTAACCCGTAATTATTGGTTTATTAGGGTATCACAAACGCGCACTAATTATGAGGTCTGTCATCTGCTTCGCATTGCGTGTCGATCTTTTAATGATCATTTTAATTTTTATTATGCGATCTCGGCGTCAGTTCTAAAAATAAAAAATGCAATTTTTCAATACAATGTCTGATGGTCCAGCTTGTTGTTGTTGCTGCTGTTTGCTATGGTTTACTTTTATTGCTGGTACACTTGCCGTGTGGGAAGTTTATCTTATAAATTCAATGGGATTACTTGGACGAAGTTTTGTCGGATTTTGAAATTGATTTGTGGTGAGCATAAATAAAAATTATATTAGTAAATATTTGTATCTATGGCACTGTGTTAGTAATAAGCTTGAATCAACTTTGATGTATATTATATATATATATATATATATATATGGGATAGCTAGTATAACTGGAATTTTAGTATTTTCTTATCACACCCACCACCGAAGGATGAGGGGTACAATCATTTCATCAAAACGTTTGCAACGTCCAGAAGGAAACAGAAGAGTCTGTCTGTCCGTCTATGGAGTGTGTGTTGTAAACATTCTTCGAGCCAAGTCAGTTGGAGCATACGTCCAGAACACTACGTAAACTGAGAACAAAAACGAATAAAAAACCGGTTTTTTGTTCATTACTGATAAACTACAACAAATGATCGCACCAAAATTTGAACGCTTATTCTATGGGCGCTGCTGTGGCATCTGTACAAAAATGCAAAAAAATTAACCCAACATTATGGTGTATCAAAATTACCTTCCTAAGGCACAGAAACAAACTTGAAAAACCCCATCAAATATATAAATGCTTGATCAATTTCCAAGAAGAATGATGAAATTTCGACAGTCACGAATAAATAAATGCCTTAAAACTGTGAAAAGGTGAAGGTTGACAAGAGTTATCCATGGCTTGGCATATTCATCGCTGATAAAAAAAACTGGAACAAATTAAAAGAAATTGTTTTTTTTTTTGAAGAAGAGATCTCTTATCGGAATGACTGCTAAAAAAGAGAAAAAACCGAGCATTAAACGAATCGATGAAGTGTCTTTTACTAATGACATGAATATAAAATAATTGGTATGAAACTTTTTCCAAAGATGAATCTTAAGAAGACATGACACCGTTATGACGGTAACAACAAGGCAAATTGGCTCAGTGAAGGTCCAACAGGGGTCAACGTTAGTTCAAAAATTTGCTGTTAGTAATTCTGATTTGTCCGACAGGCTTCGAAGAAGACGGACCCCCAAAATTTCTTGTGGAAGTTCATTCAAAATTATGTATGTAAGAATTATTGAGATGCCTTAGGTCCATGTGGTTAAAGACGCCTGAAGTTCGAGAGTCATGTAGACAAGAAATATTGCCACCCCGTCAGTTATTATTATTATTCCTATTGTTAGTTCAATACTTGATACATAACTAATTTAGAATAAAAACAAGAGAAAAAAGTAATAAAAAATAAGTAAGAAAATTATATTCGATCATGAATCTTTCATACCTATTTTCATGTTCTATAATATGGAGTAGGCGCGGCTGATTTCTCATATTTTCAATATAAACATTGTTGTCAAATAGACGTGTGGGCGTTTCCTTTGACAAGTTTATGTCAACTTTAAATTGCTTTACAAGTTCGTAGGTGACCTATTCATTTTCGCTAACGGGAGATTGTTTACTATAAGTACTACACAGTTGCGCAGACAGACAGATGGACAGGCGAACAGATGGACGTGTTTAGATGCATTTCATATTTGATACTATTCAAGAATTTACATACTTTGCGGACTGTTTGCAGCTTGCTTCTGCGCGTTATAAAAGCGGTGAAGATTAACTTTTGATACACTATAGTAATGGGTATACGCGGTTAATGTTTCCCATTCCTATACAGGTACTGCAGCATCGTCCGTAGAATGTGCGTTTAAATTTTCGCACTTTTATCAGCTATAGTTTATGAATAATAATCAAAAGCAATTTTTTTTATTTATTTTGAAAAGCAGAGGGGTTGTCAGTTTAGCTGCGGCTGTGGGCATGCCCTTCGACCGATTTGTTCCATTTTCAATACCAAGCTGCGTGCAAAAACTTTCAAGATTTGTGCCAAATTTTAAGTCGATAGACGACCGAGAGAATATTTGCAACAGACATTACACAGACAGACAGACAGACGGACGTACATGCTTCAATTGATATAGAATTTGATACTGTTCCAGAATATATATATACTTTGTTGCGTCTCTGATGCTTCCTTATGGGCATTATGAGAACTTCCTTCCTCATCTTCTGGTGATGGGTATCCAGGTCCCTCAGGTTGTTTTTTGATACATATGTCGAACTTAAAATAACTATTTTATGATCACAGATGCTGTGGTTTACATTGTAGAGATAGTACGTTGGCTATAGTCAAAGCCTTAGCAGAGCGTAGTAGCCATAGGCAGATATCTCTCTTGAAAATTTTTTCGAATAATGTTTACGTTTAACATAAGAAACTTTAAATGTATTCTTCTATCTTATTTTATGTGTATGGTGTTTGATGAATTGAAACTTTTTAAAGCTTTATATTAAGCGATAGATATTTAAAATTCGTTTTAAGCAAATCTACGTCAAAGCGTGTGAGGTAAGGGAAAATCAATTTACTTTAATTAAATGTAAATATTGATAATATTTATTGATATTTATATGATATTTATTTTATTTCACTTTACTTTCAAGAAGTGTGAACTCAACTCAAAGATTAGTAACAGATTTTATATATAATTTAAGAGATTTACTAAGCATTAGAATAATTCAAGCTTTGCAATAAAGGCCTTAAACAAATATATAACGTAAGCGAAATGTTGTCGTATATTTTTTTTTTTTTTTTTTTTTTTTTTGCAGCAACCAAACGTAAGTGTTAAAAATTTTTACTTACATAGCAATTAGTTGGATAGTTACATTGTTTGTTTTCTCGCTTGTTGTCATCATTTTATATATTGCGTTGAAATAGAATTTTCGTCAACTCTAAGTGTAAATTTTCAATAATTTGTTTATATATTTCCATGTCACAGACTATTGATTATTTGGAAAATTATTTTCATATTTACTTCGAGACTTGTTTTTTTGTTTGTTGTCTCTTTGGTTACTGCGAAATGTTATTCTTTGTTAAACATTTTATAATATTATTGTTGCAAACTCTATAATCGAATTAGTAAAGTTTCATAAAAGTTCATAACTTTTCTTTTGTTCTTAAGTTAGTCTTAATTACATTCATCAGAGGCAGATATGCATAAAACAACAAATGTTTATCTAGAAATAAGTATCGGAGATTTTATCAGGCACGCATTCAGTCTGAACAGGAAAAAAAGAACTACGCTGGTGTATAGGTCTCTCCTCTGAACTTTTCTTACATTATCTCCTAGAAAAGTTAGGCAAAAAGCTAAGGCATTAAGTCGGCCTGTGCGTTGACATCTTATTTTATTATTATTTCCTAGTTTAATTAGGAAAAACGTCTCGGCTGGTATGCCGATCTATTCTTATATTATCTCCTAGTGTAACTAAGAAAAATATCTAGGCTGGTATGTCAGTCTGCCCGTCGGTCTCTTCATATATTATCTTCTATCGCAATTAGGAGAAGCAGCCAAGTTTATGCGTCGGTTTGTCCGTCGACCTCATTCTATATTAATTCCTAGTGTAGTTAGAAAAACAGCAAGGGTGGCATGTCGGCCCTTTCAACGATCGTTCATTTTATTATCTGCTAGTGCAATTAGGAAAAACAGCTAGGCTGGCATGTCGCTTTGTCGAAGGAGTTCTTCATATATTATATCCCCTAGTGTTATTAGAAAAACCAGCAGCCCATCACCCCCTTCTTCTATTATCTTCTAGGGTAACTAACGAAAAGAGCTGACATGGTGTATCGATAAGTCCATCAGCCTGTTCTTATGTTATCTTTTATCGCAATTAGGAAAAGCAACTAGGCTAGCATGTCGGTCTGCCAGTCGGCCTCTTCTTAATTAGTTTTCTAGTGCAATTAGGAAAAGCAGCCAAGTTAGTATGTCGGTCCGTCCGTCGATCTCTTCCTTTATTATCTTCTAGTGCTGGTATGTCTGTCCGTCCATCGATTGGTTCTTCTATTATCTTCTAGCATAATTAGGAAAACCAGCTAGACTGGCATGTCAGTTCGTCGTCCGCCTCTTCTTCTAATATCAACTAGTGCAATTAGGAGAAACAACTAAGCTATTATGTCGGTGGAAAGAAGGTTTGTGTTTGGGCTTCAGTGATACGTCGTAAGACTAAGCCGCCGTTTATCAATTGTCGTTGCCGGTCATGATTTCAAACGATTATTGCCTCTTTGGGTAACTCGCAAAACCGCCTTCAAGACAAATCAGCTAATGCAAGACTTCATATGTAAACTTAATCCGATCTTTCAGAAAATCCTTTAATTATTTTATTTGGTAGTGAAAAATTTGGTAAACTGTTCCTCTTCCATGACAATTTCTAGAGAACGTATCAATGTTAAATATTCTGCGAATTATTGTTAATCTTTTCGCCAATCGGTAGCACCGTTGACAGATAAAGCATCGTGGACCTGTATTTGAAATTTTACCTTCCAAGCATTTCGCTCGAAACTCGGGTAGCATCCAGACAGATTCATCTTATCCAGTGAGTGAATTTCGTAACTCGCTATTTTTGGCTAGAAATAACATTCTATCGTTTAGAAACTAAGTATATTAGAAAAAATATTAGCTTAACCTTTCGGACAGTTAGAGCATAAATCCATAAATAGTCAAAGATTGGGGATAGACGTTTACTTTGATGGCGACGGATAGATTGTTACAAAGTAATTTAATGAATTTTCCTCGCTTGCTTATCTTTTTTGTTCGATCTATGAAAACCTAAGTCAGCAGTAATTTCCTAATTTATTTTTCATGTCATTTTTTTTTTCGCTTTTCGTTTTTGTAGATACTTGGCGTTTTGGTTGGATATTATGCGATATTTGGATCTCATTAGATATTCTATTATGCACAGCTTCCATACTTAGTCTATGTGTTATCAGCTTAGATCGGTAAGTAAACAAATGCAAATAGAGAAAGTCAAGAAAAAAAGAAAATGTAAGGACAATTGGCTAAAAGCTTTGTATAAAATGTTAAACTTATGTAAATTGCAGAAGAAGAAGACGAAATACATAAATCATTAAAATACAAGTAAAAATTTTACAGCAAAGGATGGCCGAACGTTAAACATCCTACGTACATTTCGTGATAAAATACCGACACTTAAATCTTGTTTCCATGGAAATGCTTTCTTCTTTTTGGGATGCTTTATATGACAGAGAGTTTCGAGCTTAAACTGATGTGGTCTAAATTTAGAGCTTATTAAAGATATTATTATTATTCCTAAGCTACTTTTATTATAAAGTGATTATATATTAAATTTTGTTGCCATACACAGGCTTGCCCACTAGGCGCAAAAAATTGCGCCATCCTGTTAAAGTTTTTCAAATCAATATCTTACCATTTCAAATTTTATTTCGTATAACGACTTCTCCAAAGAGAGATTTTTATATTGAAAAAAGTCTTGAAAATGAACCAAACCAATTCGCTTATCGCCTTTAGCTCGAAAGGTGTCTTTATACCTAGTTTCGCCAAAATATACTCAGCGATTTTTGCCGAAAAATTTTGAAAATTGAAATTGTTTTATAAACGGAGCGATTGTAAAAATGATTCCATCTAAAGCACTTTTAGTAGGCTTCTTCCTTAAGCCGAAACGCTTCAGTAATTCTAATTTCGTGAAAATATCTTAAAAACTCCTACTTGCAAGTTGAAGATGAAAATCAATTAATACAAACAAGTAAAACCATTATAGTGGAGCAGAGCTCATCATCAAATACCATGACTTCCTTTGATAGTGCAGCGACTTTTCAAAGCAAGGCTTTATATAGGGAGTGATCGAGAAAGTGTTCCTATCCAGACCGTTTTCAAAAGGCTTTTGTCCCTGGGCCGAAGGAAAGCCGTTGTATCAAATTTCATCAAAATGACTAAAAAATTGCTACTTGTAGAAACACAAGAAATAAGACGGATGGATGGACAGCCACCATGAATCAGCCGTTATAATGGAAGGTATCCTTCCATGACCTTTTGGATATTCGATGCACTCGCACACGCTTACTATGTCCTTGTAGGCATAGGTGATGTAGCATAGAATGATGTATGAAACGATGAATTGTTTTGCCAAATTTCATTTCGAAATCGAGTTTAATTTACTTTACTCGCAGTTTTATGACGCGACGAATGCACTCTATTTTCTGCCTATTTACACTGGCAACACTTTCAAAGAAAACGGTCCATGTTGATCTGTAGTCAAAACGTTTTGTTTTTGAATGTTTTGAAAAATGTAGGTATGTGTAGTCTCACCGCTTTAAGTCTTTTAACTTTTAAATTGATTTAAGTTTATAACGGGGTCATTTTTAAAATATTAGTCCAAAGCAATTCGTACTTTTGATGACTTCGAATGGACTGATTATATATTACCTTTTTCCAGAAAGTGGACCATTTTCGAATTCATTATATTTCCAGTTGCGTTAACTACGTAGATTTGTAGTCGGAAGCTGTTTTTTTCTTTATCATCTCCATACAAAAATTTATCAGCCGATGGGAAGTGAGTAATAGAAAAAACAAGTAAGAGAATTATATTTGGTTCTAAAAAAGGCGGAAAAATTAAAAAAACTAAATTTTCATACTCTATGATATGAGATGGAGGCGAACCGTTTTTTCTATTATCAAAATAAAAGTGTTCGTCGCATAGGCGTGTGGCCGTTGGAAAAAGTTTAAGCCCAAATTCCAAATTATTTTGCAAATTTGTAGGCGATCACTGCATTTTCGCTAACGGGAACCACAAATATTATACAGTTCCGCAGACAAGCAGATGGACCGAGCAACAGAAGGACATGCTTAGATGCATTCAGAATTTAAGGCTGACCAAGAATTTTTATACTTTTTGGGGCTTATGAAGCTTTTTGGCCGTTATAAAGGTAGTAAAAAAAGAAAAAATAAATTTTGATATCCTATACTGTCCGGTACGTGTGGTCAATTTTTCTCATTTTTGTACAAGTGCTACAGCATCGCCCATAGAATATATATTAAAATGCTTGTATATTTATCTGCCTTAGTTCATGAGTAGGGAAAAAAGCAATACTTATTTAAAACAGAGAGGTCTTTTCGGTTTACAGGGTGCTGTAGACATGTCCTTCGACTAACTTCGCTCATTTTCAATAACAACCTTCGCGCAAGAGCATCTAATTTTTCTGCCGAACTTGAAGTCGATTGCTTCATTTTTGCGGTCATGAAAATGTTTACCACGGACATTATGCAGTGGCAGAGACACAAAGACGAACAGACGGACATGCTCAAATTAATTTACGATGTGTTGCTAAGTAAGAGTATATATACTTTGTGGGTTCTCTGATGCTTCCTTCTGGGCCTTTTAAAAGTTTTGACATAATGAATGTACACCTAATCCTTCGGTAAAAAAAGCGAAGACGACGTAAAAAAAAAAATTATAGTGGTTTGCAGTATTATGCAGCGAAATAGTTCGTTGAGCACAAAGACGAATACATACATATTACTATGCTAATGACATATCCGTGGTAAAACGTATAGAATCCAGTGACGGATCAAACAAATGAAGATCAATATTATACATTATACAAAGCACTCTGAAAGGACTCTAAAGCCAATAATTTGCGCAGCAGTGTGGCAAGTAAATTGCTTTATAGTATCTCGTAAATTTACCAGGCACAATAACTGGAATTCCCTGATGTAAACCCGAGAAAGTTATCATACTTTCAGTCAAATTAACAATAAGGACAACCTCCAGCATTTCATTCATCGTTATCATTAAATATATTTTTACAAAAATGGACTTACACTACTGGCAAAGAAAACGGGTCATATTTATTTATAAAGTGAAACGACGCTTAAAATTAATTTTATTATTTTCCAAAAACATGCAAATTTTGCAATTAGAAAGCTTAGATGATAAATGTGTTATTCATTCCTCTTGTGAAAATGTAAAACCGCCAGTCAACGGAAGCATTTATATACAGCTGTACATGCATTTGCTCCTTATAGAAACGTTCATATCACGTACACATAATGTCTAAAGAGATGATTTTCATTTGGATTTGGAAAATGAACCTATGCACGTAATTGTTTTTGAAAGAATAAATTCCTTCTCCTCCTCCGCTTATATTACATATCAATTTAGTAACAATTACTTTTAGTTTGCTCTTTGCAAGGAATTATATCATTTAAAGGATCTTTAATTCACTTAAGCTTCCTCTTCAGATGTCGTGTTTAAATGAACGACTTGATAAATTGCATTGAAACTGTCCTTTGGTCACAATACAAAGTCTAACATCAACAACAGCAACAACAACAGTATATTTTTGCCGACAAAGAACGGAAGGCTCCAAAGTGTCTGACTAACCAAACTGACAATATTTCAAACAGACGTTTGCAAGCATTTCATTTGAAATATTATTTTAACAAAAGTTAGTGGGAAGAAGAAGCTTTATTAAACTTTAGTTTCAATTTAATTTATTACAAATAAAACGTTACACCTTACACGTAGTGTAAGGCGACATTAAGTTTGTACGCATTTGTCCGTTTGATATCTGCGCATATAATTTTGTTTCCAACATATGGACTATTATTTCTAAAATATTTTATTGATAGGCCATGACTTGATCAAACATAAATTCTATAGAAAATAGATTGAATCGGACCATTTTATGACCGCACCGATTACATTTACTTTACGATTTGTTTTACTTCATGCGTTATATGTGAGAAAATAATATCATCTTTAAGAGTTGTCGAGTGAAGAAATGTCGCTAAAGATTTCGAAGTTTTGGGTCAGATTGTATTATATTTCGAACGGCCTCCAATATAAATATTCTTATAAAATAAAAGTATTTTCATGGCCATAGTTTATATAGTATATATACGCATATATATATATATATATAATAGTTTTGGCTTTGCTTTTTTTGGGATTACATCATTCTACTTTGGACTGCAGGATTGGATAAGTTATCCATAGTAGAAAGCCTTTCCATGATCACAAAATTAAATTTTTTGTTCTTTACGATTAAAACAGGTAAAGCATATGTGTTCGAAATGCCGAAACATGTAATCAAGGACCTAGGTTTTTTAAATCTATCCAAAAATTAACCATTTATACCGCCCATATTCGGCCAAAATTATAATATAACTTGCATGTGTACGTCGAAGCCTCTTTGGAGACTTAGATGCTCATGGCCGGCGAAAGTGTGTCTAACACTTTCGATACCCTTGAGAATCGCCGTAATGTTGGCTGTAATATGGACGTGTTGGTATATCTAGGAAGAGTGTTCTGTAGAGATAAAAGAGGTTTCTCCACCAATTAAGTCCTTCAAGTCAAAGGTACACGGCTCCCAGAATCCAGGTCCCAGAATTACCTGAATGCCGCTTGACACACTACCACGAATCGTTATTCCTTAACCATACTGACCGCCTTTGGAACCACCAAGTGGACCATGATCTTTCCTACGATAGCTGAATTCAATTTTTAAATCAATTCACAAACACTACTCCCTTTTTCCACCACTCTCTTCCTGATCATCATCGTGCCCAAACGTGTAGTGGAAATATCATGAGTCGCTGGTCATAAGGAATAAAAAAATCTCTGGCAATATTCTCAACGACTAATTTACTGAAATTTTGTTAGAAATAAAAGCATTTTAATCGACTAGTGCTTATATTCTAAAAGAGCGCGTCGAGCTCAAAATCTGCTGTCTCTATTTTTAAGTCCAACGTTCACAAACACTACTGCCTTTCTGCATCCCTCTCTATCTATAATCTTTCCTAATCATGTTCGCATGCATAGTGGACATCCTCGGAATGGAACAAGAAGATACCTCAACAAGAAAATTAGAGTTATTACTATTGAACTACGTCAGTTCGCCGTTCTCGTGAGAACAAAACGTTTACATGACAACATTCAAAAATTTGTGATAATCTATGAACATACTTAGATAAGAAATTATATTAACCTAAGAGCTGGAATAGAGTTTTTAATAGTCATATTTGCCGGCTTCAACTTGTTTACCTCTCTATATTTTTCATTTCAGATATTTAGCTGTAACGCAACCTTTAAATTATTCAAAAAATAAACGCACTAAACGCTTGGCTTTCTATATGATATTTATTGTCTGGATAACTGCGCTTTGTATCACTTGTCCGCCATTTTTTGGTTGGTAAGTATCATAATAAAAAGCCGTACAAGCAAAAATGAAAAATATTTCATTTTCGATTGTCTTACAACTAACTTAATATTTACTTTAAAATTAACCTGCAGTATTATGGATAGTTTTAAGTACTTACAATTCTTAGAACTCTGATATAGAAATTGTGGTTTCAGTTCCCATTACTTTTTTTGAATTTAGAATGTTTTCATTTCTACGTGGAATTGGCAGGTGCTTCTCCGTAGGCAGTCAATTAAGAGAATGTTGTCAGCATTTAAATGTCTCTTATTTAATTTCCTGCAAAAAAATTCACATAAAACCCAAAACAAAAAAAGTTACACATCAAATGAAAGAAATTTATTACAGCATTCACCTTATTTGCTAGCTAGCACTTATGTCAATATGTTTCGGAAATTTCTATGCAAAGAGTCAGCATTTATTCACTCGTGTAAGTAAAGTAGTGCAGTTACTTTTTCAGATATTTTTGTATCTATCATTGAAGGGTGAGTGTGAGGTATACTTATGTTGGCAAAACGTTTGCAACATCCACAAGGAAACTTCAGAGATCCCATAAAGTGCACGTATTCTTAATGACTATTAAATTCTGAATTTATCTTGGTATGACGGTCTGTCTGTCTGTGTAATTCCTGTGGTAAATGTATTCCTGTGAAAACTTCTGCACGGAGGTTAGTATAAAATATGGGCCAATTCAATCGAAGGACACGCCTATAGTTGCACGCAAATTCTAAACCTATCTGCTTCCGAAAGAAAACCAGCTACAGAAGATTAAACAAAAAAAATGTATATTTTGTGAATGGTCCTATCGGCCACACCAACGCACTATAATATAGTATTGAAATTCTTTTCTATTTGTATGTGTTTTTTTTTTTAAGAGATATGGTAGGTACGAAATATTCGGTCTCAGACGTATGTAATTTTCTTACATGTTTTTATTACAAAAGACTTTCATATCGCTATCTTCTAGCAAAGCAAGGAGTTTTTATTGAGTAAAATAAAATTGAAATGTCAGCACCTTTCAAGGGGGACACACTTTACCAGTGCATACCACTTGCATAGTCACAGAGGAAAAAAAAAGTATTAATTTATAGATATTACATATCAAAATTTCTAAAAAGAAACAGTCATAACTTTATTACGTGACAAAGTTGACTATTAAATACCCTACAATAGATATTGACAAATATTACTTTTTCATAATACTTCCTTATAGGGAGAAAATGGTTTTACCAATCCAACATTTTCAACATTTCAAACATTTTCGCACAAAGAACTTTGGACCTGTAAATAGATTAAACAAAAAAATAGCTCTCCCAGATAGACTTAAATAATTAAATTCCAAATCCATTATTATAATAAAAGCCAGGTCTAGCTCAAGTCAAAGCGAGTGCTGCAAGCATTGGTGCAAATTTACCCATATCCATACCACAAGTGTTGATAGGTGGAATGTAGAGAAAAAAGGCAGTCGGAATTTTGAAAGAAAAACAGAAAAGTTAATTATTTATTCAAAACAATAATAAAATTATTTCCCTTTCTTTCTAAGTAGCCACATCCGATTGCGACAACCAAGCTTGCACTCGATCCCAACATTTTCCATTGGTTTAACGAATTTTCTGCTATCGGGTATAGAGGTTCGCATTTTAAAATATCGCACAATAATGGACAAAGCTGACCCTGACAAGAGCATATCAAAAGTTTTATGGAAAAGGCTGTGAAAAGGTTTCAAATAGAATTCCATCTCTTAAATAAACTTTCTACGACTTCTGTGATGGCTGTGAAATATCAGATTTCGTTAACTAATTTTCCCGATCCTAGCTGTTGAATATCGATTAGTCACTTTTTGAATATTTTTCCCCTCTTCTTTGGTTGCTTTATAATAAGGTTTTTAATAGGCAGCCTTCCTTCTTTATGTTCTGGCAACATTTTTGCTAATTTCACAGAAGAACTTTTTGCTTTCTCCTTTTGCTTGCTCCATGTTCCAGTGATTTTAGAATTTTTCAAATGCGAAAATTCTAAAGCACTTGAAAGTACGACTAACAAAAACCGCAACTTATATATCCTAATAGAGTGTCATCAAGCCAACTTCGTTACGATTCAAGCAAAGAATTGAAGCTTTTCACGCAACTCAATTACTTAGGGTTGTCGATTTGCTGACTCGTTGAAGAAGAAGATTGCTATCATAGTAGATCAGAAGAAAAATCTTTAGTGCTATCATATCATGTCTACTTTTAAATTAATAAATTTCGGATACTATGTACACAATATATATAAGTATGTATCGTTCTTACATTTCTTTTATTAAAATATAAATTACTTTTCATTGATTCATTTCATAGGTACGAGCCGGGTCGTCATAAGAAGGATAGCAAGAAATATTGTCGCTATAATCAAAATAAAGGATACGTGGTGTTCTCGGCAATGGGTTCATTTTTCATACCATTAACGGTTATGCTTTATGTTTACTTAAAAATTGGATATGTGTTGACATCCCGTCGCCAACGTATCGTACGAGATGCTGTGAGTTTTCCGTCTCTCTATATTTCTCTCTCTCTCTCACTCTCTTTCTCCCTCTTCATCATATATATGTACGCATATGCTTTTTTACGCTTTATTTGTTATTCGATGCAGTGTTTTTTTATTTCGGTGTTCTTGTTACATTGTGTATTATACTTTTTTTTTCATGGTTGTGTGTCATCGCATAATAACGCTTACCTTATGACGCGAATTTATTTGCTTGGATTCTTTCTATGTTTAGTAGAATACGTTCCTTTCTTTTTTTGTTAAGTTTTTATTCATTGAATGTACACTACGGGGTATGGTGTACAGAAAGAAAAAAAAATGTAATAAATAATGGCTGAGTGCGAAATTTTAACTGAATGTGACAGTATAGAAATTCAAGAAATTAAAGATGAAACCAAAGTGAAACGGTTGAGTAGACTTGGAACCGATAGGATCAATTTCTATTAGTTTTGGTCACGCGAAAGTAGATTATGCAGAAAAGTGTCCATGCAATAAGTTATTTGAAAACTTCGATCCTATAGATGAAAACACCATAAAATCTACAACATTTCGTTAAATAGTTTAATATCCATAACTGACGTATATGGACGGAGCTTGTTTCTTACAACAAAAAAAAAACAATTTGGAAACTTGTAGACTCTTGCAGGAAGTATTGAATGTACATTTGAAAACACGACTTTTCAAAAGAAGGCCTTATATCGGAATAGCTCAAAAAATTGGGCCGATTCCAACTATTTTCAGTAGGGTTCATCCTTGAATCAAAACATGTGCGTATACCAAGTTTCATCAAAATATCTCGAAATATGTAACCTGTATGTTGAATCAAAGAGAAAAAAACATTTTTGCTCACTTCATTCATTTTTTATGAACCAATGGTTCTATAAATAGTATATGAGACGAGTGTAAATAGTTTTGCTGATCTCTTCAACGCTATCTGTCTTCACAAATTTATTAGAAATACATATTCTAGGATTCTAGGATTCATTTCCTCTAAAAATATTTTGCAGCACTTAGGCGCGTACATAGATGGTCGAGCAAAGAAAGGAAAAAACTCCAACTAATAATTTGATGAAGTGTTCGTTTTAAATGAGTGAATAGATTTGCAATGAGCAAGAGCAGGCAGGTATGATAAAGCTGTGAAATTCGTAGTATAGGACGATCTTTCCTGTCATGTCTCCCGGATTTGATAGAATCTTTTAATATCTAGACTAAGTTAATTCAGAGTATGTGATTACGATATAGCAAATCGTATATACCGTACGCATTTGCCATGATATTTGTATGCGATTTGGTGACATTTTACAAATCATTTTATAAACTGAAAATTCCATTTGCATTCTTTCTTCCTTAGTTATGGACTTTTGGTCGGATTGAGCTGACTTTTGTAATTGGCAAATAACGTAGAGCTCAGCCGATTAGTCTAGATCATCACTGTCATTCGCGCTTGTGATGAATACGCAAACTTATTTTAATTAGGACTACTTAAGCTAATTTAACTTAAGCCTAAGTAGCCGGGTAAGTTCGAACCGCGACTATCAAGTCAGTATTCGCGGTAGTGCAGTAAAGTTTTCTTTGCCCGTAGTTCTAGTGAATGCTTAACCAAAACAGACAACACAATATCGACTGGATGCACACCCACTAGGCTGCGGCCACCATCTCCCTTTTTCTTTACCTTTCTGCCTTCTTGCTGTCAGCGATCGTGTTACATGCATAGGGCACATTCTGTGAGTGATTGGTTAGTCGTTGTCTTCAACACCCGAATGGGCAGGTGTCCATATTAGGTGCACATCATTACGCCTGCCTAACTCATTCAGTTTTCGAAGCATGAGCTTAGATGCTATCATTCCTTTCCAGCCTATTTAGGGACTTTAAGTCACCTTGACTGTCGGAGTAAATGAAGATTCGCGCTCTCCTGCCTCCTCTCTTGTCTTTCTAAGCGTTCAGAGGCAAACGAGGAGATTGTGTAAACTTCTGCTTGGAATATGTAGGGACTATATCCCATCGATATGGCCTTCTGAAAACTCGGGCCACCAAAGCCAGTCCCAGTTTTGCAACTTTTCACTTTTGAACCGTCGGTGCATGAATTGCTTGCTCACACCCCGGGCTCAAAAACTTCCACGTCCAAACCCTATCTCGCCGGTATAGTCACTCCGAACTGCTGCGACAGTACTAGCTTTGCAGCTCAATGGTCCTATATTTTGATAAAAGTTTCGTCCATGAATTTTTTTAATACCTCTAGACGATCCTTCAGATATCCCAATTTTAAATTGTCGATATTCAGCAGTCTAAGTGCACTCTGGCAAGCCTCTTTTTCTACAGCAAGAGAAAGAGGTGTAATACCTAGCAGCGCCCCTGTGGCATTCAAGGGCAAGATTTCATCGCCCCACTCATGCCATTGCAAGCGAGACGTGGGGTTTTGTTTAACGTCGTCGTCGTCGTTTTTGCTTTACCTGAGGCCATCAGGCCGAAGCTGCGTAGGTTAGCATGGGAAGGATTGTGATGATATAACACCAGTAGACCATTTTTGTGCTTTTATCCCATGTTTTACCGTAAACGCATTGACAGGCAAAGGGTATTCTGATCGCCTTTTCCGTTAGCCGCCTTAAATGAGAATTCCAGATTATGATTCTGTCAAAGTAGACGCCCAGATATTCCAGCTCATTTAAATAGTCAAGGATAACATCCTGCAGGTGGACGTTGTGCAATGTTAACTTCTCCTTTCTCGAGAAAAGCACCAAGACCGTTTGTTGAGTACTAATGCGCAATCCTCTATACAAGCACCAGTTGTGAGTTATACTTAGAGCTTATTGGGCGTCATAATCATCATCATGATATCATCACTCATACCGTATAAGATCAATATATTCAAAACCCTTCTTTGTTGACCAAAATTAACACGTTTCTCAAATAATTTCATTTACTTTTAGACTTCCGAACGCACTGCTGATCATGAAATCGATAATGATCAATTTTTATCGGAATCGGAACACTTTGAATCCGATCATCAAGAATTATCGGCGAAACGTTGCGTTCTAGATGGCATGAATGGTAAAGCGAATAGTTTAAAGCACTTTAAAAATTTAAATCATCAAAGGATGGAAAGAACTCAATTTGATATCATCGCAGCAGCGACTCATTGCTCGGCAAAAGATTATAAATATGAAGATTCAATTTATATGAAGAAGCGTGCGATGAGTTTTTGCCTGAACGATGCGCAAATAACAGCGTCCGATGTTAAGCGTTACTGTATCAATGATGGCGGTGGTAGTAAAGGCTCTTTTTCGGAAACTTGCCTAACTTCGGTAATGGAGCAACAGAGTCATTTAATTAAACATCATTGTCATCATCAACACCAACATAATCACCATCATCATCATCATCATCGAGTGCCAATGCGTATGTCGACTATGAAACGTGAAACAAAAACTACAAAAACTTTAAGTATGGTAATGGGTGGTTTCATAATCTGTTGGCTGCCATTTTTCATATATTATTTATTAATTCCATTCCTGCCTCAATATGCTGTACAGCAATGGTTAATGTCATTATTAACCTGGATAGGTTGGGTAAATTGTGCCATCAATCCATTTATTTATGCCTTTTATAATCCGGATTTTCGTGCGGCATTTTGGCGTTTAACGTGTCGACACATTTGCAAACCAAAATTACCAATAAATCGTTTTAAAGCTTAAACTTAGTTTTGCAATACGAAAAGTGAAAAGAAAATCTTAAAAGATTTTTATTATTCCAACTCGTATGCACCAATGTAAACAAACTAGACAAATTTAAATCATTTTCTCAGTGTAAGTTCTAAAGCAAATATTGCTGTACCTGGTAAGAAGCAAGGAAATGACTTGGAGGAGGAGAAAAGTAAAGATATATAATATGTGTTAAAACAAGAAAGTAGTTCCATACGGTTTGATTCGAATATCTTCATACCTATCATTACTAGGAGATAACTATCGTATCGTAAATATTTTAAATTCTCGTTTTTATGCGGTTTTGTACTAACTAAGCATAACTTTTTCTGAACGCATACGGGCGTAATGCATTGTGTGGTTTTCTGGCAATAATTGATAAATTCGTGAGCCAACTTAACCGATCTTCAAGCTCCCCTCGGGGATACGATTAAGGAAGGGGAAACTATTTCATACATTCTGGAGTTAAAAATAATTTAAAGCGAAGGGGAAAATTACCTGCGAGGATCGATTTTCTAAAGGGAAGGTGATAAGAGAATGTTTATTCCTAAGCGGGACTTACTAGCTGCGTTAACAGTTTCTCTCCGCTAAAATTGGTTGCTTGGGCATAAACCGATTCAGTGGAAATGTCTTTTTAGGACCTCAATAACGAAGTATAAATCTACGGGGTTACCCATGCATGTTTCCATGCGTTACTAGTATTTGGCAAATCTGGTGTACTATGCGTGACCTAGACACAGATTTAAACACAACATCTCGACACAACCCAAAATGTTTCGCAATTGAAAGAGAGAATTATAAGACCTAGTAAACGTAAATGTATACTAATCCTTATGTTTTTATTGCACAATTATTTGAATCAAGAATTAAATGGAAAACAAAATTTTCATAGGATGCAGAAGATTTTAAGCTTTTTATACATTATATAACTACACGAAATATGGGGCGGTGCATGCATGCATATGAGGAAATGAGAACGGAAGGTAATTCGGCCTATTGTGACTTGAAAATAATCGGATTTAAAAGGTTTGTGAGCTTAGTTTTTTTATTAGAGTGGAATTTGTTGTTGTACCATGTAGATAAAATTCATTTTAATTAACTTTAACACTCGGTGATTTTAAGTAAAACTATTTTCTTTAGGGTGCAATGCAATGACTTTTTTTTCTTCTTACTTCTAACCACAAAGCTCTGCTTATTATTTTGCGAAAAAAAAGGAAAAAGAATTTGTTTTAATCTGTCATGAAAACACTAGTCCAGCATAAGATGGTAAAGAAAAAATTGTTTTGAAAAACAAAAGTAATTTTTATTTTTAGCTTTGCCTTACTATTTCCTGAATTTGTACGGCTTTAGGCTAAAGTTTTTTAGTTGGTTGTTTAGTTTGACTTTCAGTTCATTTATAAAACTTATTTTCAAATAAAAGTTTTTAATGAAAATGTTAAAGAAATTAAAATACAATGTTAATAACAGTTTCTTGTAAACAAAATGTAAAGTCAATTGACATTATTATACTCTACACCATCATACCCCACCACAAGTATATTAAGTTTCTGCGAATGTACACAACATCCAGAAGGACTTGAAATAGACTCATCTTTCATTATACTTTTACTAGCTGGTCTAAGTGTAATAAAATTTAATATACCACTATATTTCGATTCAAGAATGAATACTATTGAGAATAGTTCGGATCGGATCGCTTCTTCAAGCCCTCCCCATATAAAGTCTCACATTAAATTGTCGTCATATAAATAAATGCATCAAAGGAAATAAGGAGGTACAGGGTATATAATGAGTGGCTCCGTCCAACTATAGTGTTTCTATTTGTTTCGAGAAACGTTTTCTGAATCAATATAAATTTGCCTATCCATTTGTCGGTCTTGCTTTCTTGCATTCAAACTACATATCGCAAATTTTTGAGATATTTTTATGAAATTTGGTACACCTTCAAATTTTGGCCCTAAGATGAACACTATTGAAAATGTCTCCGATTGCACCACTTTTTCGACCCCTTCCCGTATAAAGAGCTATTTTTTATATTTCAAGTCGAGCAGGGTACTCAATGGTAGGCCATGTCGCATTACAATGTTTTTATTTGTTTTCCGAATCATTTTCCGAAGCCGTTCAAAGTTTGTCTGTCCGTCTGATTTACTTAGGTTTAAACTACAAATTGCAAATTCCTGAGATATTTTAATGAAATTTGCTACATTGACGTATTTTGGCCCAAAGATGACCGCTATTGGAAGAGATTTTGTTCGGACCATTCCTTTCCTCGCATGCCGTTATATTCATAAATGTTTTAAATGAAATGGTGTAGGGTATTTAATGATGGACCATGTTCCAGTAAAGAGCATTTATTTGCTTTTCTTTAAATTATTGAAAAATAAATGACACAAAAAATCATTGAATATTTATGGTTTTAATTGAATTTTGTAATGCGCGTTGACATTTTTAATTAGCATTAGTATTTACTGATTAGAATATTAGACGAAGAAAAATAAATATAAAATATAATGTTCTATAAAAACAAATAAAATTTGTATTTTTATATTTAATAATTTTATTTAATTGTCCATAAATTATTTGCACATTTGAACAAAGGTTCGTTTATGTTAATGTGATAAAACAAACGCACAGACCCAACCTCTCATCAGACCTTGTAACTAACCTTGCAAGTGTGAATGCATTCTAAATATATACGCAGGCAGATAATATATAAAAGATTTCACAAAGCATTAACTGACTCCGCTGCAAAATTCCAACAATTTGTTGCACTCGTTTGGAACTTTCTTTCATTAAGTTATACCTAAGGTTTCCATGGACTTTTTAGAAAAGTCTTCATCAGGATTAATGAGGGAGGGAATACAAATGGTTCGCTCCCCCCATACCGAATGTTTCCACTTTTAAGTTGAATAATAGTGCCTTCTTTCTTCTCGTTCTATCTGCAAGCCCTCCTCACTACTAGCGTAGAATTCTATCGACCTGCAAGTGTCACTCTCAACGGTTTGGATATTTAAGTCGAGTAGTATCGCTTTCTTCCTTCTCCCTCTATTTTTTCTAATCCTCTCTCCTAATGTTCCCACTCTTCGAAACTATATTATACCTTACATATCACGAGTAAATATGTCACTGTCATTTATTTATCACAATATACATGGTCTAAACATCAAATTGGGCAATGTCGTTATAAGTTCGTTTAGATGTAATTACCAATTACGACTATTCGCTGATGCTTTGCCTCAATCGTTGATAGGAAAATTTGATGCCCAGATTATCAAATATATAGAAACGTTAGCGAACATAAACTAAGACGAGGTGGTCTGATTGTTATTGAAAACTCTATGGCATATTCCCTGGCGTTATTTCCTATTAGTATTGGGTCAGGTTTACTTGTGCAAACTTACAACTTAACCATGCAAAGGGAAATGTAATTGGTATCTTCGAACCCAACTTGAGGCTCCCAACAAACTTCTTCATGCGCCGAGCGGAGACTAATAGGCATGGTGAATGAAGGATAGGGCAAGGGCAAGTCATTGATTGGCTAGTTAGGGTTTCGTCCGTGCAGTTCGTCTGTTCGTCCCTATGGTCTAAGGTCTCAGCTATTTCATTTGGTCTTTTACGCCTGACTAATGCTCCTAGTCTATCTACAAGTCGAAAAAGCTAGCGCTTATATTGAAGATCCAACTTCTAGTTCTTTATGACGGAATCTGAAAAATACAAAAATTTCTAGAAAATAAAAAATTTGGACCGCGTCAAGTGATCTTTCAAGCATCGTCCCATGTGCGGGTAATTACTAAAACGAGCGAATAGCTATACTCGGCGAGGTGGTGAGGGGGTGATGAACAATCAGCTCTGCTCGCTAACAATATACTTAGTAGTTTCTCTTCTTTTCCATTAAGAGACTGTCGATTTACACTTTTTAAACAGGATATACAACAACAAACTGAAACAAATTAATTGGGTAAGGATTTTATTCGTGTACAGCAAAAGGATTTCATAATAAGACTAACAATATTTACATTCCAAATAAATTTTGAAGTTCGTCCATTGTCAGTTTACTACCTTTCGATGCTTTTCCACCACTCAATACGTTATCGGCCAAAGCCAGTTTGCGTTCTTGCAAAGCTTGAATACGCTCTTCCACCGTATCTTTGCATATGAATTTATGAATTATCACATTTTTTTTCTGTCCAACACGGTAAACGCGATCTTGCGCTTGGGCCTCCAGTTGTGGATTCCAGTGGCAGTCAAATAACAGTAAATTATTGGCGCCAATCAAATTCAAACCTACGCCACCAGCTGTAAGCGAAAGTAATAATATACGCTTTTTGGAGGAGGGGTCATTAAATTCGGAGATAATATCCGGGCGATCTTTGACAGGTATTCGGCCAGTGAAAGCAAGAGTTGATATACCAGCTTCCTCAAGATGACTTCCCAGTATTTCTAACACACTAGTCCACTGCGACACGACAATGGCCTTATCGTTTGTCTTTAGTACATTCATTCTTAGTATTTCCAGAACTTTTCTCATCTTGGACGATGGTCTCTTAAAATCAAAGACCGGATTACTTTTTTTCAACACTCCCATTGACGCTTTGGATGTAGGCAAAGTGTCGCAATCACCACACGCTCTATTGCCGAAAATATCTCTTACAGTCTCATTGTTATCGTCAGTGGCCATTTTATTCAATTGTTCTAACAGATCAAATTCCGTTTGCGTTGCTTCGCTTTCGGAACTCATCTGCTGAACTTCGTCACTTTGCAACATCTATAGAAGATTGTCAAATTAAAGCAACTGTAGTTTAAAATCATGCGAAGAAAAAGCTTACAGAAACTATTAAACCTGGGTGACAGCAAATTTGCCTTAGCCTTAACAGTAAGACCAATATTTCATGAGATTTGATCTCTACTCCGTCGCGATGTGTTTTCTTGAATTTTTCATGTATTTTATGGTAAGCATCTTTTAAACTAGAACCTCGTTTGCTATATAGAAAATCGGGATCACGCTCAGCTCTCTGCATCAGGAATTGGGCGAACAAATAACGTGAGTAAGTCATCACTCTTTGATAAACATTCATTTCATCTTTATCCAATTCAATTTCAATTAGATCGGTACGTTTTTGAGGTAAATTGCTAAGCTCACCCAGCGCCTGCAATTGTGCTTTAGTGCGCCTCAACAACACAGTATTCAAAATAGTGTTTAAACGTTGTTGGCCACTTGCACCTTTTTCAATACATCTCTTCCAATAAGTTAGTTGATCAAATGGCGAATAATGCAAGAACTTCAAAAGAGCGTAAACATCCATTTGCTTATTATGTATAGGTGTACCTGTTAAAACCCATCGATAAATCCCATATAGTGCGCATACCGCAACTGAGGTGCGCGATTTATGATTGCGAACAATATGACCCTCATCCAGGACAATGCGCTTCCATTTAATACCAAATAGGGCGCCTCTGACTTTATGTTCATTAGTTACAATAGTGTACGTGGTAATTACAATATCATAAGTACACAAAAGCTTGGATGTACTTTCACGCTTTTTGCCATGATGAAGGCAGGTCGCTGGTTTCGCTCCGGAAATTTTATTTTTCCTTTCAAATTCCCACTGGCTTAATAAACTGGCTGGGCATATAATCAACGTTCCGCCTGGGTAGTCTAAAAGATTATTTAAACTAATCAAGGCTCTGTTTCTTAAAATTTCTAAAATACGCACAGTCTCTTCTCTTTTTTGAAGACCATTTACAATTGTTGTCTTCATCGTTTTCATTGTCATCATCTTCGGATTGGCTTCGTTCGTTAAGTTCACAAGCCAACACTAAAGCTATCATGGTCAAGGTTTTCCCTAAGCCCATGTCATCTGCCAAAATACCTCCTTTGGGTTTTTCGTGTTCACGCCAACACATCCACGCCAAAGCTTGCCTTTGATGGCGCATTAATGGAACAGTTAAGCCTTTGGGATCATCGGCCAATGTATCTGCAGTCGGACAATTGCCCAAGGCATTATGAAGGGCCTTGAAATAATAAAAGTTTTGTCAATTTTCACTTAAAAAAAAAAGCATAAAATTTTTCCGACATTCATTAAAAATTGAATTATTTTCAGCCATAATGACATTATGTTTTCGCTTTTATATTTTCCATTACTTACTTTCAAATTATCTACAGTCAAAGCTTTTTGGTTTTCGATTGTTGCTATGCCCTGCGTGGTCGCGTCGTTAGCCTTTTTACTATTTATATCGTTCGACAGCACATTGCAATCGGGAACTGTGTTGAAATTGTCTTTCCGTTGTCCCTGTAATGTCAACGAAAGAGGACTGGCAAGCGGCTTATCTTCCACCACCATGGAAGCTAAACATTTGCTTCTAATAGCTATATCTTCCCCTAAATTCTTAATTTGTCGGTCTAACCGTTTGCCTTCATCTGGTAAATTTTTGGCGGTACGTTTATAAAGTTTTTCGAAATAAGTTTTTTTTGACTTCAAATCTTCTAAATGTTTAGCCTCTTTCTGGAAATATTCCTGTGAAACATACTTCATTAACGATTGCTTTGATATGACGGTGCTGTCAGTTTTGTGTTCTCTCTCAATATAATCACTGGTACTTGGAGAAAGTACTGGCATCTCATAGCTTTCTGTAATTGCCAAATCGGTGCTGACGGAAGCTGTCTCCACGATATCAACTAAAGATTCATTAATCTCAGATTTTTGGAAACTTTTCTGAATTATGTCCTTTGATGTTGTTAAGACGGGATCTTCATCGTTTCGCTGATAGACTTCTAAATCTTTATTTTTTAATTTCTTGTTTCCACTCGCTGTAGAATCTTGCTTGATTGACGATTGTTGTACAAAAAAAGTCGAGTCCGTTTCTTTCTTTTTAGCACTTGACATATAACCATGCATCGTATCCTTGAAACGATCATATTCAATGTCGCTTGATTCATCTGATTCATCGGATGATAAATGACTCTTGATGCCGGTGATGCTTAACCTAGTTGTTGGGGAAAAGGCCCTGACGTCTTCCCACTCATTTTCACTGGAATCGGTTTCAATAATATCGAGTTGCCTTTGCCTTAAACGATTAACGTCCAAATTAACGCATCCCACATCACTGTCCTCTATAGATATAACAAGTTAATTTATATACATTTTTATATATATTTTATGTATATACTTTATTAAATTTTAGAACCTTACCTTCTGTTTCCGTTTCCTTTAAGGTTAAGGATTTACTGAAACTCTTAGACAAATGGTCCTGCACCTCATCATCACTACTTGAAAGCACACTTTCTTCAAACTTCGACATTTCACAATTTTTCTTTTATATAAGTTATTTATTTATTTATTTATTCTTTTTTTTTTTTGATGGACTTGCAGAAGTTATTGAACAAATCTAGACGTTTTTTCAAAACTGAAGAATGTAAGAATCATTCGATTTAGGCGCTAGGAAAATGTGACAGTTCTAAATCGATAACAGAAAATTCAAAGAGATATTCAGAGTTGCCCCTCATGTATTAAATAGATAATCATAACCAGGAAGAGGAGCAAGATTGGCCTTAAAAGCAAATGTTGTGTTATTCCGTTTTTCAGTAATGTAAGTAATAAACACAATTAGAAACCGCGCTATCGTAGCATTGTTTAAGAAAAAAACAAGTATGAACATTATAATCGGGCAAGGCTGACTGCTAAGTGCCCAACAACAATTCCCCTAGTACAATTATTCGCTCGTTTTTGTGACAATATTTCAAAAACTGCGTATTATTTTCATTATCACCCACATACGGGAGGATGCCCAATAAATCATATGACGTAGTACAATAAATCGTCTAGGTCGCGATATGGATTGCGCATTATATAAAAGGATTCAAATTTAGGAAATTTACCTCTTGAAAAACTAGAAATTACATTATCTCTCCCTGTAAGGACTCGCTTTTCATGATTATACCTTTATATATATATATATATATATATATATGTTAGGATCTAATATATGGAGCTATCTTATCCAAATTCCCTATTGTTAATTTTTTTGATTAATTTCGGGCTCTGCGCCAATTTTGATTATAAAATATTAAAAATTAAATCGTTTTCTAAAGGGCTTGCTTACTATTCATGAAAAATCTTATAAAGAGTGATTTCAAGAAGTAGACTCATCTGGTTCGAATTTGTTCCATTTAATTTTTAAGTTAAATTACTTTCATGCACGATTTTTCGTCACATAAAATGAAGGAAGAAATTTTTTATAAATGCCCTTAAACACAATGGTCGTTATTCCTATTTTCGGAAAGGGATTTTATACATATGTATTTTATATTTATATAAATTCGTTAAGAGAATAGTGAAGAAAATTAATAACTTCTGATGCACCAAACAATGGAAAAAATTTAGCTAACTGCCAACGTAATTAAGCTTGAAGTAGAGAAATTCACGTTCGCATTGAACCTGTTTTACTCAGCTCAGTCAATCGTCTGTGGTTGATTTGCTGACAGAAGAAGAGGAAGAAGTAAAAGACAATTTACCTGATATACTCCATATTTGATATCGCTTGGTTTCTATTCGAAATTTAATTAAAGAATGTTAAGACTTACGAATGAGTTTTAATAAATTGTGTGTGCGTACACATATTCGTCTTATAAGAAAAACTATCATGAAAACATAGGATATTAGAGCACATCTAGATTATGTAAACATAAAGTTTCGGTTTTAAATCGCGTCTTGAAACTGAAAATAGAAAATCATTACGGTTTTTCTAATAATTGGACTAAAAAATTTCTATCGAGCAGAGGTCGTAATATAATTTCGGCCGTGGATATAATTTCGCAAAGTTAGTCAAGATTACCTATATAAGTAAAGTTTTTATTATCTTAATATTTCGATTCATTGATTCAAAGAATTTTTACTATAAATATGTGCTGCTGTTATGTCCTTGTGTGCAAGTGTACATGTGTTATTTTTTGTACTTGTATACGGCTTGTGGTACGAACGTTATATTTAGTTTGTGCGGATGTATGCAAATTCCAGAAAGACTTGAGATCGACCCACCTTTGATTATACCAATCAGATTTTTTTTTCTGAACAAATATAAAATTGTCTGTCCATCTATGCCTCACAGATATCTTGTGTTTAACTAACAGGTTGCAAGATGCGAAATATTTTGATATTTGGTACGCTGATGTATCTTGATCCAAGACCGAAAACTATCGGAAAGGTATGGGAACGGACCACTTTTTCATTCACTTCGCATACAACGCTTCATTTTGAAAAGTCGTTAAATGAATAATTGTAGGGTGACGTAGGGCTTTTATTGGGCTGTTTAAAACTTTTGGAGAGCCTCTCAACCACTTATAAATCCTTCTATACTAATGGCCTGGGACACATATTGCAAAATAGCAGTCAAATTCGGCAAGTTTAGTAAAGGGTGCCCCAGTGGAATCGGTTGACTTTCAAAAATATATTAGGAAAATCGATGTTACTACCATCCACACTGCTCGTATATTCAAAGTATTTTAAAGCGTGATAAACATAAAGTTTGTGCGGATGTATGCCGTACGCGGAATTATATCCATCAATAGAGAATCACTTTGTCAATCGGTCTAGGCTTGTCTACCCATCATGTTTTCTTGTACTTAACCTACACTTGACAATTTTTAGAGTCGTCTGATATATTTTTGCCCGAGGGGAGCGCTACTGAAAATAGTTCGGATCGGGACACTTTTTTGACCACATGCCATAAAATCAATGTTTCCATAATAAAATCTCATCTTTCTCATTTTGTGCTCGATTTCTCAGAGGGAAGCATTGATAGCTTACTGTCGTCGTTCTACAATGTATTAAATCAAGCTATTTCTGCATCCGTTCCGATCAAGCAGTCCCGTCCTCGAAGTAAGGATCCCCCGTGGTTTAATAAGACAATTAAATACTACAAGAATAGGAAAAACAAGTTGTTCAAAAAATTTTCGAAAAGTGGTTCTTCTTTCGACTATTTCGCTTACTCTGTTGCAAGGCATAAATTTAATTCCCTCAACCGCCAATACTACTGCAGATACCTTCAGTTTGTTAAATCCTCCTTGTTTGCTAACCCTAAATACTTTTTTAAGTTCGTTAATTCCAAAAGAAAAATCTCCATAAACCCGTCGTTTGTGTCTTTTAATGGCTCCGAGTCCTCGGATGATTTTGAATCCTCAAATCTCTTTGCGGAATACTTCCGACAGAACTTTTCAACTGCCAATTTTGATTTATCGGAAAATTATTCATATTCGATTTCTAATTCGGTTTCAATTCCTAACTTTGTTATATCGGAAAATGACGTTTTTGAAGGATTGAACTCTCTGAAATATAATTGTTCGCCTGGACCCGATGGCATCCCCTCATGTGTACTTATATCTTGTGCTGGCGAGCTTTGTGATGTTATCTCAAAGATTTTTAATAAGTCTTTGAATTTAGGTGTTTTCCCTTTGTGTTGGAAGACTTCTTTCCTTATTCCTATTCACAAAAGTGGTAGTAGGCAACTTGTAGAGAACTACAGAGGCATCGCCAAGTTGAGTGTCTTACCTAAACTGTTCGAGCGAATTGTGGCTCAGCATATAGCCTTTTCCATGAAATTGTATATTTCTCCTTTCCAGCATGGTTTTCGAAAGGGAAGATCTACGGTGACCAATCTGTTGGAGTTTACTTCTCATGTTTTCAAGGCTTTTTCTAGTGGTTCTCGCACTGATGTCATTTACACTGACTTTAGCAAGGCGTTTGATATGGTTAATCATAGACTTCTTAGATTTAAAATCCAGACCTCTGGCTTTCCTCTCTTCTTAGTTGAATGGTTAAGCTCTTATCTGTATGGTAGATCATTCAGGGTTTTGTTTAACCTCATTACCTCGGATGAATTTCCCGTGACGTCTGGCGTACCTCAAGGTAGCCACTTGGGACCTATTTTATTTAATCTTTACATCAATGATTTGCCCTCCGTGATTAAATTCAGTAAGATTTTAATGTATGCTGATGATGTGAAACTGTTTACTTCTTTTTCCGTAGAATCGCAATCACATCATCTTCAAAGTGATTTGAACAATTTGGTTGCATGGTGCTCCCTCAATCTTCTGAAGCTAAATCTAAATAAATGTAAGAAGCTTTCTTTCTTAAGAAGGAAGTCGTTTAGTACCCAATACTTCATTGATTCGCACAGGTTGGAAGACGTCGATTCGTTCATTGATTTAGGCGTTCTATTCGATTATAGGTTACGTTTCAATTTGCATATTGAGTCCTCGTTAAGGAAAGCTAGGTCCGCTCTTGGTTTTATAAAGAGGTGGTCCAAAGAGCTTGATGATCCTTATATTACTAAAAGGCTTTACACGTGTTTCAATTGAATCTATACAAAAGCAATTCTTGCTGTTTGCACTTAGGAATTTGGGTTGGGACCCGATTTCCCCTCTTCCACCCTATGAAAATAGGTTGCTTCTGTTATCCTTACCGTCACTCGAGAAACGTAGATTTGTTCTTGGGGTTTCCTTCCTAATCAAATTAATAAATGGTGCAATTGATTCGCCCGCATTACTTCGTGAGATTTGCTTTAATGTCCCTAACCGCTTCTCTAGGTACTTTATGTTGATAAAGCTTAGTCAATGCAAATATAACTTTGAACTGTTTAACCCGCTCAGAGTTGTTTGCAAGAACCTAAATGATGTCTATCATCTATTCTCATTAACGGACTCTTTAAAGTCTATTAAAGCAATATTGCTCAACAAGCGCGATTTACCTATGTCGTACTTAAACTGATTTAACCTTAGATTTTGTCATTATGAGTCGAAAATTAATTTGTTGTTAACAATTATCGGTTGCCAAGATTATGCATGTTTGCGATGGCTTAGGGGTTCACTTGCAATTTGGTCCTGTATCGGTTGTGGGCGTGGCTCTATGCTAATTGTGTACATGCTTTTTTTTTTTTTCTTTCTTTTTTTTTTCCTCCTTATTTGTTTTATTGTACTTATACTAAGTTTTATTATTAAATAATTTTAAGATTTACTTAAGAGTCAATTGAACTCGACTGCCATTTTGTTTTAGTTGAGTTTCTTGTATAAGTGGAATAAATAAATAAATAAATAAATAAATAAATGCCGTATAAAGCCCTACTTTGAAAAGTCACTATACTATTAAGCGAAGCGATGTAGGGTATTTAATGGTACCTCATGATCTACTATAATGTTTTTATTTGTTTTTTCCATAACTTGCCGGTTCTTCGAGTGAGAGCTAAGCTTAATTTAATACAGATGTAGCTATGAGTTTATCGAAAAGATTTTTTACTTGGTTTTTTTTTACTTACGTCCATTGACGTTGTCTGGAAACCAAGTTCTGACAAGATGCTCTGTCTATTGTTATTCAAAAAAGCCTCCTGTAGGGGTGTTCTTAAATTGCATTTGGCGACTATGTACATTTTTTTGGGAATTACTAAGGGAAAGCATATAGCGGTCTTTTCGGGGAAAAATTTATTATATTTACGACAAAAAAAAAAAATATTCTTTTTCAAATTTCGAATTTTTTTTCAAAATTTCAAATTTTCAAAATTGAAGAAGATATCCGAGTATTCAAGATTAACTCAAGGCGAATAACATCTTTTTTAACTGTTTTCTTGGCACAAAGAAAAATTGCCAAAAAATGCTTGTTATGGACATAAATTGTTTACACATGCATTGTAACATAACTATTTTTCAAAAACATAAATATCTATAAATAAACTACAAAATGGGATAAGAAAATCTTGAATAGTATGCTCAAACCATTTATTCATGTATTTCGGATTGTATTGTTACTGCATAGTGTTATGTTGTTTATTCAGCACCTTTGATATTTGAAGCTCGCAAATATTTACTATGCACACTTGAGCGCATACAGAATTATACGTACATATATGTAAACATGCCAATGTCTGCTTATAAGGTCTGTTAGCTTCGCGCGAGGAAAGAGTACAAAAAGAAATAAAACAAAAGGATTCTTTGCTTTCAACGAAAAATATGCTTTAGATGAAGTTAACTTAACCGCCACGGTTAACAAAAAAAAAAAAAACAAAAATATATTTGGTTCCTTTCTTTTACTCTCTATTGCATAGCACAATTGTTGACCTTTGCTATAGCGCTTTGTTCGTTCCGTACATATAGACGTGTATTCAAAGAAGCCCGAACAAAGCCAAAGTTAGTAAAATCCTAACAAAGTTTAATTTTAAAGTTTAACGTTAAGCCCAACGTTACGTAATTCGAAGATTAAATGCGAAAGAGCACCGGATTAAATTAATATATTCAGATTAAACAGAATTTTTTTTTTTTATGGCCAGAACATGTTTCCGTTGCTTTGAAAAAAATTTGAATAAATTATGATTTCATCATCTGTGGATAACGTACATAATTTTTCTTCCTTTATTTATTACCCTACAACATATGCTAAATTTGAGCGAACGTGTGTAACATTCAGAAAGGCTTAGGACAGGTCCACTTTTTACTATGCCGGTCGTTTTGGAACCATTTTGTGAATCGGTTTAATCCTGCCGTTTGTTTGTCCATCTGTCCGTCTGTTTGTCTATCTGTCCGTCTGATGTCTAGCCATATTTTTTGAGCTCAAGCTGCACGTCGTAACGTTTGAGATATTTTGATGAAATTTCGTACACAGATGAACTTTGGCCCAACGACGTGTGCTATTGAAAATGGTTCGGATTGATCCACATTTCTGACCACACCTAATATAACGCACTTTTCTTCTTCTCGGTAATAGTGGCTACGTAGTAGTATTTCGGCATTTTAAATTGGTGTAAAAATTTTGGGCTTGATGAGAAAACTTTTTGAAACTCTTCTCATATAACCATTTCCGCGAAAACTCTAACATTATATGGCAAAAAGGTCGATGTTTCAATATTTCTTGGTGAAAATTTGCTTATAATAGTAAATGGACAAAGAAATCTACCTTACCCAATACGGATCACGTTGGTCAATTCTTCGGATACCATCGCGTATACAGATTCTCAGGAAACGTCAAAACTTGTATGCCAAAAAGGCCTAACTGTTAGCATTTTGTGACACAAATTTGTTTATGATAGTCATTCGGCATAAAAATTAAGTGGACCACAAGGCTTGTTTTGTTGAATCCCACTCTATATAAGATTTGTCATGGATAGTAAGAGCCCGTCAGAAATGGATTTAATTTTAAATATTTTATGATGAAAATTGATCCTCAGGAGCAATTTAGCAAAAAACATTAGCAGTGATTTGCATCACATAGGCCTATTTTTTGATCTTAACGTATTTAGGGGTTATCCTAAAAACCATGCCCTTGTGCGGTGAGAAAGTCTAATTTCAAGTTTTTTGCGACAAAAACTGAGAAATAATAAAATTTTTGGGAAGTAAATGAAGTCTGCTAACTTGGTTTGGCGTTATGTGATGTTTCATGCATCCTCCAATTTGGGGCCTTTCGTGGAAGATATATCTTTCCATGAAAATAATGCGTAATTGTTACCAAAAGGAATACTGTACTAGGCGAAGCGGTGTAGGGTATGTACCGATCGTTTTTGATCGACTCTAATTTTCTTATTTGTCTTTCTTTATTTTTGATATAAAAAACCATTGAATTATCTAAATGGAGTGGCTTTGTATTTTACTATCCATTTAAGCACTTATAAACATTAATCGAAACGTTTAGGTCTACGATCTTTTCCACACATATGCAATTTACAAGCTCAAGGCAATATGGCAAGAAATTAGTATTGGAATCGCCTTATGAATGTTTAACTTTCGATGAGCCTCCTTGACCTAGGCTTTTATTCAAATGTCTGTGATTGCTATGCCTCATGCTAAGTGCAAAAGCTACTAATGCTACATACTTACTAACAGCAAATAAAGACTCATAGGGCCAACCGAGCTTGACTCTTAGCCGCTTACATTGCAATTGTTATTTTTATGGTCAAATTTTTCCTTACACTTAAATATCTCTGCTGACTGTAGCATTGTAGTCGTTTCTTTATTTTTATTTCTATTCATTTCCCTCCATTTTGTAGTTGTTCTTACTTTTTGCTAAGCCTTTAGCGAATTACTAATACAGCGATTTCAACAAAGGCGTGCAGGTTGTGCAGCATAGTCCCTAAGTGTAACCGTGTAGGTAGGGTACTGCAAGTAACAAGTCAGTATTCGCAAGTTCAAATCCTAGTGCGGTAGAGTTGACTTTGATTGTAGCTATAATGAGTGTCAGTCGGTAACGGCATAACACTTACTGATTGCGCGTAGAGACTAACTAAGCTGCTTCTCCATACTTATATCTTTAGCTGTCTTTGTTAACGCGGCTAATGCCGTCTACAGCCGGCTGCCACAATGGTGCATTGTAAACATGCATTGCGGCTCAGTTGCGCCGTTTGCGAAAGTCGGCAAAGTATGGGATTAGTGTGAGACAGTTAAATACACGACTTTTTTACTATTCTCTTAAAATAAGGGCGTTTCTTTATAAAACAACAGTCGACCAGAATTAAGAGCGAAGGCTATGCTAAGAAATCTGGGTAATCTAGCGCGGTACGCTACTGGTGAAAATTTTATACCGGAGTTGTTGAATTTTTCTAACAGTTTTTATCGGAACTCGATAATCCCAGCCCCTTCAAAAGCGGCTTCCCTAGTGACGTTTTCCTATCTCCCAAATTCAAAGAGATATTCAGGAGATTGCATTTTTTATACCCGAAGGTTGAGGGGAATATTCATTTTGTCAAAACCTTTGCAACGCTCAGAAGGAAGCATCAGAGATTACACAAAGCATATATATTGCTGATCAGCATTCACATACTAAATCGATTAAAAACATGTTCGCCTGTCCGTCTGGACGTCTGTGTAATGTCTGCTGTAAATCGTTTCCCAGACTCAAAAATAAAGCTATCGACTTCAAATTTGGCAGAAGCTGTGGAAGTTCATACACGCAGATCGGTAGTGAAAACGGGCTAAATCGGTCGAAGGGCACACCCAAAGCAGCACGTAAACTGAGAATACCTCTGTTTTTCAAAGTGAACGAAAATTTGGTTTTTTGCTCATTGCTAATAAAGTATAGCAAATAAATCCACAAAAATTTGAACATATATTCTATGGATGATGCTGTATTAACTCTCATAAAATAAAGAACGCACGTAAATTCTGGACTAGTTTTAAATTAGGATTGCATCTGAACATGTCCGTCTGTCCGTCTAGCCAACTGTGTAGTATCTGCGTTAAGCATTCGCCCCTTCGCAAAAATGAATATATCGCCTAAAAATTTTCGGAAGAATTTGAAAGTGACCTAAACTTTTCAAAAGACACGCCTATAACACAACACTCCACAGACGTATGCGATGAAAACTTTTATTGTGAAAGAAAAAAAAAACAAATCAGCCACTCCATATTATGGAGCATGAAAATTTAGTTCTTTTACTTTTTTTGTGTTTTTAGGGTACCTGTGATCGGTGTAAAAAATTCGGTTACGACCAAAAACTATTTTCTTATTTGCTTTTTTTTTTTAGAAGATAGACTGATTGGGCCAGCCGCTTTAATAAAGTCAAATGTTATACGGGTATGAAGTACACAAGGTACTTTTAAAATTTCCATAGGATTGGAGGCTCCGAATACGAAGCTTCCTATATTGGAAAGGTTTTGGCTTTTATCAAGTAGAAGCTTAATCGTTTAATGTTGTTGAAGAAAGCAAATTCCATTGATATTTTGCAATAGCATAACCAAGGCGAATTCTTGCAAATGTTTTGATCTTGATTTTTTCGATTCGACAGGATATGGTAGCTTTCCAATATGCCCTCCGTAACTAAAGGTACCGCAGCTGCGGAGTTGGCTGCCAGATTTCTATATATTTTGCAATGTCTGTCGCGGGCTATGAGTATAGAAATATTTATAAGGCCCTGATTTGAGAAAGTTTCCAACTGGAATTTAAGCCAAAGAAACCAGTAATGATGGGGCACGAATCACTATTAAATTCCCTACGCCACCTTACAGTTATTCGCATATCGATTTTTTTTAAACGAGACGTTATCGGGGAATTGGGCGAGAAAGTGGTTCTTCTCGATCTTGAATGCATCCGCACAATCTTAATTTATCCTTCCACCATAAGTGGCATAGAAGAAGGCATTATCGATGAAGTGGCCGAGAAAGTGGTCCGACCCGAATCATTTTCAATAGCGTTCGTTCTTAGACCATAGCATGTCAATGTAGCAAATTTCATTAAAACATTTCAAAGCTTGCTGCCTGTAGGTTGAACAAAAGAAAACACGACAGTTGATCAGACAGATGGACAAACAAGCAAGAGTGATAAAAAAAGGTACGTCTATCATCTTCTCGATCTTGGATGCATCCGCGCAAACTTAATATGTCCTTGTACCATAAATGGCGTAGTGCATGAAAACTTGACAACCATAGGCGTATCTTTGCTCAAACCTAACTAATATTTATTATAACCAGAGATAATATTCATGTTAATCAAACTTTAGAAGCTGCACATTTGATTTCAGAAGGTTGATACACACACACACCTACTTGTTTCGATCAATTTCTCTTCCTATTTATACTCACCACAATACTTTTTGCTTTTTCGGCTTTTTGATTACAAGCATTTGTGATAAAGTTGATATGACTTCAGTGGTCGGTATCTAAATGAAGTAAAAAATGCATTTTTAGCTCTTTAGTGAGACGAGGACTGAACTGAAATATTTATGTTGGTAAACTATCAAAGTTTTTCGTTTGTCTGAAAATTTTGTCGTAAAACTTTCTTTTTGTTTTTTTTTTTTTTAATATTTGTGTTTGCTTAACTGCACCAAACTGCTTCCGTTATACTTACATTAAAAGTTTTTCGCGTTTGTTTATGATATGGACTTTCCATCCAAAATGATTTCTCTTTTTTTTTCCGTTTTTGTGCAAGTTGTAATTAAAACAATTATTTAACTTTGAATTCAAATTTCATTCTCTGTTTGAGTTGAAATCAACTATTTTTGCTTATTTAATATGACTTTGAAGAGTGCTGTCAAATTCCTTATTTTAAGAAAAACTTTTTTAATGAACCGCCTTTTTTTTTTTGATCATTTTCTATTATTCTCGAATGTGAAATTTGGGTAGGAATTGAATGTACTGAGACTATTGAAAGGAAGATCTTACTTTTCCTATATTATGTTTTCCTTTTTTGTCTTGTGTCTAACCTACAACTAGAATTATCTCTAGCTTTCTTATATAACGGATGAATTAATTAGACTCCGGCCTTTTCTTAAAAGCCTGTGTTAGTAGTCCTGTAGAGAGCTGATTAAAACTGTGACCTCTTCATTTGACAGCACTATCCGCAAGCTACAAGTAGTTGCATAAGTTAACCCACTGCAGAGTTTATAACGTGATTTCCTTAAGCTTTGAAAATGTATAGTCCTGTGTGCGGGGAACTTTAATTTCCTATTTAATTCAAAAAATAATGATGCCCAATCCTTCCAAGTAATGAACAATGGATGCGTTACGATATCCAAGGACCAAATAATCATTGTGACATTCGAATACCCAAGATTATCCCTTTTCGGGATGCTATGTCATTATTCGTTGCAATCAAATGAAACCACTAATAAGAAACGCCCCCATTAGTACTTTATACAACTGAGAAAAAACATGAGTTCCTAAAAAAAAGCAAAAGTCATGACATCGTGAGTTTTCAATATAATGAAATTCGACCTCTTATTGCAAAGCTCTTTCAGGAAATGTTTGACGTTTTAATATGGAACACCCACAGACGCAATGTGAAACTGGGCTGTGGAGTAATTTAATTGCAAAGTAATTCTGATTACAATTGAAAAGGTAATGAGCCAGATGTCATGATTTTTGCAATACCTCTTTTGTATTGTACAACTGGACTTGGCAACCATATAAATTTTGTAGGTGATTAATGATTCTGGCATCTGGAGAAAATTTTGAATTAACTCTGAAGAATTGAAATTGTCTTGCCCATAGAATTTCGTTTTGATTATTTTCTTCATCCAATTATCTTTCATATACTTCCCAGATAATCGAGACTTTTGGAATCGCCTTTTCTCTAAAGTCTTTTGCGGTGTTCAGTAAATACAAAATGAAATCAGTTTGTCTAATGTGTAAAGCGCCTTCGAATGTGATGAACCGACCGAATGGCCTATTCCACTTTGAATAGCAGTAAAGAGGAAGAAAAAATGGATATCCTCCTCGTCCTCTGAACCAGATCGTGAAACATAAGAAAATAATCTGTGACCATCCGATTGAAATTATCCGCACAGAAGGCCGAAATAGGGGAGATAATGTTAAGCGATCGTCTAGCACATAATTTATGGGCATTTAATTTTTGATGAGATCCTTTTTATGGAGGCCCTTCAGATTATAATGTGACATGTATGCAAGTCAAAGTGAGAATTGCCATTACGTTGAAATCACTTATAGATTACGATACTACACAACTTTATGGCTTAAAAATGTTCCCATTCTACGTTTAAGACAGAGTTGGAATTTTTTTTATGGGAATAAAGTGATGAATTATAATTAGAACAACCAAGCTCTCTATTGAATGACGGAGTACAAAAGTGGACCAGTGAAGGTAAGACCAAATTGCTACAATACTATAAATTTGAACAACCGGAGTACCCGATAAGACTTATCTATAAAATTATTAATTTTTTCAAAGAGGAAAAATTTTAAGCATTGCCGACATTCTTTCCCATTTTTAGATGCTTTGAATATACCTACTTGGTAATCCGATGCCTTTTAAGTAAAGCAGTTGCGTTAATGTTCAGTTTCCACGAATTACGCTCTGATGTTTTTAAAAGTTTTCTATACCTATATATTACTTTTAGTAAAAGCGTGTATTAAGTTTGTGTGGATATATGAAACATAGAGATGGACTTGAGACAGACCCGTCTCTTATTGTGGTCCAGAATCTCTTTCTGAATCGATATAGGCTTTTGTGCATTTATTGTTTTTTTATGTCGAACTTGTAAGCCGTAAAGGCAAACGCTTTTAAAACGTGATCTGGATCGGACTGCTTTTTCGATCATTTCCCATATAAAACGTAATTTTTAAAAGCCATTCTTTGAATAACTGCGGGATGGTGTAGGATATCGAATTGTGCGCCGGGGCTCGCTATGCTGTGTTTACTTGTTTTACTTTAATAAGCCAGCATTTTCATGGTCCATGTAACGCTTTGCATTTAGTTTATTTATTAAATTATAACTGCACCCTTAAAATACATATATATATATATATATATATATATGTACGCTCTTTTATTCTGCGAAAGCAAACCAACCCCTTAAGGACATACAGAAAATATAAATATTTTTGTGGAAGAAACAACTGGACATCTGTAAACTATCACTCGCGGCCATATTACCTCTTCCCCGTAAAGCATCGTTGAAGAGTGAGGTTTAAAGTAACCACTGAAAATTTAAGCCAATCAATTTATTGAAATTAACATAGGTTACGAGATTTTCCAAAAAAAAAAAACAAATTCGTTCAGAACCCATTGTATTAATATGTAATTATGTTTACATAGCCTATAGTTACGATTTTATAATTGTCTCGTTTCCTACCTGATATTTATTACACTTGCTCCTATTTGTTATATAATTATGCTTATTAAATGCTTCAGGTGTTCTGTAATCTCTCTCTAGAGGATTTATCTGCGTTTTCCTGTTATTTTCCAAATGATTCTAAACAAATATTTGTAGTTCACAGTTTGTATGTAGTTACTTATGCGCAGGTATTATTATATAAATTATTACTAAAACGTAGTTTCAATTACAGTTACCAAAGAACCTAATTTCAATATACGTGAATGAGTGCATTTGTGCATTTAAAATGCCATACGTATTAAAGCACTTTATAGTAGAGTAAACAATTTGAACAGACAGCCAAAAACGGAAACGGAATGGAACATATGTTGATGATGTTATTATTGTCAAATGCAAAATTAAGTAACGTACGCAATAACGTTATCATTAAATGCGCTTACATAAATCTAAATAGTATTTGGAAATGAAAGCAAGTAAGCAATTATGGGAGAAATAGTAAAAGCAAAAGTGTTTATAATATAAGCGGAGATAAAAATTTTGTTAAAGAATTTACATTCTAATGGAAAAACAGATGTTATACTTATTATTGAAAGGCTGCATGCAACTTTACGTACACAAGCAACACTTGCTATAATGCAGATCTTAAGTATCTACAACTGTTACTTATTGTTTTCTTTTTTTATACCCTCCACTGAAAAATTGGAGCATAATCACCGCCTATGATAGAAACAGCGTAGAAAAACTTGAGATAGACCCACCTTTTATTATACCAATCGATTCATAACATCTTTTCATCTATGGGAGCATAAGAAAGAAGAATGGGAGCATAATCACCGCCTATGATAGAAGCAGAGTAGATGAACTTGAAATAGACCCACCTTTTATTATACCAATCGATTCAGAATATCTTCTCATCTGTCTGTCTTGCTTGTTGCAAATTTTGGTTCAACATACACAGGCCAGAGTTAAGTTTGATACATCAATATGTCTTGAAAATAGGTCGAACGGAAGCGTAATCCATATAACCCATACTACATGAGATGTAAGAATATAAGAAGGTATTCAACGCCCAGAAGAACTTGAGGTAAACTCAACTTTTATTATATCAATCGATTCAGAATATCTATCCGTCTTTTTTGTTGCGAATTTTTGTTCAACTTACAGGTCGCAGTTAAGTATGTCTTGAAAATAACCACCTCCTCCCGCCACTTCCTTTAAAAAAATTTTATTTTCAATGACTACATTAAGGGAAGTGGTAGAAGGTGGGCCGCATCCTACTATAGTTTTTAATATCGAGAGACTATGTAAAGTATATGAATTTCAGATCAGCATAAAATTCTGAATCAATTCAAGCACATCCACCTGCCCGTCTGCGTGGTGTACGTAATTGATTACTGTTTAGTCGCCAATATGAAGACATTGATTTCAAATATGGTAGAAACATTGGAAATATTTGCATGCCGGTATTGAAAATAGATTGAATTAGTCAAAGGATACATAACGTGGTAAATGAATGCTGGGTATAAAAAATTCGATGTCAGGCGAATATAATTTTCTTACTTGTTTTAGTGAATTTTTTTCGATGTTATTTGTGACTGATTTATGTCCAAGTTTGTAATAGATTTCATTAGATCAATTTTAAATGCGAATTGGAAGATTCACAGATGGAGCAACATTTATCTATTTACTTACATTCTTCTTCTTCTATGTCTTAACTTCAATAATTTTCAACACGCAATATATCAATAATATCCCATATGGTCTATTGGTTAGGATAACACTTTAAACTCACACATATGCATTCAGGTAGATTTATATTATTTACACTTACTTATTTACTTTTCTTGAAACAATATATTTACTTACATTTACTTATTTACTTTTCCTAAACATATATATTTATTTACATATCATTTATATGAAATTCTCGTAACCCTCCTTCCACGTTATTACATTACAGTTATGTTAACTGCTGTCTATCGTTGACTATTTCTTTAATTGCTGACCGATCTTTTTGCATAAGATAGTGTAGTACTTACCTCTTCCAATAACATTAACATGTTGCATGGATATGCAAGGTTTAACGACAAAAAGAGAAAAGTTCAGGCCTCGCAAAAGGACGACGTTTCCTTCCTTAGTAAAGAAAATTAAACTCCATGAAAATATAAGAACCCGTCCCACCCCGAATTTAATAATATTTTAATCAATGTAAGAAATAATCGGTTCATACGTTTTCTAATTTTTCAATTTCAGTTCCACTCAGGTTCTTGGAGTTATATATGAAATTATTAGGACACTCGTTTACTTCTGAGATACGCGATTGTGACTAATAACCATGGAAATAATAGATTTGGCGCATGTTTTCGCATTTCGATACTTTCAGCCACGCCCTAGCGGTCTGCAACAACGCCAAGATTGTTTTTAAATGTTAATCTGCCCACATTCGTTACCTTATTCTTAAAGCTGACGATAAAATACCATACAGCCGTCTGTCAATCCCAGTCCTAAAACTTAATTTCGATTGATAGCTTCAAGGACCTAAGTAGCTAGCCTAATACTGACTCGATATTTTCTGCTTTTTTTCCTCTGCCCTTATCCGTGGCAGTTATTCTCAGATTTCATGATTTAACACCCAGGCGTTACGACCTTGGAGCCGTCTTTTCAACTTCGTAGTGCAGCAATATATACTATTATTGATTAATAGATTCTGCGAGGGCTAACTTACTTTATTCTTCTTTTTTTACTATTCGTTAATATCTGCTACTCACTTTCAGATTTTATGGATTAATTTCCAGGTGTCACGATCCTCTTATCTGCTGATAGACTCTGATAACCAACTCGGTATTTACTTCTTCCTTTTTATGCCCTTATCCGTGGCATTTGTTCTCAAATCTTTTGATCACGACCCCATTATCTGTTAATAGACTCTGAGAGATAACTCGCATCTTCCTTCTTTTTTTTTTCTTATTCACTAATTACTGGCACTTAATCGCAAGTATCATGAATTAATTATCAAGTGTGACGACATTGAAGGCATCGCCTCGACATTGTAATACCGTGCTACAAGCATCTTTCCTATTATATATTCATATTTTCTGAGAGCTAACTTTCTTACTTCTTCGTTTGTTTTTTTATTCTTATAGGTGTAATTTAATGCTTGATCCTGGTTTCTGTCTAACTTCATTTCTCGTCCAGGAGATCTCTGGTTAACCAATGAGTTTAGTTCAAGCTCTAAGTTTCATTTTCGCATGGAACTACAAAGAAATGAAGGCGAATTGATGAATTAATTTGTATATATATATATATATATATATATATAAATGTATATGTATATATATGTAAGTACGTATAGCGAAATTGATTTTGCAATCTTGCATATAATGGATTATTTTATGTGCACTTTTCGAATTTCAAAAGGAATTATAAAATATCTATACAAATAATGTCTGGTAGAATAAGCGCATATTTACGCAAAAAATATTTGCAGTTGAAGGATGATAGATAATCACAAGCTGGAAAATGTATTAAATCATATTTTTTATTTAATTTCTCTTAATCTGTAAATAGCAGCGAAATTGCAAAGTGATAAAAAAGAAAATGAGTTTTTCTGAGGTAATTTGAAATTTTGAATAGTAAACTGCATAATATTTGTGCGTAAATAATACAAGAAATTTGTAAAAGGGTTTCATAATTCGGTACTTACCGTCATTACCGTTATGGTTCTTCGTATTTAAGAAAACTTTTATTTCTACACGATTTAAAAGTTATTTCGTTTATTTTTAATGAGAAAGTATTTTTTCACTTTTTTTTTTTTCATTTCAATTAAAACTTTTCACTATAATTTTTCTCTTTTCAGTTTTATTCATAATATCTAAACATTTAAAACTGCTAAATAAAGTTATTAAGATTAATCAATTTATGCTAATTTATTTATAAATTTTTATTTTTTTATTTTTTTTTTATTTATTTATTTATTTTTTTTTCATTCCACATTCGAATTTAAAACCGGAAATTTATCTTACTCTTCTTAGAAGCTTGAAAGTATAATAGCTTTTTTTTTTTTTTTCTTATTTCTATCTAGACCTTGTTTATAAAAGTGCTTGTACACCCCAAAGAGAGACTTTTTTTATTTTCCTTTTCATTTCCATGTATGTGGAAAGGCTAATATATATATTTTATTTCTTCCGCTTAATTGTTTTCATTTTTTTCAATTTTTGTATACGAATAGAGTAAAGAAAATGTCAATAGTAGTGTGCAAAAATTGCATTTTTTCTTTAATAAAATAATAGGTGTGTAAAGAAATTCCTTCCGTTTTTTCATAAAATTCAACCTGGATATAGATTTGCTATAAAGTTGAATAATCGGAATATGCAGTGGCATTATCTATGGTCTCTTGCCATTTATGGATGCTCTCGCAGTAGAAACTTGCCGATTTGAAGGCGGTATAATCACCGACGCATCAATTTATTTGAAACGTTGCTGATCCGAATAAGCGGTAATCGGAAGGCGGCAGGTCTGGGCAAGCTGAAAATTTTTTGGTTTTTTGGTTATTTTTGTGCAAGATGGACGAACGTACGCGATTATCAACATTTTTACGAGTACAATTTTTTTTTCGCAAACTATTTTTTAACTATAGCTTATTGTTTTTTTGTTTTCATATTTTTTCTCGAGTTAACCCATTTAGGGACATAGAAAAATGCCATACCGTGAATGGTGTCCATCCCATTAAACTGAGCGACAATTTATAAACAAGTGAAATTTACATTATTCCTCCCATCGATATCTAAGTTATCGGGAAAAGTGAAAGCTTTAGTTGCGTTTTATGTAGCAACCAATTTCAACGGAATGAATTCCTTTGCACATCTAATAAAAAGAAAATACTGGCCTTGAATTGAGTTTTAGATACACATCATCTCAAGTATATGCAATATCTACAGGTCTTAAAAACTGACCAAAACCTCCATCCGGACCATTTATATATGGAATTTTCTTGAGATGACAATGATAAGCATTATGAATCGATATTAACTTATTATCGACAAGCATTGTTTTATTATACATAAATAAAGTTTGCAACTTTATATAAACGAAACAGTTTTTGTACCAACCTAGAACCAATTCTTTCACATCAATTGACGGTAAGCATTAGAAAATTTCATCCATATAATTTCTTTCCAGTCCATGTTCTCTGAACTAAGTTTTCATATCGAGAAAAATGTTTTGAGTCAACTGAAGGCAGAATTAATTTATCAATTATCTGAAAGTCAGTGCACAGTTAGGCTAGGAAAAGTATATATTGAACTTAGTAAATCGGCAAGCGATAAAGACGGCAAAGTACAAGATTGAGCTAAAAACAAAAAGAAAAGAAAAAAAAGGACAAAACTTTTTCTTTCATATGCAATTTGTGCATATACCCCCTAAAGAAAATTCAGAATATTTGCGCAGGTCATGTATAAAAATTTCAGATAAGTTTTACGCGGAATATCCATAAATTCCCGGGTACTTCCTTCATAGGAGATAAATCGGGGCTTTCTGCATAGCACATATGAAAATTTCGGATACTTTTTGCACAGAATGTAAACGCATTGTAGATACCTTTTAGCCAGAATATCTACAAGCTTCACCTGCTTTCCACGCAGAATATAGATAAATTCCGGGCATTTTCTACACAGAAAGGAATTTATTCCACGCAGAGTGCAGATAAATTCAAAAGAGTGCACAACACGTATATAAAAATTTCGGATATTTTTTACATAGAATGCAATTAAATTACGGTTAATCCGCCTGAGTGGCCAACTAGGCAAGAGTCTCGACTAGCAACTCAATGGTCGTGGGTTCAAATCTCAAGTGCGGTAGAGTTTTTAATAAAAGCCGAAAGCCTTAGATGCTAGTGCTTTATGACTTTAGTTTTAGAATTTTTTCTCTGGCTAAATTTATAAAAAAAAAATAAAAAAAAAATTACGGTTACTTTTTAGGCAGAATGTTTCCGAAAATTTCGGATTGAAGTTTCTCAGACGGCGGTAAAAAATATTTAGAATCGATATTAACTGCTGCTGGTAAACGATTGGTAAGGATATTCTCAAAATTTTTATTGACAATAAACGATCCGCCCACAGACCAAATTCGCTCAAAATTCCTTACCATCGATCAACAATGTTTACGTAGCGTGCAGGAGTACATAGGTAGATAAATAGAGAGACAGACCTGATAAATTGGTAGCGATAGAAAAGCTCTTTTAATTATCCGGATATACTTAATCGATTTATTTTGAACTTACAGTCGAATTTTTTGTAATCTACAAATGCTTTCCATAATAATACTTTAGAATGAACATCTCGCGGTTCGTTAGCGAATAACATTTGAGCTTACTCTCTCGCTCGTTAGGCAAAGTGTAGAGTTCATATATGCAATTCTCTGAAGAGAACGCATAAATCGCTTAGGAAATATATGTTGACGTTTCTACTTAAGTGGTTTTTTTTGCACGTAGCCTATATATTGTATTTATACTCTCTATTAGTTGTGGTACAGGGTATATTCAGTTTGTGCGGGCTTGTGTAACATCAAGAAGGTCTTTAGTTACATCCAACAATGGACGTCATGGGCACAGAACCATTTTTTTAAACTTATGTCTGCTTGTCTGACCATGTGTCCATCCACTATCAATCTATGTAAAATTGAGGTTAGTGATAAACGTGAAAAGACAAATTCATAAAAAGAAAAGAAACAAGCAAAACAAAAAGAAGTAGAGATGGCTAAAGAACCGGGAGCTTCATATTAGCCAAGACAAGTTCCTGATTTCAATGAAATTAGTAGAGGAAAACTTTTTCTTTAAGCTCTTAGATGTTTCCATATTTCTAAACGAAAATTAACATCATTATAAAATCGCCTATGACTTGTCTCTCTGGGATATTTTGGTATTTTTCAAAATTAAGAAAACAGTCAAGAGGACTGACTGGTTACTTTTTGATGGGATAAAGAGGAAATTTTTGATCGATTACAAAACAAGAGGTCTTGCGTGAAAGTTGCTTTTAAATTAGACATTTTCTTCGTCACTTTTCCCTTAGCTAATGAAGTAAGAAGTCTTGCCGTCCACGTACCAAAATATTTTATATGCTAACATCATACATTAATAATAAATAAAAGACTTACGCAGCAGTAACGCGTAGTAAGCAAATATGATCATTAGTTTTTGTAATTATCCGACACGCGTTGCCAAATACTGTAAGAATATAATATGAAATTTATACAATACTATATACGATAAATATGAAGCAAATATGTCCGAGTTATATGTTGCAATCAAATATCGTACATTAGTTGGATAGAGGATATCAAAAAATCGTATAAAGCCAGTTATAATTTCTTTCTATGTTGTATTTACAATCTCCATATGTATATATATATATATATGTATGTTAAGCGAGTATATTAAGTGATTAAAAATATTAAGCCTTTGCATGTGTATGAAATATTAAAAATCTTTCATTTATATGCTAAAAATTATGGTATAACTTACTTAAATTTTCTTAATTGTTTGTTTGACTTTTCTTATACTTTAGCACATAAAAAGTTTACTCAAGAACCGTAAATTCAAATAAATTATAGTAAAACTTTATACAGATTTTCTTGTGCGAATAATTGCAATTACAATTAAAATTTTCTTAATGAACGTAAGGCATTAACTATTAAGTTATCATCACATATAAAATGAAAGGAATCGTCTTGTAAGCAAATATGCATATGAAATATTATAAATTATTATACCCAAATATCATCCAATAATCAGGTATTTCTTGTTTGGTTTTTATGTTTGTCACAATGATGGGTTTTCTTTTAACAATTTATGTATCCATTATGACTGTATATTCTATGTATAGTCGGAACCAATGAAAGTTTCTTAATCAGTCAGCAAATATATTTGCTTCTTGCCACGCTTTGCCACCCACCCCCCTAATCAAAGTCTAATTCCTACGTCTGTTCACTTATTTGCACCTGATACGTTCCGGTCTAAAAAAGTCGAGATATGGAGTTGAAGAATGATATATACGTAAATATATATATATTTTCTGGGTATATATTTATAAGCTGCCCACCCGTTCACTTTTGAAATGTTGCGGTCGAAAAAAGTCGAGATAGATAGCCGAAACTTATATAATGTCTATTCACTCCTTCGCTCCTGAAATGTTCCAGGTTGAAAAAATCGAGATAGAGAGTCAAAGAATATTACATATATAAGTATACATATTTTCTGGGTAGATAGTTGACTAATAGGCCCACCGTTAACATAGAATAGCAATAAATAATCCATTGCAAATATTGATTTTAAAGTTGGTAAAAATATTCTTCAGGGCCATTTGGCAAAACTCGGACCTGATATATATTTTGTGCATTCAGATCAAGTTTGAAAGTCGATGTGATCACGTACGAGTAACAAGTCTACCTTTGGCATAAAATTATTACTTATTATATATATGTTTTAATACCTAATAAAAACCTGCACCACGCCTGCTTGAGATAATGTGTGGGTGATCCGCCTATAAATATAGGCAAATACCTGAAATTTATTAGTCAGTTTGAAAGTTGTTAGACTTTCTATGGTCGCAAAAGTTGTGATAGAAATTTGACACTTCTAAGAAAGACGTAAATATGTCCTTAGTCCGTGGGTCAAGTCATACCTGGCATCCGTTACAAAATGCTCAATGACGAACATAACTTTCTTATTAAGTTTAGCTAAAGCTTTGCAGGCAAGGTTCAATTTGCATTTACTTGTGTTGCGTTTAACTCAATTTCAATGAAATTGTTTAGGTCTATCCTAAGGCTTAAGAAAGTTATCCTTTTTGCTGCACACATGATGAAAATTGCAATTTTTTCTTTAGTTGCGTGCGTGTGTGCGTGCGTGCGTGCATAGACAAGCATACATATATGTTTACATATTGCCAAATGCTTTTGCATTCCAATTTGAAACATAAATGCTATTTATGTGCATTTAGTCGCCAGTGTTCTTTGTCGATTTGGTGTTCCTTTGTAACGTAAATAAGTTAATTATCATTTAAATTTGTATGTATATTTTTTCAATGGTGTTTAATGTGTTATTGCCTTAATTTTCGTTTTCTTTTTTTTTTTAATCTACTATTTGCTATATATGCGATGATATGTATGAAACGTATGAGATATGTATGCATTGCACGTTTTTTCTTTTCTATTCACAAAATTCACTTAACAGTGCAGTAGTAACAATGTATGAAATTTTCATTTTATAATGGAAAATTAGTCAATCAGTCGAGCATGCGACATGTTTAATTGTATAGCTAACCGGAAAAAAACTCATGCTTTACAAGCTATGCGAAAATATTAATAATGGTTTCTTTTTTCTATAAATTTAAAAATGGAATTGATTGACTCACTGTCTCTCTCTCTCTCTGTCTTTAAAGTTTTTTTTAAATAACAAACCGCACAAATTCATTCCAACTGCATTTTTGTTTCTTTTACAATATGACGCTTAGAGCTAATCGTAGAATTACGAATTTGCATAATAGCTGATAAATGGTAACTATCGACGTATGGATATGGTATTGGCGGAGAATTGTGGTTTTGTTGTGGAAGCACTGAAAAAACGTTTGCATGTTAAACGCCAGAATGCTGCACGAAAGTCAACACTATAAAATGCATAAATGAACGGGTTAATGGCACTGTTGAACCAGCCCAACCATGTGAGTATTTTTGCTAATGTCTGGCTGACCTGATGTTCCTCGAGAAATGGCGTGATCAGATAGTAGATGAAAAATGGCAGCCAACAAGCAATAAAACCACCTACAACTATACTTAACGTTTGAGTGGTTTTGTTTTCTTTTTTCAACGATGAAATGCGATTTGACAACGATTTTGTATGATGATGATGATGATGTACAATGCCAGTGCCAGTAGCAGCCGTTGACCGTTGCGTTGGTTGACGTAGAATGGTTATGCTGGAAGATGTTGCTAGCGCTGTCGCTGTCGCTGTATCCGCTTGTTGCGGATTGGGTGAAGTGGGTGTCAGTAAATGACTTCCGGGATAGTTCGCTATTCCTTGATGATGATGACGTACACTATAACTGCGCATATGTTTAGAGGAATGTTGTTGCTGCTGTTGATAACGGCCGCCAGAAGTGGAAGTGGCCGTATTAAACGTCCACGGATTCTCCATGCTACTGCCTGTGATAGTCGTACCCGTGCCGGTGCCGGTACAAGCGCTCGTCATGGTCGTTATGGTCGATGAGGCAGTGGAGCCGCGTTTTAGGGACGATGCTCGTGTCATTTCATAGCAACCGCTTCGACTATGATTGGGTGATATCTGCAGAGCCAGCAACGTGGGACCTGTATTGGTCATACCATTTTCACCCTCTGACAGTAAATTCGATTCCTGTAGATCTTTCGTAATTGTCTGATTAGAACATGCACCTAAAGCCGTCACCGAACGTTTCTGATCCGAATCCAATTCCAATTCGCAGAGGTCATGATCTAATTCATTTTCCACATCAGCTGTAGTATAGCGCTTGAATTTCTGTTAGCATAAAATGTTACCAAGAGAAGAAAAGCCGGGAATGATCCCAAAAATATTGATTTTTGTTTTTTTCAAATTCCTATAGGAAAACTTACTTTATTATGTACACTTATATCGGTCATATGATCGTGTCGGGATGCTACAACGCAGGATATTCGAGCATAAACGTAGATCATAACGGCCATTGGTATGAAAAACGAACCCATAGCAGAAAATATCACATAGCCTTCATTCTGATTGTAGCGGCATTCTTTTAAATCTCTTCGTCCCGGTTCATACCTAAGCAAATAAATCAATACCGTTTCGAAGTAATCAAATGAAAGTCACCTACAAAGTGGGAAAAGAATTTCTGTTCATTTTCTGGTTTTACTTACCAACCCAACATAGGCGGGCAGGTGATAGCTAATGCCAGTATCCAAACAATTAAAATCATTATAAGAGCTAAGCGTTTGGAACGACGCCTTCGTGAATATGTTAGCGGCTGCGTAACGGCAAGATATCTAGAGAAAATTTATTAAGAAATTTCAGTTTTGGTTTTTTCTTGTTGTATTCATTTGAAATTGATTAACCCACAGTACATACCTATCTACACTTATAGCACATAAACTTAAAATAGATGCTGTACACAATAGAACGTCCAGCGATATCCAAATATCACATAAAACCCAACCAAGCTGCCATGAGCCTGCAAAAATAAACTTTTTGCAAATTTCCAAAGAAACTTCAAAGTAATCATAAACATTATTCAAGACATGATAAGGATGAGCTATATGAAAACTTTTTACCCTGGGCCCAGTTATGGGAAAACAGATGTTTAAACTCTTCACTGTTCTCTCTTTTCCCATTAACAAATTCTCATTATTAAAGAGAGAAGAGAAGAATGTTGATTTTCTTAACATTGAAACTGGAGATCGATCAGGCGAGTTGTCTTCTGTGAATTCAATGTTGTCGAAGTGTATAAAATATGTGACTAACTAAACTAATACTCGAATAGTCATAAAATTTTTACATGAATTTTGAATTTCGCTTGAAGGTCGGTACTGTTTAGATATTTTAAGAATTCGTTAATAATAATCTTATATCTGTGTTTCATCCTGCGAACTTATTGAGCAACGTGGCATGCGTACACGCGCTCACATTTTTTTTTTACACTCCTTAACGATTTGCGACTTTACTACAAAATCGATACACTACAGACACTAACAGAACAGGCTTTATCAGCCTTTGATGCTTGACATATCGCATCGTACGAGCATAAAAATTGAAGTGGTTTTGAAATAGTATTGCTATCATTCTAATAATTGTTTCCTTTCAATTTCAAAGCGACACCTTTTGCAATTTTAATTGTGGCTTAATAATATCATAGCTTGACAGGCGGAAGACATTGCAAGTGGCCGGTTCTAAATTTATTTAAGGAAAAAAAACTATGTTCAGCCCTGAGTAAATCCATTAACACCTACCAACAACTTGCGTACAATATTGCAGGGCAAGATTGAATAAAGCTGTACGGAATTGGGGAGGCGTTAAGTATGAACCGCATGACAGCTTGAAATCATTTGAAAAGAGCCGGCTACAAAAAAGAGTTCCAACTGCGAGAAACCGTAAACACTTTTTCTACGACCCATTAATTGTCCAAGCTGAAAAAAATTTTACTTATTCCTGCCTTACTTGTAATTTGTGAACAGGGTTAGTTAACTCTTTTGTTAACTTAAGACTGGCATTTCGCTACGACAAAGTTTGAAGAGGCTCAATGCCACGATATAAGGAAAGGGCAAAAATTCGAAGTGTTTGATAATTAGCTTAATTTACTGATTTTCATGATTTTCCGACATAATCTGCTGAGGATAAGAAAAAATTTGAAGCTAAGTTTGTTTTCCTAGGCAAAGTTTTATGATCACGATTTGGATTTCGATAGCTGGAAAGATAGACATACTCTATGTTCTAACGTCAGCGCCCGCTTTGATAACTTAATCAGGCGAAGCCGCGCTACCACTTTTGCTCAGATTCCCGCAAAGGTTCTTGCTGAGCACTTGTGGTTTATACATTTTCGCTGCTTCCAGCGAAGTATCCACTGTGCTACCACTTTTACTTATTTTCCCCCAGAAGTTCTTGCCAAGTTCATGTGGCAAAGCTAAGTTGTTCCCTTATTTACGTTGACCAAGACAAATTATTCAAAATTGTTCAAGTCCGAATCTGCTCATAGCTATTGGAGACGTCGAAAAGGTTTTGGCATTTACTTTCTATAGGACAGACGGTATTTTCTAATCGTTTACTATTATATTGTTGGAATAATCAGAATTGAACGACCAATAATCCAATACCAAGACATTTATAAAGGTCTGAATATTTCCTTTCATGTTCCCTAAGTTGTTGTGGACCCTAGAGGGTAGTGCAATGGCATTACTCGTACGAATAATTAGGAAAATGTTTAGTTGACATGGAGATGTAACGATTTTTGTTGTAACATTTTCCTCCCGTTCGTTGACAAATTTATGGTGGGATAGATTCTAATAGAGGCATTTGGCCGCGATATAATAAAGCTACACTAATTTATAGACATACTATTGATAATAGACCTTCGGAGAGTACAGCATTGGCTGTGGTCGCACTAAAATCCGGGGAAAGGAAAGATCATTGAACTAATTAAGTGAGAGAAGCGGACCGATGAGTCTATTTCAAGTTTTTTTTAAGACAAAAACTTACACAATATAGTTTTGTAGCACAAGTTGTGTAGAGTACAATGTAGTGAGCAGGCGGTATTGCAAGAGCCGCTATTACGCTCGAGAGAAAATAAAATAAAAGTGATCGAAATCTAATAATATTTTAAATCCTATATATTGACTGTGAATAGTAACATTGCCTCATATCGTTTCAAGCAAGTTGTTTAAAAATTCTTTAATCCTACAACAAATAGTTTTTTTCGGCTTTAGAGAAACTTTTTAATTACCTGAATGATGAGTAAATGCAGTAAAATACCTTTTGTTTCACTTTTCTAGTTAATAAATAAACAATTTGTTTTTCTCTAGCGGCCAGGTTTGTAGGTATTCAGCTTTGGAAGCTTTTTACACCCTACACCATATGTGTAAGGTATATTAAGTTTGAGCAGCTGTATGAAAGACGTGGAAGCATTAAAGACAAACCAAATTTTTACTATACCGATCGATTTAAAATCACTTACTGAATCAAACTAAGCTTGTCTGTCTGTCTGTCTCTGTCTTTTATTCTTGTTTCAACATATCGTTCACAATATTTGGAATATTTTGTTAGTACTGAACATGTCTTGACCTAAGGATTAGGATGTATGGAATTGAACCACTTTTCCCACCAGTCTTGAAACTTGAAACTACATTTTGAGAAATTTATTATATAAAAAAAAAATTGCAAAATTTCCAAAAAAAAGTACTTCTCGACAAAAATTACTTAGCATTAGTACTTGACCACACTCCGTGGAATGCGAACAATTTGGGTGAACCAAAGTTTCGAATCCCGTTTCATGTGATTGCTCCTACGAAAACGCCGGTAAAATATCTCTAATTTGAGGATCGCTAGTAGTAATTTTAAATAAAAATTCCGTATATGAAAATTGAGGTGAGGAGGGATTCTCAAGCTTTTATACGGTAAGAAAATCTGACTTTTACTGCTTTATGAGGAAGATAAGGTAACCTTTAACAAGAATAGTGAATGTTTAAATTTAGATGACACGCACACACATTTCACGTTTTGAATCAGTTTACATTCGGATTCGTGTGACCTCTATGAAGGGTATGCCTTTATATGACATGATAAATATGATAAAATTTTTGATGTTTTACAGCGAAAATGAATGAAACGTTGCTTTGCATCGCAAGGGCGTAGTGTACTCAATGACCATTGTTGTCTGAGCGAAAAGTTTTATTTATGAAAAGCTAAAAAAAATGTAAATTGCGTAAACTGGAAGCTGTCTTGGTTTCTTTCCTGTCCCTCTTTACAAGATTTTCTTTTATGCCAGCCGTATAATAAGCTTTGGATGTGTTTATTCCTTTATATGCTTTCGACTTTGTTGTTTCTTTCATGCTTTAATGTGGCTTTCATAACTGAATAAACTCGCAATGATGATAATTATGATATATGCCTAATAACAATGGTGGATAATTTGAAAGGTAAAATTTTCGCTTACTTACCGATTAGATGTACGGCGACTGCCGGTGGCATTACAAAAATGCCGACTAATAAATCGGCGACCGCTAGACTCATTACAAAACAATTCGTTACAGTTTTAAGGCGACGCGTTGTAATGACAGCCAAAATGACTAAAGTGTTACCGATAATTGTGATTACAATGAATATGCAGAAGACGATAATCAGGCAGATGCCCTGCCACGATAATATGAAATCATAAAAATGTGACCATTCTACTGTTTCGGTAGCGTTAATTGCCTCGCTAATGTTTACTGAGTTAAATGAATAATTGTTGTTACTATTGTTGTTATTATTATTATTATTATTGTTGTTGTTGTTACCATCCAGTGCATCGTTATTATAAAAAGTATAATTGACGTTCGTAGCAATTTCTGAAGCAAACAAGGATACTGATGATGATGATGATAATAACGAAGAAGATGCTGCCGCTGCTGCTGCTGCTGCTGATGATGATGGTGATAATGAGAATTCTGATGATGAAGTATTTGGTTTATAAAATAATGCACGATGAACGTGATTAATGTCATCGGTTACACTGAAAAGCGATTCTTCAATGGCCAACGATAGATCATCGCGGCCAACGCGGTGATATGCTGTCACTGCCGCAGTTGCACTTGCTGGTGACACGGTTGCTGCTGCTGTCATATACGACGAGTACATGTATATATATATATATATATATATATATATATATATGTATTGCTTTATATATACAGGCAACTGTTCTTATTTATTTATTATTGCTAACAATATCGTTGTCTTTGTTTTTGTTTATATATTTACTATCGGTGACGATGGCGCTGTTGTTGTTACTGACGTTGGCTGCTATTGTTTCGGCTTTACCTCCTACACTTGTTCTTGCTTTATATTACGTTCAATAAATGGAAGCTAACATCCATAGCGTTTGCCGCAACATTCTCAATTGAAACATAAATTACATTTGACTCTCCGTCTCTTTGTATTATGTAACAATTATTTTCGCATTTAATTTAATTAAGTATTACGCGTATTAAATACTCACGATGTATATATATATATATATATACTATTCGAATGCTTCCTTCTACTACTACCTTTCATTTCAGTTTACTGGTGATTACTTTGATTTTTCGTCGTCGATACTTAAACTTAAAGCCGTAGATGCTATTATTATAAATTGCTGTCATTGGCCTCGTTAATGATGTTCATTAATAATGCTTTCCGCACAATTTCTTATTGCATTTGTTCTTGTTTAAGGTTTAGTATACTGGAAAATATATAAATATGAAACAATAAAAGATTTTTATCATAGGGAACTCACTTCGTCATATAAACAGCGTTAATTTATGGGAGAAACGTGACAAATGATGTGTAGCATAATATATACAACAGATTAATATATATATATATAGAAAAGATTAGATTTATTGAATGTGTGAATATGAGTCCCGCCGTGTCTAAGAGAGTGTGCAGCTAGTATTGTAGAATGCTAATTAAGCTTGTGATATAAATTATATCATTAAACCAAGCACAACATAGTTCCTTGGACCTTGGGTAAGGGTAGTTCTAAGCTAACAAAAACAAAAGAAAAAAACCGAACACTATTTTTCTGAATATTTCCTGCTGCTTAAGTCGGAGGATACTTCTGCTCAGTCCTTACGGATGATGAATAATCCATGCATTACTATATCAAAGTCCAAATAACCATGAGGCACACTAGGTGAACGATTAATATCTACGATAAAGCTATGAGGTATGTTCAAGAAACAAAGCTGATTTTTCTTCTCATCTAATTTGTTCTATTTAAAGTAATTTCCCCTTAGATATAACACACTTGCTTCAGCGTTTCTGCTAATCCTTGGAGCAGTGTTCTGGGTTACGCTTTTTAATACACTCTTGAGCCCTTCGAGTCATGTGGCCTTTATCTCTTTGATCGCAGCAAAGCTCCGTCATTTCATGGGTCTGTTTCTGCCACACGTTTAATGTCGAGAGAGTTGAAAAAATTGTATGGAATGAGCCAACGGATATGACGAAACTCTCAACAGTTTCCCTAATAATAATGATTCGCTGATTTTCTATAATAATTTTCTTCACTGCTTTAACATTTTCTTTGGCTGTTGACATGTCGCGCCATCCAGAGCGGATTTTGTCATTGATATCTACCTGGTCGGCTTCCAGAAGCTTGTACTATTTGCGAACTTTTTTTTTTTTTTGCTTAAAGTAGAATCGACAAATGGCGTAGTCAATATTTTCAGTAAGACAAAATTGAATGCAGATACTTTGATCTCTTCTTTGATAGCAAGTACGCCGAAAGCACGTCCAACCTTTATATCTTTCCAAAACAAATTAAAAATGCAAAAGGATTGATAACGTCATCGTATGTTGCGGACATGCACACCATCTACGAAATTTATAAAACCAGTCTTTTGTTTTTTGAACACACTTTCTATATATCGTAGCCGGCTCCATTTGGGGGTAGTCAGGTAGGCGTGGTGCATTTTTATTTATTTCAATTAAATGAAACATCATCAACAACAATTGATGCGATAGGGACAAGAAAGAGGAGGAATATCCGGCAACAGGAGAAGTTCGCCGAGGAAACTTTGGCAGTTCTAGTCTGGGTGTTGTTCCTTTCCCGTTTTTATCACGAAATTATTGTATGCGGATTTTATAAAAGTGTTTTATTGTTTCGCCGATCGGCCTTCCTTTTTCTACAACAATACCCAACTACTGACTTTTTCGTTGATAACCTGAAAAGACCAGGTGTCCGTTTTTGCATTTAGTTTGTATTCCGCATGAAACTTGAGAAAGATAATGACTACATGGAAAGAGCGGGTCACTTTCACACAACTAATAAAAAATCGAAATCGAACAACATTCATATATCTTGTTGTATTATCAATGAAATGTAATTAACACAAATGAACTTCAAAACTAAGCAAACAAAACGAGAAGCACAAGAAAAACAATAGAAACACCGGTATACGTAGAGAATGAAAAGAAAGGAAAAACGAACAAAAGCAAAGTTAGCTGTAGCAAGTCTGCAACTGGCAACAATTCTGTTAAATAGAAGGAGTAACTTTGGAGCAGTTAAGCGTAGTGAATATATTGATACATGGATAACGATAGGAAAGAAAAATAGAAACACTTGCACGTACATACCGAAAGGAAAGAAAAATAGAAAGCATCAATAAAACCGAGCAACATCAAAACCACATGTTAAGTATTTGAGAAAGTCGAGGTTGCCTAAGCGGCGGTACATGATGCGCACTTACGACATTAAGAAGTGAATGGAACTTTAGAAATCTCTATTAATGCCGTAACGGAACTTATGCAGATTTGAGTGAGTGAATAAAGAGTGTGTTAGTGCAATTTAAGCTGAGATAATTAAAATCGGTTGTGAATTCAATAAAGCGATATATGTGCTACAAATCTCTTATAAATAATAAGAAACATAAAAATGTAATTAATTTCAAAAAATTTAAAAGTTATCAAAATGTCATTGTACAATGTGCTTAGAGTTGAAGAGTTTCCTATAATTACGGTCTACACAGTCACAGAGAATTACTTTGACTAGAAAGTTTTGATAAGTGTGTTAAAGAATTATTAGAAAAAAAAGCCTTTGCTTTTATTTCAATCGCAACATGGAGTACTTGCTGTTATAGCATTTGGCATTTGGAGTCCAGCCTTGATACATATTGGAACGAAATTGAGGGCATCGAAAGGGAAGAAGGAAAGAATCAATTCCGCATCAAGACTAAGCGTTAATTAGAGTGCAAGCGTAAACACATATAGAGACGATACAATAACAAAAATTGTATCAAAAGCAACTAAGCAACCATCTAATAAATGTAATGTTCACCTTTGATAAAGTCTTTGAAATACATCAACCATTTCAATTCCATTTCATTTCCTTTCATTTGCGAAATAAATTGCGCTACAACACAAATCGAAATACAAATGTAAGCTAAAAGATGGCAGAATATAAGTCAAATATTTTTATAATATTCAACAGGGAATCCATGTGAAACTAATATAACATAAGATACAGAGATATGTGCTAATGAATGAATACGTGCTTTATATACCAATGATAACAAAGGAGAAAAGTAAAGCTATTTATAAGCTGAGCAGCACCATAATGCACCTGCCAAAAGCCTTAAATATTTCAAGTTAATTGAACACACATCGTTCGTTGCCAAGGAATGAAGTGTGCAATAACAAAGAATAGAGAGATTAAAACGTGAATTCACATATGAGATATAGTGAATTGTAGTGGCCAGATTTATCTGTGTACATATGATACAAAAACCGAAAATTTTTGGTACATAATTACATAATATAATGCTTTCAATCTTACTAGACCGAGAAATCAAGTAAGTGGTAATAGTCGCCTAATAGGTGACATAAAAACAGAAACGGATTGCACCACTCATAATTAGCTTGCCATTGTGTTAGGTTCAATAGTGCAAACTATCTTGAGACTTTACTGTGAATAGGAACATCTGCAAAGCTTAAATATGAACGTAAGATCCAACATCTCAGGTCTTTTCTCAGTGAGTTCCAATTTATTATCAGGCCGCGGAAGGCGTACAGCGTTCCCTTTGGACCGTCTCAAGCACGTCAACATAGAATCTATAACTACGCAGCCAAGCCATAGGTTAGAAGTATATTAGGAAATATTTTGTTAAATCTGGACGGATCAATTATTAGATCGAAATCAATTTTAAAGAGATCTTTTTAATGCATCTGCACAAGCACTTCCAACCGGTTTCAAGGTATCTTATACTGGATATAACTTTTCGTTTAACCTTTAAGCAGATCACTTTCATATCAACGTAAAAACGGATGTAAAAAATTTCGAGCCAATGTTTGCTATTAATTTCAGAATACACTTTGGGTTTTGTGTTCAAATTTTTAAAATTAGTTTTTAGTTGCGGCAGGAACAAAGAGATTTCGTTTTTCACCAAGCTGTTGATGCTGCCCACATTTTTACCGTCCATCTCGGACCATAAGAAGTCAATCAATAGCGTTCGGTAGATCGTTTATTTACTGTAATGGTTGAGCCGTTGTTTTGTTCAACGAATAAAAACCCTATAGTGGACCATGCTCAACCATCAAATATGCTACACCATCCTGTAATTATTTAAATAACTGCTTTTTAGGGTAAGGCGTTGTATGAGAAGAAGTGGAAAATGTGGTCCGATTCAAACCATCTTCAATACCTTCCATTCTTGGGCCCAGACACCTGGCTGTAGCAAATTTTATCAAAGTATTTTAACAACTGCGGCTTGTAGGTTGCATACAAGAAAAAAGGACGGACAGACGGACAGACTAGCTTTTCAAAACGGCTCCCCAAAAGGATAGGTACACTATGAGGTGAGTCTATGTCAAGTGAATCTTTATGTTGCATACATGCGCACAAACTTAATATTCCCTTGTAGCACAACTGGTACAAGGTATTAAAAAAAAAGCATTTCAACTACACTGTCAGCCTTAAAAAATCTAACAAACTCTCACTGGTTGTCAATAAAGAAGCTGTTCAATCGTTTCTCTTGGGCTTTCGGCGCCACAGATGCATCAGTTTCGTTTATTCGCCAAACCAGCCAGACGACAATGCCTCGTCAGGCTAATTGTTTTAAAAAAAAAAGCGATAAGTGAGCTGTCAGTATGTCCTTGTGTTATGCGTGTGGATATTTATCCACTTATGTGAACATTTTCTGGATTTTACTTGTTAAACGTCATCGGAACGAGCTGCTTGCTAGTATTTAGAAAAGAGCACAAAATTTAAAATGAAATCTCTTGTTGGAAGATAGTTTGCAAAAATCTTTTTTTAACAGTTAAAGTTTCGAATTCTATATGAAGATAATATTGGTAGTTAAATCTCTTATAAATAAACAATAAAACGTTTATTACATTCAGCCATGTTAATCAAAACTCAATTGTTGGCACGGAAACTAAAACTAGGAACTTGAGCAACTGCTACATGTATAAATACATATTGGTTGCACTTTGGTGAAAATATTGTGGTTTTCGTAAATATGATAATATATTGCCTATAATAAATTATTATATATGATACATGAAAAGTTGTAAAGGTGCCAAGCTTTATATACTGTGTTTAACTCCATGGACGCAGCAGAGACATACATGATATGTTTATTATGTTTTGAAAACCCTTTTATCGATTTTCGTTGCGTTTTCTACGCACCACTGATATGTGAGTTGTGTATTCGTTGTATCATCTCGCTTTTAATAAAGTCTTAAAGTAGGCAATGAAAATGTCGTCCTTATATTAGTAAAAATATGTTATAGCAAGCATAGACGATGCTTTCCTTATTGAGAAATGCCACTGTTCAGAAAATTCAATTATTATTATTATTTTTTTTTTTTGGCTCAAATTATCCCTCAAATAACCAAGAATGATCTAAAAATTTTAATTGTGGGCAAAAGAAAATTTTAAATTTTTTGCGGCAGTACATGGGCACTTTTTTAAAAGCACAATTTTTGAGAACCACACGATTCATAATTCAAACAATTCTCCTCTTGTTACTCTAAGTTACTCTAAGTTTGTGTAGATGTAAGCAACACCTACAAGAACTTGGAATAGACTTAACTTTTATTGTACCGATCCGCTCGGAATCACTTTCTGATGCTTGTTCGTACGTCTGTCCGGCTTGTTTCCTTTTGTTGAACCCATACGTTGCCATATTTGCGATATTTTGATGGAATATGCTACGCTTTGATATATATTGGCCCTAGGACGAATGCCATTGAGAATGGTTCGGATCGGACCACTTTTTCGGCAACTTCCCATATAGCGTCTTTTTTTGAGAGATCGTTATATGAATAACTGCAGAATACTGCAGGACATCCAATGCTAACCCGTACGCCCCTGTAGTGTTTTTACTCGAATTTTCATTCGAATTTTTTTCACGAATGCCATTGAAAATGTTCGGACTATTTTTCCGAAGACTTTTCATATAACTGCAGAGTAGTGTAGAGTGTGTAATGCTGGCACTTTTTAGTAGTCTTTGTTCGAATATATGGGATATTTTTGATAAGGTCATAGTACACATACCTTTCTTATAATACAAAATTGAAGTTTTTTTAGATAAGTGTGTCAGCTATATCTGGATCATTAGAAAAACCAAATTTTGCAAATATGATCCACAAATTTATTTATTTGTTTTCGTCTTCCCTAACTAATGCACTAAAATAAGCAGCATTGGTATTTTCCCAATAATTTTTATTTTTTTTATCTTTTGAAACTATATATAAACTATTGTTTTTTATAAGCAAATAAATAAAGCATTATTGATATATTTAAAAAGCTGTGATTTGCTTCATTCAGAAGCTAACAATTAACTCTTCAGCTCTATGCCGCAAAGCCCGTTGAGATGAAGATATCACTTATGTCACTACTTAGATAGGAAGAGGCCTTCTTTTAATTGTTTTTTTTTTTCTTTTCGGAACACACTGCACATCGATCCTGACAAACTTTGCAAGCTTTCTTTCTGAACACCATAGTTGATCAAACCAGTTCTAAACCGCAGAACTCCTTGAGATGAAGATATCACTAGAGTATAACTGCCGTGTTGCCGCTTTTTTAATATTTATCCAAAATGCTTAAATATATGCTTGATAATGATAATTTACTTAGCAATTATTTGTATTCCCTTATTCTCTTTCTCTCTTCATTATATTTGTATCCTTTATCTCTATTTCTATTTCTACCCTTAATACATTAATATAACATATTTCGGGTAAGTGTTTTAAAAAATGAAAACTTTTTTTTTTTTTTGTTGCAGAGAAAATACATTTTTGTTTTTAAATTTTTTTGCTTCCCCTTTATTGAACTTCCGTTTTCACTTCATACATAACACTGCATATATATGTGCTGTACATAAAGATGGCGAAAAATGAATGCAAAAAACATCTGTCGAAATTACGTTACGATGCTATGCGTAAATACAATATAAATATCCTTTCATGCTATCAATTTTATTTTAAGAAGACTCTTTTGAGATATTACACTACTTGGTAATATATACAATAAATATATGCTACTTGGACAATGTTATCTCTTGTAGATTAAAAAAGGTATATGAAGGACTTATTTTATAAGTAATGTATTACGATATAAGAAGAAGAATTATTTATTTTTATTCTTTATTGTTATTCATACAAAAACATAAAATTTCGATACGGATTTAAAAGCAATAATTTTTTTTTTTTTCTCTGAGAGAATTCTTATAAATATTCGAAAACAATTTGTATATGCCAACCTTCTCCTAGATTCCTTTTAAAAATTAGCTATTTTGCAAAGAGTTACAAATTTGTAAGCAAACGTATAAATGGCGTTTATTATTAAAACCCCAAACATCTCTCTTTTTAAAAAAAACTAAATATATGTTAACATTAATAGCAACTTAACGATAAGTCTTCATTCAGAAAAACTCTATCAATATATAAAAGAAAGAAAAAAAAAAAAAAAAAATGATTTACACTAATTTCTAAATAAACGGCACATAAATTAGATTTTTGCAAAAATTTTGATCAGCGGCTACTATAGGTAAAAATTATGAAGAAATGGGAGAAACGAATGTATGTAACGGTTAAATTCGATTGTTTCGACTTTCCTCTACATAAAATAACGGTTTTTCATTTAATATTATTGATTTATTCACCTTTCCACGGTAGGTAATAAGACGCATTTGCTTATTTTCATCTGAATAGCCTTACTGACCTTTGTGTTTATCGATGGACGTCGCAGGATGGTGAAAAGGTTATCATCTAAAATCATCCGCTATGCTATCAAGTCAATGTTTTCTGGTTTAAATTGCAGCTTGGTCGAGCATAATAGATCGAAACTATAGCCAGATTATCTTGATGTTTAACGTCTGCACATTGCGTGACGCCTTAATAAGACCACTTCCCTAGAATATTTGGCAATTAATATAGTTGAATTGGGAACCTTTGATTCTTGCAAAACAATCCTACAGGAGCGAGGCTCTAACCCAGTAATGGGCAGCAGATTGAAAGCTCGGGTGTGGTCCAAACCTTCCCCTCTAGACAGGACGAGACCTATCAAGCACCTCTGATTTGAGGACAACCGCAGCCACCGCGAGTACACCTCAAAAGGCTGCATCCAAGCGGTTAGGCCTAACACTTTGCCAGCTTTCACTGAAGTTTCTAGACGGTATGTCAATAAGCAAGCGTCCCCCGAAGGATCTTGGCAAGCACTAATCTGCAGTTCAATTAATGTTGTCACCTCTACCCGCCTAAGCATGGCACTCGTGACTTTATGGGCGAGTAACCTTAATCCCGTGGATTCCGTAGTGCATGGCATGCTCTAGAATTACCGGCATGCGGGTGTCATTATATACGTAATTTCTCACTTTCATTTTGGATTTTCCACACATCCGGGGAAGCCGCACCTACACACCACTGACCGTCTTGTATTCATTGTAGAAGTAATCAACCCTGCTCACGCCAGTCACTCATCAGACTATACTATCTGTACACTTTCTATAACCTAGTGGTTGTGTACTGGACCTCCTTAGTAGCTGACTACGTCAGTGAGGAAGTCTGCACGCTGACGACCCCCGATTCCATCGAGGACTCTCCAAGGAAAGGAACACCGCCGTCGAGGACGAAGCTATAGGTCCCGGTCTCTCTTTATTCCCGCTTCTCTGTGACCGTCGCCATGTTACACGTAAAAGAGGTGTCCTCTGAGCAATTGGTCATATTAAAAAAAAAAGAGCGAATATATATACTTCTTACAACGCTTAGCATTAATTATGTGACTAGCAATTCAGAATTACTGGCTGTACTTAAGAGGCTGTAACGAATGTATTATACATTAATGCAATTGGCGAAGAGTTTGTGCTAAGTTAAGCAACAATAAAAATGCTATTAAAACTCGTCTAAGAGTTATACAAAATACTAATGACATCATATGCTGTTTTTTGTCTTATTTTCCAGATTTTTTATTTTTTTTATTTTTATAATGCGGGTCTGCTGTTGTTATAATTTAAACATTTGTTACTCATTAATTATATAATATTAAGTGCCTGTGTTCCTTACTGCTGATGCCGCCATTCGCTTAAGAGGCAATTGTAACAACAATGTTGGCATTCTCGGCGAACGTACAACAGCATAGTAAAGGTAAATGCAGATAAGTTTAACTAACCATTACCAGTATATTGCGTTGTTCGCTATGTTCATGTGTGCATATATGATTCCGGAGCGAAATTTTGTCAAGTATAGTTCGCCCTCTCTTCTTACGTGCGACATGTATCAAACATATATATTAAACAAATTGGTGAAGGTTGAAATTTGTGCCGACATTTTCAGAAAACATTCGCCGGCATCCCTTAAGTGTACTACTATGTTTGGCTACAATTCAAAAATATGTGCTTGTGTTTTTTTTTTGATTAGGTCAGAAATACAGAATGAGATACATTTTCAAATACTTCTTTCTTATGAAAAGGATGTCTTCTATACGTATAGGCATGGTGGTAGTCGGGAAGGATGTGAGAAAAAAGGAAAAGGCGGAAGCATAGCTTGCTCAAAATTATTGATCTTCAAATTGTTTCCGATGCTGATTGAATTCGCACTGAATTAAGTTCGTCCAGTTGGTCGAGAGCTTCGCTAGTTATTTCAGCAGGTTAATCAGAGTTGAATTTATAAAAACAAATGATGAAGTTATTTGGGAAGTGTTTACCAAGTTTTTCTTGAAAAGCGAAAGGTGACCGTCGTTCTCGCATCGATCAAAGCAAAGTTTAAATTAATTCTAATCGGGTGTTGTTAAACATTTTGCTATGGTTGATCGTTCTACACTGGTGTTGATTTAGTTAAGTAGATAATTGAAAAGTATCGAACATAACCTCAACTTTCGATAGACTCACAGGAATGTATTCAGTTTGAAATTTTTTTTAAAGAGATTTTGGCCTCTAAGGTGCGCTTTTTTCTTGACGGCCGTTCATTACAAGAAATGTTTTAGTCAGTTCTACTGAAGCGATTATATGGACCGGATATAAACTCAATATTAAGTAACGAATGATTGACTTTAGATATCGAATATAAGCTCAACGTGAAGTAACGAAGAATTGTCTTTAGAGGTCGAATGTAAGGTGAGAATTTCTCCGCAATTGGGTTTTAAAAATGTGAGTTACATTGCGTATTCTTAAAGAAGACATATTTTGGGAAATCTCGGCACAAGTCAGGAAATGTAAGGTTATGTCATTTTGAAAAAATCAAGAACTATTTAAACAAAAACTTTTTCTAAATTTTTAAAGTTCCAAAGCTTCACAATGCACAACAAGATTAAAATAATACATAAAAGTAGAGTAAATACCGAACCCGATGAGTAACAATAATAAACAAGAATATGTGCAAAATGTATGAGAATAAATGAACGCAATTTAATTTCCCCACCGGAAAAATATATTTATTACAAATGCTTTTTTTTTTATACTTTCGTTTTGCCTTAAAATCGTTGCAGTTATGTTCATTTAGTTTAAGTAAAAGTGGCAATAGCAACAAGACTAACTTTTAGTCGATTTATTTTTGCAAGAGTCGCTTGCTGCTTGCAAGGGCTGCAAGTGTGCAAAAATTTTCGAGCATATAAAAAAAAAAAAAAATCTCCATTAAACCCCGTAATTATGATAACGAGACTCGCGCCTGGCATGAACATTAAGTTTTGCAATTTACATGCATGTGCGCACAAAACAAGCAAACGTTTCTTTGCTTACAGCCGAAAGGAATATTAACAGTCAAAGCATTGTATTTTGTATTCTACTGTTGCATCCAGTTAGCTTAGTGGGATTATATGTTCGGCTTTATAAACAGCCTCGACCGGATATATTTGTGTGCGTAAGTGTGAAAAAATTTTATAATCATCATTATAAAAAGTTCTTTTGGTGTTTTGTTTGTTTTTATATTTTCTGTGGTGAGAAAAAGAAAAAAAACAAAAAAAAAATATATATATATATACATATGCTATATATGGTAACATTCTTGCCTTGGCTCAATTCCCCTTATTCACGTCTTTTTCTTAATCGCTGCCGCAATTATAGATTTTTTAAAAATATTATGAAAAAAAAAGGTAAGGAAAACAATCACCTACGAAGTTTCGTAGTTGCTTCTCTTGCATATTGAGGTCATATATGCTGAATAAAATGGTTAAAAAAAAAAAAAAAAAAAAAAAAAAAAAAAAATAATCGTAATACACGACGACCATTAAATGCCCTATAACAATTCGCTTAATACAGTTGTTCACATAATGGCTTTTTGGAATAGGGTTATACCTTATATGGGAAGTTGTCGAAAAGGTGGTTCGACCGAGATAATTTTCAACAGCGTTCGTCCTTGGGCTGAAATGTCTCAAAAAATTGCGACCTGTAGGTTGGACGCAAGAAAATAAAACGGAGAGACGGACAGACAAGTTTAAATTGATTTATAAAGTGATTGTAAATCATTTCGTATAATAAAAAGCGGATCTATCTCATCTCATTTTGTTAGTTGTACGCATTGTACGCACAAACTAAATATATACTTGCAACACAGTTAATGTAGGGTATAATCATAATTATAGGAAAGTTAAATTTTCTGCGACACAGAAGGAATATGTTAGCAAACCCTATGCTTAATGACATTTTTGCATTCAAACCATTAATTTCCTCAACTTTAAATTTAAATGTTCTATATTTAAATTTTTCTAATACTTAAGGAATGGTACGCGTACACTTTTCCATTAGCGGCAATGCAAAGAAACTAAAATGTTGCACAGGACGGCAATAAGCGAAGCACACCTCAATTACGAATGCGAATGACTTTGTTAAAAGAATATTCTATGCTTTATATGGTCTTACACTACTTTTGGTTTGGGTATAAGAAATTTTCGCGGATATATGTAACACAGTGAAAGACTTTAGGGAGATTCTCTAATGTCTGACGCAAATCTGGAGAAACTCTAATGAAATTTGAAATATTTTGGTCCAAAGAGAAGCCCTTTTGAAATCGAATCGGATCATCCAAACCATTGTCCTTAGCAAAATATATTCAAAAAGGAAAATTTTAGCATATTAAAGAAAGAACTGTTTTTTGAACCTCCGCCTATATACTTATTTCTTTAAAGAGAAACGTTTTGCAGTGCAACACAGTCTAATTTCAGCGATTTTATGATAATAGCACAGTGATAATAAAACAGTGATCTGACACCTTAATGTGCCAAGCCAAATTTTTAGCCGTATTTTTTCTCATATATGCATAAGCGGTAACAACTCTTAAGAAAAGAAGCCTTTCTACGGTAGTACGGGTCAACGGTTAATATTTTATGACTAAAATTGATGACGAACAAAAAATTCTTTGATACGAAACATCGCCAAATGCATTTAATGAAATTCTGAATATGTCAGTCTATCATTTCGGATTGGTTTTGCGTAAAATATTCCTTTGGTTTCGATATTGAATCCCGTGTAAATACAATTTGGGATCAACATATGGAAATTCTCTTAGTTCAATAGCTTTAGATCTTAAACGCTAATATAGGTCTTGAAGCAAATCTCTTATACGCGGAATCTATGGTGAACTTAGATATAGACAGGCCAGTTAAACCTTTTTTAGATAGAAAATTGGTTTCGATTCTCTGATAAATTCTGTGCGCATGTATATGAAAATCTTCTCAATCATATTATCGTGACTATGCTTGGTAACTTATTCGAATTATACTCTTACAAAATATTGCTTTGGATCCTGCAAAACAACTGAGACACGTATTTAAGAAACATTTTTGAAAGTCTTCTTAATTAATAAATAGTGGTCTACGACCGTTTTGGATTGATTTAAATCACTTTTGCGTAGAATATTTTTTTTGGTCTTGAAATGGGTTTTTTCTGAGAGTCATGTAAAAATCTATTCTATCTACTAAACTTTTTTGACTGCTAATCGATTCGGTAAATATATCTATAGAGTAGGCACTTGGATCTTAAGATTCTATGGTGAACAATTGAAAAGCGTATGAATTTATGATTGCGAATCGAATCGAACCACTTTTGTGTTGTGCATTGACTTGAGATAGATTCCTTGGAGCAGCATTCTAAGGTATGCGAATGAAAATCCGTTTTGCTACATGATTGACAGTTGGATTGATTCGAATAATTTATTCATAAAATATTGATCCGGCTGGCAAGGACGACTTTGAGTAGCCGTAATCTAATATAAACTCTTTACGGTCTTAGAATCGGTTAATTAGGCAATTGTAAGCCGAATCGAACTATTTTTCGATAGAATAGTGAGCTGAGTCTTGCGATATATTCCTTGTATCCGTAATCCGCAATCTCTTTGGTATATTTTTTGTGCAATATATTGATTTGAATCTAAAGGAGGGACGCAATCTAAAGAAAAGCTAACTTAGTGAGCATGAGCGTCATAGTGACCTGTATTTTTGAGTCTTTTCTATTAATAATCTTAGGGAAGTTACTAAAAATCCCTTTATTTCTTTAATTTTACTTTTGGCAATAGGGCGAATAATACCATTTTTTTTGACCACGGGTCTGCTACACATTTCGCATCAAGCTTTTGCATCATGAGCGTAGATGCAAACGCTTTGACAAAATGAATATACGCCTCATTATTCGGTGATGGGTGTGAAAAGAACCACTTGTTTACTGACTTGCCCGCTCAAAAGTTATTGTTAGCGATAATGCAAAGAGCACAAAACGCTAATTAGGCGAAAATTCGTAATACTAAGATATAAAGCCAAAATGTGTGTGTGTTATGTGAACTTTTACACAAGTACAAAGAGATTTATGAGTGATGTGAGTTGCATAATTTCGGATAGTGGCTTAGTTATTGCATTACTATTCAAAGAAATTTTTATTGGCTCAAAAGATAGCTTCAAACACTAAAATACGATTCTCTTCCAAACCTGAGATATATGTAAGAGTTTTGGAAATTGATAGTGGTTTGTATGCTAATGGTTTCGAGTGGTTCAATGTTTGTTAAAAGTTACAGTGGAACAACAACCACAAAGAATTGAAGAATAGAATAGTAGAAGTCTTAATACAGAAGCGGGAATTATCCACATAAGGAGAATGGCCAGCAGCTATGTATCTGGCTTAGCATGAATGTATGTGGGATAATCCTGTTGGTACTACTTCTGCATGGCGACACAGTTGCACGAAATGCCTGCAAACATTGAATGAGCTAGGAAATCGAAATGACGTGCACTTAATACCAGTGCCTGAACATTCGGATATTGAAGGCTACGAAAGAGTTGTTCGTTTAGCCAACAGCGGAGCCGGCTGGACGTTGGTAGGTCCGCAATTTCTCTACGTATCAAGTAGCCAAGACGAATATCGCAATAGCCACAGAAAAAGTCACGTTTGCTAATAGGAAGCGATTTAGGTTTGGTCACCGTCTTCCACAGGGTTCATAATTCTCTCAGGTATCATCTGAAAAATGAAGCTGCCGCTTCATGCAGATTCTGCCCATCATATTCTTTATAAATGCGAGGCGATCTGAAGAATTAGATACCAGCTGCCTGTCGAAAATATCACAGCATCAGACATAGCATTATGCTACGAGCCAAAGATAGTGGCTGGATTCATTAGAACCTTAAAGCTGGACAGCTATGGGCATGGGCGCGATGCGAATTGGCAACATAACAATAATAATAATAAACATAAACCTGAAGCGTTTGTTTCTTCTGAAGTATCTGCTTTACATAACTTAAGCATTCATGCTAACACGACATAAGTTTCAGTTGTCCACACGCCGTAAGAAATTAAAGAAATTATGTCAACAAGCAACATTTGTGATACTATTTGTTAGTCTGCTTTAAAGTGAAAAAAAAGGCAAAGAAAGTCGCCCGTTCGGCAGGCAGTTTTCGCCCGCCCGGTTTTTCTTCAAAGGGTAAAGCATGTGTACTTCTTTTAGTTGTAATCGTGTATGGAGTGTGCGTGGAACAAAACCGTGCCTTGTAATCAAATGAAGAAGTTGCTTGAAGAAAGAAGGCCTTTTGTAGCCAAAGTTAATCGAGAAGCGATTTTGCTTTATGACAACGCACTTTTGCATGCGTCAAAAGCAATCCCGGAAGCGATCGTGAACTTGGACTACGAATGTCCGTCTATTCCGGATTATTCCTCGGAGTTGACTTTTCCTGTTCATCCTTTGTTCAGATCGATGCAGTCATATCCATCATCAGGCCAACAAAATGTATGGAAATGGCTCGATAACTGCTTCACCTTGAAACAATTCGATATTTCTACAGGGCATTACGCGCTACCCAAAAGGCATTCCACGCTACCCAATAATAGGCAAAGATTAGCGTGGTAAGTACTCCACAACTAAATTTCGTATCAAATATTTATTAAATAAATTTAAGTTCACTCGAAAGTTACACAGAATTTTTTTTTATTTATACACCCAATATTTAAGCAGTCTATATAGTACTGTTTTCTGTTATACCCAATAAAACGATAAAATTAACCTTTTTGCTTTTGGGTATAAAAGCATCAAATGTGTGTGCGATATGTGCAGAAAGGAAAAAGGAATTGTTTTTTTTTTAAATTCGATAGCAGAACTTTAACTCAAATCATTTGCTGTCATATGTTGACAATTTTACATATCCAAGTGACGATGTTTTTCCCAGAATATTATGATATGTAAATTTGTTGGATTAAAAAAAATCGCTTTTAACGTCCTTTGCACATTCGGCTGGGGGCAAAAATGAAGCTATCGACTTCAAATTTGGCAGAAACGTTGGATGGTATTGAAAATGGACAAAACGCCTCTCGCCCACTTCCCATACGACACTTAAGTTTTAAAAGTCGTAATATGAATAATTACTGTGGGATACAGGGTGTCTATATATTTTACAAAAGAAAGTGAAAACCCTTTTCCCGAAGGGCTGCTTCTGGTAGGCTCGCCACCGTCATTTTGAATTCTTCTTAATTTTTCTTTGATTCATTCATTTTACCGGATTTTATAGTCGATTTTTGGACATCTTTTTTCGAATCTTTAAAATCTTTTTCCAATCTTTTTGCTTTACCTTCAAGCCACATTTTCAAAACATGTCCTTCTTCTTTTTCTAGAAAATTTTATTATGAAGTTGTAGTTGGAAATTGAAGTCTTGCGGTTGATAATCGCAAATGTTGGAGGATGTCTTCTTCTAAAAGAAAATGCGAGAACTTTTTTATCTAACCACGGAATTAAAATTTTTTTCAAAAAAAATTATTGATAATTGTTACAGATGAATTCTAAAGAATGGTCCGTACGGTACCCATCACTTACGACCACTATTACGTTTTGATAACAAAAAAAATGGAATTTTTCCATATATTTACCGCATGTCATGGACATCTAAAGGTATCCATGAGTAATTAAGAGACTATAGTTTGCTTCATTCTTCTTCTTTTCCTATTAACCTGCATCTTTTTTCCTGTCTTTATTACGTTGACGGTAATTTTTATAAATCCACAACCGTTGCAATAAAGGATCAACAAAAACAAGCCCAGGTACATAAATATCACAATGTAAAGTGTATGCAAATTATACAAAGATTCTTATTCCATAAATAAAAATATATGTGCATATGGTTATATAGGTTATTATAAAGCAAAAAAAAAAAAAAAAAAACAAAAAAAAAACCCTGAACATAACAACAATGAAAATAATTTCTGCATTGTTAAAAGTCAAGCAAACAAAGAGAATAAATTGCATACATAGGCAGAAAATTGTTATCAGGTGAAAGTCAATTAAATCAAGTGAGTATATATACATATATACATGTATATATTTGTGTGTATGCATGAAAGTGCATATAAACGAGAACTTTGATTAGAAACTGATTTAAAACGATTCAAGTTTCGGAGTATATTTATTTATATATTACATAACTATACAATTATTTATTACAAGAAAGTTTTGTATTACGCTACGCAATCAATTGCAAGAGCAGTTATCCTGACTTGGTTATTACGATCGTAACAAATACAGGTAAGGAGGAAAAAGCAACCCGCACATAATTGTACGCTTTCTGAAACAGTTTCTCTTGCTAAGGAAGCTCGGCTTAATGATCGATGCGATAGAGCTCTGAATAGTAGGTGCACTGTAACGGACTAAAATCTTTCACATCATTTTCACAATTGTTTCCAAAGTGTACCTTTATAAACCCAAATGGTCACAGTCGACGCCTTCTTTAAGCTTTTGATAGCTTATGTTTTTTTTTTTTAATACATAAACATATAATATTCACTTTCATCCATAAAAGGCAAGAGACAAGTTAAGATTTCTCCTTAAAATCTGCAAACTTTTTTATTATTCCATCCATCACTGCAGATTTATAACTTAGCATAGTAAATGTTGATTAAAGTTATTATAATCCTCTATTAGTATATTTTTAACAAATTTAATCCCATATCTTCGCTTGGAATTCCTAAAGCAATCATAATGAAGAAAGTAGTATACGGATTAACATAATTCCATTGTGAACATTATGGAGCTGATCGTGATTGCCTTCGGATACGAGACAAGTTTAAAAGCGTACGATAATTGATTGCGCATCCTTTATACGCGATATCTATATCGTTTTATTTGCAGTAACGTAGACAGTCGCATCTTATAAAAGCGTACGAAAATCATCATATATGACATTTATGTTGACTATTATGCGGTAATGTACATAGCGGCAGCTCATAAAATCCTATAATAAGTGATTTCTGTAACGCACTGCAACTCATTATGTGCAGCATTTATATCGATTGCTATACGATAATGCTGAAGCCGTATCTCGTAAATCAAACGGTAATTGAATGCGTACACGTATGGTATACGACAGACGCTGTAGTACTTATATCGACTACTATGCGTTAATATAAATGACTTTATTTCGTAAAATCCTACGATAACAGATTTCCTTAACGCACGACAACTCATTATGGGCAGCATTTATATCTATGAAAACTATACTACTATACGAAAAAGGAAATGGTCTTATATCGTAAAAATCTATGATAATCGAGAGCCCTGAGGTACGTAAATTATTATGTGCGATAATTCAAATTCCCTATCCTGTAAATCCTCCGATAATTGATTACACTAACGTACTGTAACTCACTGCGTGCGACATTTATATCGATTAATATGCAATAAAATGGGTGGCGATTACCTTCTAGACTTTTCTATCAACTAAAGTCTTAGGCATTCAATATAAGTAGAAAGCACAAAGCACAAGAAGTTTAAAGAAATAAAGTTATTTATCAAAATTAATTTATCGCTTTTTATTATATACTGTTTTTAAGACAATTGAGTCACTGATGGATCTAGTAATCCATACGTTCTTTGAAGATTGTCTTGAAGGGGCTTTTATTGTTAGATAATTGTGGATGAGTCTATGAACGAATTTAGTTCCTTTTTAAACTTAGAGTAACATGCGAATGGGATGAAAAATATTCGGCATCAATTTTGATCGTCTAGGCAAAAATCATGGAAAGATATTCGCAAAGATAGGCAAAGGCTTTAAAAGAAATGCAGCAGACGATTTAACTAAGGCTTGCTTTGATTTTCTGAGCAATTTTCAAGAGGGAGCTCAACTAGCATTACATTGTACTGGGCAACAAGATAATAGTTCTGTGTAAAAGTGCTACTTTTAGAGTTTACGGCGCCTTAGACATTGTTCAATTCGACAAACTGTAAAACATATAGCTAGGGCGAGCTTTGAATATATTGAAGAAAATGCCATTTGCAGGAAATGTTACTTAGCTAAGTAGTTCAACTCAATTATGATCGCGAATGTTTATTTTATGATAATACATGGATTTTGTAAAATAAATTTTGGTTTATCTTTGAGGGAATTAGTTTCCGGTATAGTGTAATATGAACTGCTCCAAGCCAAAGCAAGTCTCATTAATGATCATTGGTATAACAATAACTTATGTAATTGTGCAAAATAAATGATCGCACGATGTCAAATACGATGCTTGGTTACTTACTGCACAACAAGTTCTGAAAATGTTCGAAGCACTAAAGTGCAATGGACTATCCAACGCGCTTCATTCATCAGGTATTCCTTCCCTCAACGGCATCCATTCGTTATATATCATCATTATCTAACCAACTCATATATTTCTATGGCGAATGGCTCTTTTGATAGAAAATCTAACAAAGGCCGAAAGGTGAACAAAATTAGTATCTGCTTATAAGTAATACTTTTTAAAAAACATTGTATAATTGTACTCTGCAATACTTACGGTACAAGGAGTATATCGAATTTGTCCTGATGCATGCAACACCCAGAAGGGTTTCAGATAGACTCATGCTTTTTTATAATAATCGATTCAGAATTACTCTCTGAGTCCATTTAAGCTTGTATGTCCATCTGCCCGATTTGTTTTCTGGCTTTAAACCTGCAAAGCCGCAGTTTTAGAGATATTTTGATCAATGACGGTACAGTTTCCATTTGAAAAAATCGTAATATGAATCGTAATCTGTTGGGTGGAAGGAGGGATTTCATGGCCACCACAGGCCAACTTCTATTTGTATTTTTGTTTTAGTAAATGTTCAATTTGATGAACAAAACGCTCGAAATGTAATTAAACACTCAATAATATATCCGCCCTAAATGCAATATAATTTTTTCCTTATTCGTAAATGCAGTTTCAAAGGAACGAAATTATTGTTGACTTTAAGTTTATTGCTTTTGGCGATGTAATGCGTCTGGCAGCAGTGTAACGGAAACGTAAATGCAACGTGATCATGCAGAACATTCAAATCGACGTAAGTCCCCCGCCCTCTTCCCCTCACAAAACGCTCGAATAACGTTTGTAAGGAACAATAACATAGCATAAAGCCAATAAAGCAGATTTCAATTAAGTGTAAGTGAAACTATGAAGCATGAAATTTATGTTTTTCTAGATAAATTTTCTAGTGAATAATCAAAAGGAAGACTTCAAAGGAGATTTCGTCGTAAGTTGAAAACGCCGAGGCAGCTTAGGATGATCAAGATTGTATCTAAATCTTAACGCATTTCTATTGCGCGTTTTCTTGCTGTCACAAATTTAATTTAAAACACCCTGAGTATCTTGAGTATAAATACAACTTTTTTTTATTTACAATTGCTTATCATTCAAAAATAATTAAATAACATTTTTGTCATAACGTATATTTAGAATTAATTACTTTAATACTTTTCATCAATTTTCTATTTACTTATATGCTATTTGTTTTTTCTTTCTTTGTCTTTTACTGATTGGAAAAGTTTTTGTTATTGTCACAGATAAACACTACTGACTGATTATAAGTGAAGTGCTTTTCATTTGCAATATTTAACTGAAATGTGGTAAATTAAACTTTCAAAAATGAAAATGAAAATTATATCCTTTACAGAGATTTAAATCAAAATAATTTTTCACCATAACGAGCAAGGCAGCATAGGCTAAGACAATGATGTCATCTATCAGTAAGCAATTAAGTGAAAATTTTTTAAAGTTCACTAAAAAACAGTAAAATTAACAACAAATTCAAATGAAAACATATAAAAATATTGAAGCCAAACAAGGCCGACCAAACAACATCCTACACCACTCGTTTTGTTATTGTCACAGATAAACACTACTGACTGATTATAAGTGAAGTGCTTTTCATTTGCAATATTTAACTGAAATGAAGTAAATTAAACTTTCAAAAATGAAAATTCTATCATTTAGAAAGATTTAAATCAAAATAATTTTTCACCATAACGAGCAAGGCAGCATAGGCTAAGACAATGATGTCATCTATCAGTAAGCAATTAAGTGAAAATTTGTTAAATTTCACAAAAAAACGGTAAAATTAACAGAAAGTTGAAATGAAAACAGATAAAAATATTGAAGCCAAACAAGGCCGACCATTAAACATCCTACACCACTCGTCAATTATCCACACAACGACTTTTCAAAATAAAGCGTTACATGGGGAGTGTTGACGCGATTTGAACCATTTTCAATAGCAGTCGTGTTTGAGCTAAAGCAGGTCGTTATACCATATTTCGTCAAAGTATCTTGAAAATGACGGCTTGTGGCTTGACCAAAAGAAAAGTGGACAGACGGTCAAACTTAATGAAATCAAATCAAATCAAATGATTCTGAATTGACCGACGACGACTACAGCCGAGCAAGAACGGTCTTTAGTTACCCTGCCACCATCTCACAGTTATTAATATAGCGGCTTTCCAAAATAACGGAGTTATATAAACAGTGGTCGAAAAAGTGGCCCGGGCTAAACCATTTTCAACAGTTTTGCCACTGGGCTACAACATGCCAATGTACAAAATTTCACAAAAATATCGCGAAGGTTGTGTCCTGTAAATTAGAACGTGATTCTGAATCGGTCGACATAATAAATATGTACATCTCAAGTTTTTCTGGGTATTGCATACCTTCCTATATCCTTGTACTACAAGTGATGTAAAGAATGATAAATAAAAACTATGTAGTCGAGCATGGCCGTGCATTAAATACCCTACAACATATCATATGAATCAATTATTCATTCATTTTCCTGCTCATACACCAAAAATTATACCTTATTACAATGTGAAGGCATACTTTTCGTGAAAGCAATTATGATACGCGTCATAAACCGGATTTATCAAGTCTATTTTCTTGTTAAAAGTTTTATTATTCCGCGCTTATCGTAAAACGCCACATATTGGATTTTGTTGGCATATAAAGGCTCCTTTTTCATGAGGACCTTCGTATAAGCCGTTCCGAAAGTGAGCCTATTGTGCAAAAATTTGATTTATTTCATTCTACCCTACACCATTCGTCGTACTTGGTATATTAAATTTATGCGGACATTTGTAACACCCAGATGGGCTTAAGATAGACCTTTCTCTCTATCCAGACCCACCGCTCTATTCAGAATCATTTTCCAAATCGATTTAAGCTTGTCTGTCCATCTGTCCGCCTGATGTTTGTCCATGTATTTTGCGTTCAAATTTTGTACACAAACGTACTTTATCCCAAGAACGAATCCTATTGAAAACGGTTCGCATCCGGCTGCTTTTCCGACTACTCTACATGCAACATATAAAATTAGCTCATAATAGTAAATCGAGATAGCAATCTACCTTACCGAATTTGGACCAGGTAGGTCCCCTCTTTGGATCCCACATCACATAAGGATTCTCATGAAACGTAAATCTTTATAAGCCGAAAAAGACTGATTGTTAATTCGTTTGTAATGAAAATTTGTAATCATTAAATAAAAAAATGGAGTGGACTTAATTTGCACCACGTGGGTCTATTTCTTCGTCCTACTCCACATAAGATATTACATGAGTAGTAAGTCCTTTGAGAGAAGTGTTAATTTTGAATATTTTATGATGAAAATTAGTTCATAGTAGCATCACAAAGGTATATGTTTTTTGGACCGAAACATAGGCACTATCACGAAACGTAAACCCTTATAAGGAGAGAAAATCTACACTTCCAATATGTAAGCTTTGATGACAAGTATGTGTTTGCGTAAAAACAATGCGAGCGAATAACATAATTAGCGAACTGGTTTAGAGTATATACTAGTCGGCGTTGCCCGACTAAGATGTTCTTACTTGTTTTTATATAAAATTACTACTTAGGATGAATTTTCACTATGGAATATTTAAAATAACGTTTAGTTCTCGTATTAACTGTTACATGGGAGATGGTTCAAAATATTGGTTCATCTCATCTAAACTTTTCGAATCAATTTGAAATGAATGACAAAATATTTCGATATTGCTCGGGAAATTTTGAAAATTGCAAATATTTTCAACATAAAAAAAAATTGTCTGACCCCATCCCTGTTCAATAGGATTCGTTGTCGCAGTAATGTACTAAATTTCGCCAGGATATGTTAAAAACTGCTTCATGTAGGTTGTAGAAAGAAATATATGAATAGACAGACAGACCAGCTTAAACCAAAGAAGGATTCTGGATAGATCGCCATAATAAAAGGTGGATTACTCTTAAGTCTTTCCAGTTGTTACATACATCCGCCCAAACTTAATATATTCTCTACAGCAAGTAGTGTAGGATATGATTAAAAGGAAAATTGTCAATCAACATCAGAGACTGTATAATTTATACTGAATGCATTTGATTAACGATACTATAGCTAAAAAGCTGATGCCGCCAAATTATATGAAAAAAAAAAGTAATATTCTTATAATTACAACGATATTTTTAGTTTCTATTGGGCAACAAAGTATTACAACAAAACAAAATACAAAAATTTTATACAGTTTGTAGGAAAATTTTTTCTTCTTTTTGTTGTTTTTTTACTCTACGCTGCCAGCGTATTATACCCTGCTGCGGATATATGTAGCTCCCCGAAAGACTTGCCTTTTATTATGTCAATCGCTTCTTCATTATTTTCTGAAACAATTAAAGTTTGTCTCTCTGTCTGCCTCTGTCATATCGACCTCTTCATTTTGTCTTCAATCAGCAAACGGTGAGAATTCGCTACTTTTAAACTTTCTCGATGAAAAAGTACTGAGCACACAGTACACAGTATTGAGTGCACAGCAAATTGATGTTAAAAATTTGAATAAACCATAGAACCGTTTCGACGGAAAATAAGTCTTTATGCAAGCAAAAAGTCTAATTAGTAATATTTGATGACGAAAATTGACTTATAATTGTAGTTTGAAAGAAGATTTATCTGTAACCAATTTTGGCCATACAGGCCTATTTTTATATCTTACTCGACTTGCGGAACAAATTATACTAAGTTTGTACGAAGTTAAATAACATCGAAAAAGACTTGAGATAGGTCCACCTTTTATCCTAAGCTTGCCTGTCCGTCCTTCCGTCCGTTTAATCTTTATGTATATACTTTTATGTTTAGCCTATAGGTTGCAATTTTTGAGTTATTTTGATGCTACATTATTTTGGCTCAAGGACGAACGGAATTGAAACTAGTTCGGATCGGACCACTTTTTCGACAATTATCCTTATAACGCCTTATTTTGATATGTATGTAGTATTTCACCATTCTAAATTGGCGTGAAAACTTCAGATCGGACGAGGAAAATTTTTTAAGTCGTTGCCCGATAACCATTCCTACGAAAACTAAATCTTTATATCAACATTTCTTGGTGAAAACTAATTCCTAATAATAATTTGGACCACGTAATTCTGCTTTTTGGATCCCATCCCATATAAAGGCCCTAATAAAAAATAACTTTTTGTAAAACAAAATTGTCGAATTTCTAATATTTTGTGATGAATATGATTCAAGTATGAACTGCACCAAGTTTGAATCATACGAATCTATATTTTCCATATAGAGATTGTCTATCTGTCTGTCTGTCTAAAATTTTTGATTCCGTGAAAATATTCACAAAAGCATTGACCTAAATGTTCATTAAGGGTAGGAATACAGTAAGTATTAACGTTTAGCTCAAAAATGATCGCAAATGGGTTACTGACATGTTCACAATTAACCATAAAATTTTAATTTATTTTTAATTTACTTGCAATTTATTTTAACACATGTTAGCCTATTCTTGTTCCGAACAAAAATCTATGGAACATAAATTGAAAATAAATAGGCATTAGGGTCCATCAAACGAGACCAGGTTTCTCAAAATATCTTAAACAAAAATATATGAAAAAAGAGAGTGTTCTCTCGAGATTTTTTTATCTTCTGCATTGTGGGCGTGCGGGAAAGCAGATCATGCTTATTTCTTATCCGATATTCTGAATCGATTAGGAAATTTTTTTACGAGCTTCCTTTCGTTTTGCGACTGGGACAATTTCACCAAAAATGGAGATAATCCATTTTCCATAGAAATAAATATATGTCTAGACCAGGCGGAGAAAAATTTATTGTAGATGTTTGAAGGCCTTTCCGTACAAGTAAAGGCTACCAATAAATTATTATAAGTATAACCATCTTTTTTAAGATCGGCCGTTAAAAAGGATCGAAAATGACGTACTCTAGTTAAGATATTACTTCTAGCGTTAAAATATTTGGCGGACAACCTTGTCAGACTACAATAATTTTGCTTGTTCAACTTGTTTTAATTTTCATTACAGACAGGGGCAGAACAATTTTTATTTTGCGCGAGGTCTTAATGCCATTGGTTGTGTTTTTGTTAAATATTTACAGATAAAAGGAAAACCTGCAAATATTTTGCTATGACAAACAATTAAGAACATTATAGTCGGGCAAAGCCGACCATTAATTACTCCACACCACATTGTCTAACACAATTCTTATTTTGGTATGAAATTACTATTATGGGTCAATCTTCGTCACCAAATAGTTTTAAAAATTTATCCATTTTTGCTCTAAAAAAGATCAATTTTTGTGAAAATCCTTATTAGGATGGTATCTAGAAACAATGCCGAGTTAGTCCAAATTTGGTACAGTTAATTCTTTTATGTTAAACTACAATTAGAATATAATATTCATCATGAAGTATTGAAAATTATAATTTTTTTTTTTCGTATGATCTTCAGTTTTCGTTATACGAGAGGGAGTTTCAAAAATTGCCACAATCGATCCTAAGTGTTCCTAACAATTTAGAAGACCAAAATACTATTACTTAGCTCCTTTAGCGAGAAATATTAAAAAATTGCAATTTTTTTCCATATAACGACTTTTCAGAATAGAGCCCTGTATGGGGAGTGTTCGAAAAAGTGAACCGACCAGAATCATTTTCATTGAGTCAAAAGATGTCAGTGTACTAGATTTCATCAAAAAATCGCAAAAATTGCGGCCTGTAACTTGAACACAAATTCACCAGGACATACATTAGACGAACAGACGGACAGACAGGCTTAGATCGATTCAGATTGTGGTTTTGAATCGATGGGTATAATAAAAGGTGGTTCTATCTTAAACCCTTCTGCATGCTACATACGTACACACTTAATATTACCTTGTGATACATTTGTAGCTCTTTATAATCAGCTCAATAATACTATAAGATAGTTTAAGAGCAAAGAAAAGCAAAAAAGTCATATCTACATGGACAGACATCAGACGAACAGACGGACAGGACGGCTTAGATCAATTCAGATTATGGTTTTGAATCGATCGGTGTAATAAAAGGTGGATCTATCTTAAACCCTTCTGCATGCTACATACGTACACACTTAATATACCCTGTATCACAAGGTAATATTAAGTGTTGATCTACATTTGTAGCTCTTTATAATCAGCTCAATAATACTATAAGATAGTTTAAGAGCAAAGAAAAGCAAAAAAGTGATATCTACATGGACAGACATCAGACGAACAGACGGACAGAACGGCTTAGATCAATTCAGATTATGGTTTTGAATCGATCGGTATAATAAAAGGTGGATCTATCTTAAACCCTTCTGCATGCTACATACGTATACACTTAATATACCCTGTATCACAAGGTTATATTAAGTGTTGATCTACATTTGTAGCTCTTCATAATCAGCTCAATAATGCTATAAGATAGTTTAAGAGCAAAGAAAAGCAAAAAGAATTAAATTTTACTTATTCCCCGATAATCAATTTATGGCTGTGCAAATAATTAAGTAGAAAGCAATTAAGAACATTTTTATGAAATTAATGCCATGCATGTTCATGCATGTACGCATACATGCAGAGCTAATTGACGCTGTCATTTTTGTGGTATTCTAAGTATTTTTTAAATAATTATGCAAAAAGCGGTTTTGCGGTAAAGAAAAAAAACGAATAAATAAATACCTATCTGAAAATAATAACAGCAAAAGTGTTGATATAATGTTTTGTTCAATTTCACTTAATTAACGAACGAGGAAGTAATAAAAAGGATTACAATATTTTAGTTTTAATTCGTTTAATTACTTTTCATTTTTGCTATTATTAATAATATTTTTATATGCAATCGCTTGTGATGACGCATTTTTTTCATTCATCTGCACTTGGTCTTTTGATAGAGAACATGTTATGAAGGCAATTTTACGTCATTAGAACTTGACGGAGGTTAGTTATCTAAGATGTGCGCTGCAAACAAAAAAAAAAAAGAAAAAGTTTCTAACTGAACTTGTTGCTCTCTTATTATTATTATGCACGATAGTCTCTAATAAATTAATAAACTCTTTGTCCGGCAGTTTGGTACACATTTCTTATTAAATGTTGTCCTAGCAGCAGAAAGCAGAATAATCTTGGAAAAAGTCATTTCGCATGAAGAAGCACGCTCACTTTCAACGCTGTCACAAATAAATTCTTGCCCGCAGACTTTTTTCTCCTTTTCAGATAAATGAAAGACAATAACACAAATTATTATTAAAAATTCATGGCAAAGTAATCAATCGTTCGTAACGTGGAAGCCCAAGGGAGGAATCGTTCGGCCAATTAGGGCGTATTGCTTAAAATGGTCCATAGATGAGCAAGTCTTACCTTAAGAAATTAAGCAAAGTGCGACATTGCTCAACATTGGACGAAACATGCTTACCACAGCCAATAAGCTCGATCCGTTTATTTTCTGACTCGTAAGCGAGTCACTTATTTCATCATCGCCCATTCGTCAGAAAATGTCGATCGGACTGCTTTACTATTTTGTCTTCTAAAACTTTGCCGGCTCAACGTTTTTCGCTTCTTCATTATTCTTGCGTATTACTTGAGCAGAATCCTTATAACGGTTCTGCCCCATCGCTATAAATCCTTCTAAAGTATTCCTTTGGCTTATTCGGACAGTTATTTCGCGTTTTTTAGTCAAAATAAAAGACGATTTATGTATAGCGGCGTTTCATGTGATTATGAAAGGTCGAATTTGATCAGTTCAGTTCCCAGCGATATAACGAGTTGTCGAGTTGTTATTCGACATCGGTTTCATCTCTCAACGCTCTTGTTTTCACATCACCAGCTTCAACGGGCCTTTCAGAACGTGGTGAAAGGGCGCCACCTAAAAACTGCTGCATAGAATCTCTGTACCTAACTTTTTTTACAAGTTTACCTTGCTATATCATAAATATGAACTGATTTTCTACGTCTAAATATGTAATGGTTATATGGCTGAAATGTGAGCTAAATGACTTTGCCAACAACCTATTTTATACCTAACTGTTATTTCCTAATCTTAAGTGATGAGATGTCTATTGCCTTGTCCAGCTGGTTTCACCCTTCGCAACTTTGTCCGCGCATTTCCGATCTCCCGACTGGGTCGTATGCAATCTAAGTATGTCTCACTGGACATTTTTTTTTTGCTTTCACTTTTTTTAACAACGGGAACTATCCTAACGAGGCCTTCGCCGTAACTGGGGTTAGTCTAAATCGCACGAAGAGAGCTTGCTCGGAGAGTAACCACGCTGCAACCGAATACTTGATCTAGTGGAAGCAGAAGTTTAAGATGGGTCTCGCCTTGACCTGAAGACCTCTGTCTCCATGTTGCAATCATAGACGAAGCATTTCCAGAGCGAAAAGTGGCGTTTCTCATTTCCTGTGTCATCACAATAGGAACGCACCTTAAGCACCAAGACATATTTGAGTATCTGATTAAGTTATTCTCTGATATTTCCGTCAAATAATTGTCAGGACATCGATTATTGTGTCTTAAATTTTGAATCACATTTTTTTTCGAAGTATGTGGCGAAATGCTGACACGAACTCCTTTTACTGGTTAATAATTTGGTATGCCCTCTTTTGACAGGAAAGCTTATTCCCATACCGCTTACAGTCAGCCCAAATGCTTACTCTTTCTTCTAATTCTCGAACGGAATCCTCGTCCTGATTTTTAACTCTGATGATGAACACTCCATATTGCTTACCGAAATATCTTTATTGAGTTGAATTAGATAATTGGTTATTACTTTAGCTGATTTGGAAGCCCTTATCGCGAAAACAGGACTATTGAGATATTTGATTAGCTTCTCTCTTCCGACCGCTGAGAACCACTTAACTCGGTTTTACTCATTGCCTCAAAACCCTGCTGTATGTGATTAGCCGGGATACGCCTAGGGTTCCTGCTTATTAGCGACACGTTTGCTGCATTCTATTGAGTGGACAGACAGAGAAAGAGAGAGAAAGAGACAGAGAGAGAGAGAGAGGGAGGACACTTATTCTAATATCTTAATTATCTTAATCTCTAAAACAAATTCATATCTCATATTATACTTTTTTCTTTTCCAAATGCAATAAAAGCTAATTAATTAAAAAAAAAGCTATATATATAAATATTTTTATTTTTTAATATTAATATTTTTTTAATGTGGTATCGGTTATTGCATATATATTGTAAAGAGCAATCCTACAACAAAAGAACACACTAAGTATATAACAAAGAGCCGACATTAAAAAAACAAAAAGAAGGAAGAAGAAAATTCAATTTAGTTATTATTTTTATTATTATTACTTTTTATGCATTACATGTTGACATGACATTTTTGTTATTATAAAACTTAAGGCTTTAATCACAATGACATCGAAAAGCCAGCTGCATTGTTTATTAATGCATACGGTTTATAATAAAACATTTGTGCTCTGAAATATGTTCTTTATGTACGTAAACAAACAATAAAACATTTTTATATATATATATATATATAAATCATTTATACAGTTTTTGCCCAACGTGGCGATCATTGTTTTATGTATAAAACATTTCAATCACTGTAAAGTAGTTTTTTAATTAAATTCATGTTAAAGTTGAAAGCGATAAATATCTCTTTGCATGGTAGCAACAATTATTATATATACTTTCTTTATGTTTAGACTTTTCTCTCGCTCTTTAATTTTCTTCTTTTTTTTTTTTAAGTTTATTTAACGCAACCTTCAGGATAACATAGCTGGATTTGAAATGCTTCATGAACATTCTCAAACATATCAATTGTGAACTTTATAAACCATTTTGTATCCTTTGTATTAGCTTTAATCGTATTCACAATTTCATTTCACTGGCGAAATCGATTAATAGGATTAATTTCTATACTAAAACTTCCTAACGTTCTCAAACCAATTGTTGCCAAACATTTGCATGCTTGTTGAGCATCGATTAGAGATAACTTTCGGTATACATGAAGTCACTCCTGAATCGGCCTAAGCTTGTCTGTCCGTCTAATTAGTTGCCACATCTAGAAGGATTTGAGATAAAACCACCTTTTATTCCAGAAGAAGATTCTGAATCGATCCAAGCATGTTTGTCCGCCTGCCCATCTGTCTGTGCAATTCTTGAGATATTCTAATGACATTTCGCCCAAGGGCGAACTATATTGAATATTATTCGTATCGGATCACAGTTTCGACCACTTTCCATATAATAACTTACTTTGGAAAGTCGTGTTATAAAATACTGTAAGGTAATGCAGAGTATTTATTGGTGAGCCGCATCCCTACACAATAGTGTTTTTGCTTGTTTTTTTATATCGATTTTCGATTTTTAAGATTATATTTATAAGTTTTTTGAATTCAATACTTTCAAATTCGACGGATAGTGTATGTGTGTGTAAATGACTGTCGTTAAAAAAAAAAAATAAAAATACACATGTTCCTTAAGAGTGAAAGGAACGGAATCTATTTGATTATGCCACATATGTTCAGCTCTAAATGTTCCAAAGCTTATAGCTTGTCAGCATAATAAAAATTTGGATCTATTTCCTGAGCTTAGGTTACGTCCGTCCGCGTGTTCGCTAAAGGGTACGTGCATGGTATTCTCTTAGTTGTAACAGACCGAGGAGTGTCAGTAAGTCAAAAGTATAGAACCCCTCCCACATGTCACGAACTAGTTAGCTCAGCAAAGATGGGTACATCAGTCTTATACGATTGTAATCCTCGTAAAGTGCAACTTTCGAGTTGCCCTAGAAGTTAATACAGTTAATAGTTTTCTATAGACATATGCGAGGGATGTAGACAGTGTCCGTTACATAATCTAGGTTGCATAAATTTGCCCAAAATTAATATACCTCATAACACAAGCAGTGTAGCGTGTAAAAAGGCAAAAGAAAAATATCATAAGTCGTCAGTACTCCAAATAAATTTTTATGGGAAAAATTCCGACAAGGAATGATAAAAGAAGAAAACTTGGCGGAGTAATGTAAACGGCTTACTCAATACACTTTAATTATCCTGAATAGATACCAGCGGTACAGTCCGACTTGGCCTCAGGATAATCCAAACATTTTCAAGTTCACAAGTATATTTGAGTTTGTATTAAAACTGCAGTTTAAACTACGAAATATCACTACTTATTCGTCATGTTGAGTATATTTGTCGTAATATAAAATTTTCTTTTACTTTTTTCATGATGAGTATACTCCTCAAAAACATTTAATCGGTTAAATTTTAAAAGTAAACAATTGTCGACATATCGCAATTGTAGAATGTAGAATGTTGTACACAACGCAATTGTAGAATATTCTGAAGCGTTCTGAAGACTTGTATAAAAATATTACTTAAAAAGCATACGTATGGGCCCATCTTATATTAATATTGCACGCTCCGCTCCTTACTCTATTGTGAAGATAATGGTGGATGAAGAAGTCGCCCAGCAAACCGAACTTTTTTCTTATTGCATTTTAATTTTCGCTGCTTGTTAAAGCAACATATAACGTAATGAATGCCCTCTAAGAATGATGCATTTTTTCTCTTCGTGCCTTCCTATTGCATACTACATCATTTTTAGTTTTACTTAATATTTAAAGCACATATTTAACGCTTACCTATTCACCTTTTCTTTAATTAATTTTCTCTTTTTCGGCTTATGGCTTGCGAGCTTGACACACAAACTTCTATCGCAAATAAGTTTAATGAATTGACGTTATATAAGTGGTTATAAGGCTAAGCATCTTCTTACTATATAACTAAGCACGAATTATTTGCATCTTTCATGGAATTACATAAAACATCTCCATATACTGTATACCGAATGCATCATCAATAGTGCAATTATTAGGTGCTTGCATGTATTCCGATCGGCTTCGTCTATTGGCGAAAATGATAAAGTAATGCGCATTATCAATGCACACAAGGGTGAATTTCCATGATTTTGACCTTTGAACTTACGGTTATGCTGTCCGTCTGCTGGTCCATCATATCCCAATTGTTGGATTTGATTTCAACGGTTTAAAAGTAAGAGGAGGAACAAAAAAAATTCGAAGACAATGAATTGGAAGACTTATTGAACGACAACTAAGCTCAAAATCTCAACCACCTTTCGAACAACTTCGCAGTTGATGAATCACGCGATGGGAAGGAAAATGGATACCATACAAATGCCTTATCAAACCATTTCAACATAGCAATCAAAAAAAGAAGAGTTCTCCGCGATGTATTGTGAGGGACGATCAAAAATGTAGCTGTTACTGCAAACCCGAACGCGAAAGATTATGGGTCAGCCGAAAAGAGCTTTCCAAATTGACGAAGTATTCCGAGCCATAAAGTTTTGCTGGGCATATGATCGATTTAGCAAAGTGTAATATAGTGCGAGCTGGTAAAACCGAACGAAGTTGTTACTGCAGATGTCTACCGACGGCACTTGAAGACCAGTAATAGAGGTTAACCGATGCAAACTCATCCTCTTGCATGGCAACGCTCAGGCACAGGGTGCAAGAGTTGTTAAGGACACTCCGTTGTAGTTCGAACGGGGAAAGTATGCCGCACGAAGTGTACTCACCAGGCGTGGAGACTTCCGATTACCACGTGCTCAGCTCGATGCAGCATGGCTTGGCTGGTAGGCGGTTTCGAGATGCTGAACGATCATTGGCAAACCAATATCGTTCATTCGACACTGGGTAAAGGATATAGAAAATGATGGAATATATTTTGATTAATTTTTATTGTACCAATTGTTCTCAATAGAAGGCTTTTTAGCATCAAGGATGATCAGAGTACATGCAAGCATCTAATACGTTATTGTTCGCAAATTTTTCTAACCGCTCGCCTATATATGCAGCACATGAAATGCCGATAACCGTGACGTATGTGAAATTTAATTATATTAAGACAGTGGAAGGGAAAAGCATTTTGCGTTTTCAAAAGACAATTAATTTTCGCTACGAATTTATGCATAGACGATAGTTTATATTATTTTCATAAATGTTCTTGCGGTAGTAACTAAAATTTATATTCAATGCTTGGCCACTTATATTCTTGACTGACTGATGTGCTAATGCTCGTATATATTCTGCACTGTAAACAAATAAGTCAAAGCACTATATATAGTTAGTCAGTCAAAGGAGCGTATATATATGTATGCACATATAGGTGTATGCATATAAGTACATATACATAAACATATATATAGAGCGCCAAATACAAGCATATGATGTGTATCTGGATATAGCAGTAAGAACACCATTAGCGCAAGTGTACTCAAAACGTAATGTTTTAGTTAAACCATTGAGAGAATAGCGTATTCAAGTCACTTACATATTAAGTTAAGCGCTATCTACCAACTGCAGTACTTTAAAACAGTTTTTTTTACCCTGCCGAAGTAACTTTGTAAGTATATACATACATACATATACTTTTATGTATACATGTAAATTTCCATGATGATGATGATGATGATGATGATGAGAATGAAAACACATTTTAATTGTTTTATGAATTTAATTATAAAATAAAAACTTTTTTCATAAGAATCTTGTTTATATAGATGGCAAACTCTTACACATATATGTACACTTGCACAACTCGTCAACTCTCATATCGTATCATGTACATACGAAACTTAAATGTTCGAAGAGGGAAAACAAAAGATTAATTGCAAAATAATAGTAAGCAACAATATTTAAAAAAAAACAATTTTTTTGTTGTCTTTTTTCTTGTTTTTATTTTTGAATCCGTTTTGTGTATTTATTTTATTTATTTTTTTTATTTATTATAATGTTTGAAATTTAAGGACTATAACAAGCCGAATCGTGAGTATTATATGCCTGATATATAAATAGCTGTTGATAGCTTAATTATTTTTTTATGTGAGTACAAAAATGATATTCAAAATAAAATTTTATAATAATTCATGGAAAAATTCAATAAAAATATTTCACGAAATAAACATTCATTTGGTTTATGTGGCGTGAAATAGCACACATGTATACACTTTCGAGTGGATTATGGAAAACACATAACATACTTTCGCCGCGCGCCACTTGCATTGCGAACATATGTTAGCGGTCAAGCAGAAAATAAAATCATTAAGATGCCAAAAAAAAAAAAAAAAAACAATTAAGAAAGAAAAGAAAATAAAATGAGCCATTTAACCCATTAAACGCAAAAGGTGATTTATTCTTAAAATCAAAACACAACAATTACATCGGTATTGTTGAATGAAGCTAATGCTCATCCATATGACAAAGTAACATCGTAAGCACTACTTTTAAAACGAAATTTCGTTTCGTTAAAGTCTCTGTCTTTATATATAAAAATTTCGATTCATTCCCTCGAAAAGACTTAGCTAAGGTTATCCCTGTAACAAGGTAATATTCGGTCAATATGTTACCAAATTAGAAATTGTTAGCATTTTTTTTTTTTTTTTTTTTTTATTACATGATCAATCACTTCGGGGAAGTTTCCTGCTCGTGTAAAACGTTGCCTCATGTGAAAAATGTTCCTTACCCATGCTGAGATCCATGACAATAGTCCCTTAAATATTTAAGAAAGTCTTCTTTAAATTCCGCGGGATATGTGCAAAAGTTAATTACATTTTCAATATGAAAAGAAAGATAATAGTCATGTCCTCGATTTGATCTCTCATTTTGAACTAAGCAAAATAGGTTTATGCATTATTGGGCAAGTTACATTTATAGATGTACCAACTAGGTAAGTTAATTATAGTTTATAGGTTACTAGGTAAGCTAGATGTATAAGTGTACTCAGTAGGTAAGTTACGTTATAGCGGATAGGTTACTAGGTAAGTGAAATGTATACTTGTGCCAAGCAGGTAAGTTAAATTAATTGTTTAGTAAGCATGTTAAATGTATAGGTGTATTAGGTAGACTAGGTTTAGTTACATTAGGCTCAAGATAGGGTAGGTAACCCTTATTCAAAGCTAGAACACAGCGGATTTCGAATAAGATATCAAACCGTCTGCAAACACTGACAGCCAAGACTTATTCA
>NW_023998457.1:4004641-4254010 GCF_014805625.2 Glossina fuscipes
ATAAGATATCAAACCGTCTGCAAACACTGACAGCCAAGACTTATTCAAAGCTAGAAAACATCGGACTGTGCATAAGATATCAAACCGTCAAGAAGTGCATGGGTAGGAAGTCCTAGTGAAGATATTAGGAAGAGTCTTTCTTCCGCTTTGCATAATTAGAATATCTGTACTTACCATGAACAGGATAGAGTAAGCAAATTGATGGCCACCAAAGTCCATCTGCTGTTCAATAATCGATACTTTTAAAGATAAATTTTGGATCAACGTTGAACATGCCACACTAAGAACTACAAGAATGAAGAAATATACGACGGCGGAATCGAAAGCCAATATATAAGACATGTCGTATATAAGATCTTCTTGCTTTTAGCGAAGCAATCAAATTAAAGTTTGAAGCTTTATAGGCATATCCGCTGAGCTGAAGTGTTATATCTGGTTTGACATAACAGAACGACTTTTCCTCCATTCTTTCGGTCATGCAATTCGTGGAAACGAAAGTAATCGTTTAAAAACAAACTATTTTAACTGTGCATACATTTCACTTGAACTATTACGTTTGCACCGTTCACTAGAACTATTACTGTTACGCGCTCTTCGTACGGCTTCTATGATGCCTTAGAATGAAATCCCAATGTTTTCTTTTGCTAAGAACAACTTAAACTGAATATGAAGTTATTTTCTTAAATGAATTAAATCTGCACTTGTTGAGAATTAAAAGTTTGACCTCTTGAAGAAATTCAGAGCACTCCGCTTCGATTATCAGAGGGCATAATCGAATAAAAAAAATTTTTTTCTTATATTGAATAAAAAAAACTAAAAAGACTATACTGGGACATGGTCGGCGGTTAACTACCCTACGCCATACTATAGTTATCCATATAGCGTATTTTCAAAATAAGGCGTTATATGAGAAGCGATCGAAAAGCTGTCCTTAAGGCAAAACACATCAGTGCACCATAATAGCTACAATTACTAAAAACAGTGGGTTACGGAATATCATTAAATAATCTCAAGCACTCTACAGAATTTTCAAAATAAGGCATTATATGGGAAGCGTTCGAAAAAGAGGGCGAAAGACTCGACACGACTCAAAAATTGCGGTCTATGGATTGAACGCAAACGAAAAAGGCGGAAAGACAAACGGACAGACTGTATCGGTGTAACAAACCGGGATCTATTTCAAGTACTTCTGTGTGTTGCATACATGCAAACACCTCGTACCACAAATGATGAATGTAGAATAGACGTTATATTTATTTGTATGTTGATGTTGTTGCAATGGATTTTGTTCCAACAAGAAATGCATAATTAGGTCGCCCACTTTGTGACATTTCGTGTGAGTTGAATATGTTCAAATTTTTCACAACTATCTTATAACGCGATTTAGTTTAGTGTCTTTTCGGTGGATCGTCGCTGCTTTCCTTCATTTCACTATATGTTCGCACTGGTGAAAGGTCAGAATCATCATTATGTTAAACTGCTTCAAACATTTAATTCAACTAGCACTTTTGAAGATACATATATACGCGAGGCAGCAAACGACTGCAGTATTCATTGACAACTAATGCATGTACTTTTATCGGTACATGTCTCAAAACTTGTTGAAATCTCATTGCGTTGCTTTCACAAACGATAACAATAATTAATTTTTGAATAGACTTCGGCGCACAAATGAATTTTAACGTGCACTGAAAACAGTACAAGGAGGATAAAACGGAAAACAAACGCAAAAAATTGAAAATAAAATTTTTAATAACATACCAGGAACGACTACATTTATTGCTCTCATTTCATGCTGTAAGATTTTCATTTGAACTATTGACATGTCATTAATAACACGTATATCAATGTCAAGCTCGAAAGCTAAATGCGTAAAATGACTAACAAAGTCATAATGAATGCAGCAACTTTCGAAAAGAATAACATTTGTATGAAGTTATTGGAACGATTTTCATTTCAAAATTCATATGTGACATCAAACTGCAGGAAATGAAATATGTTAGCAGAACAGTTGGATATTTTCCTTATAAGAGCAAAAGTTGTTCAACGTATCATATTAACACATATGTCAATATCAGGCAATTGCAAGGAAGGCATCCTTTATAATTTCCGAAGGATAGTAAAAAAAGCAAGAGTTAAATTTTTTGGGAATTTTTCTGAAAGCATTTTCCAGATATCTTATATATCTAACAACTAACACAGCAACGAAACATGCACATATATGTATTGTATATGTATGCATTGCTTTCATTCAGCATCCTTTAAGCACTTTTTCATAAAATTTTATGGAACAAATACTTGCATAACAAATCAAATTACACCGCAAGCATGTCAAACAATGTAAAACAATTAAAATGAAAATTGAGTTTTTCCAAACATTGGCTACGAATCCAATAAAAACTATAGTAAAAATCTCAAATGAACAATTAAAACTTAAATAATGAAATCTGAGCCACAAAATGCACCAAAGTAAACCGTGTTGGTGTTTCTGTTGTTGTTCATGATGTTCGACGTTGCGCTTATGCGGTTGAATGCTGCTAAACAATATTCAGCATTATTGCGCGGCAACAGTTGTAAATATGTATATAATATTTATGGTGCTAACAAGCATGGCAAGCATGGCAAGCATGGCAAGCAAGCAAGCAAGCATGAAAGCTATGTATGTATCCATGCATGCATGCATGGATATCGGTTTTTGGATGTTTAACTAGAACTTTCATCATACCTTTGATGAGCATGTGAATGAATGTGTCTCCTAAACGGATACGAAATGGTTTTTTATTTTTTTTTTTTTTATTCGAAACACACATATGTATATAATATATAAAATCCGCTTATATGTAAATTTTCGTATATTGTTTCAATTTCACAAGTAAATTTGCATACATACTATGTATGCACAATGAGTACATGGCCGATATATATAAAGCATTTATAAAAAGCCTCACAATAGAAATAAACAGGATTTAGTTAGTTGCGTTTTATTGAGAGTTATGGTCTCGCATTATTACTGTTTACTTTGGTATTTTATTTATTCAAGAGTATTTATTATTTTTGGTTTTATTAGAGATTTAATAGCAGAGAAAATTCTTTATTCCTCTTTAAAATGAAATCCTTTACATCGACTATTGAACTATTGAATAAATGATGAAAAAAATCATTGAAAATTTTAGAATCTCTTTAAGCATTATTGACGCAATTCAATAAACCATCAAAATTCAATTCATGCCTTTCAAACTGACTTCTGACTGATTAATTTCTATTCTATATTCAATTGGAGAAACGGTGCTCATTAAGCGCTTTTTTCAGTTTTCTGGCGCAAAGGGGAAAAGAGCCTTAAAGGCATTTTTGCTGTCAATGGTGTGTTGCTTATCAATAAAAAGTTTGCCAACAAGATTTTTATGTACAAAATATTCTTAATGGTCTGTGTTCATGTTTTGTTAATCACTTCTATGGAAAGACGGACATTTTTTTTTAAGTAAAAATTTTTAAAACACTTGAATTTTTTTAAAAATATTTTAGACCTACTAGCGGAGGATGCTTGTATATTCATTGAATTAGAAGGATTGCAAAACCTAGAAGGAAGCTTCAGGGATACCTGATCAGCAACAAAATTGGAATCAATTTTGGCACACTTGTCCGTCCGTCAGTCTTTTTATTTATATGTGGTTGTGACAGCGAAGCTGCACGCTTTAAAGATATTCATGATCAGCATCAAAAGCTGTATCGGTTTAGGTATGTCCGTCTGTCCGGCTTTGTAATGCATGCAAATATTCTCTTAGCCGCAAGAGTTAAGCTCTCGACTTAATATTGAACAGAAATACTGGAAGTTTTTGCGCGCAGGTTGACATTCATAATGAACTAAGGAAAGGAAACACTACTAAATATATAGTACACTAAGAAAAACAGGAATTATATGTTTTTTACTCATTGCTCATAAACTAAAATAGACACAATATAAAAACACCCACCAAAATAACCAGCTACGCCCATTTAATGTTAAGAATTGTGGAAATTTAGTTTTTTCATTTTCTTTTTAGTCTTTTCTACGACAACGATGATGGGTATAAAAGATTCGGTCCCAGTTAAGTAAGTTTCTTACTTGTTCACTATTGAAAAGCTGACCACGACGACTAAGGTTCGTATTATTTGCCTCTTGGCATTTATTCAAGCCATTCCGTCTTATGATTGGTACATACAGCCACATTCTGAGCGATATGAAAAAGACGTCACAACTCACAAGGCAGATGCAAATAATGGACATCAGAAAGTATCATTGCTAGGGAATATCAAAATTTTATACAAAAATATCACAAACACTAATGGTACCAGGCACGAAATTACATTGTTTTCTCTTATCACTAGTGGCCGATTACAACGACAGAATACAACTGATGGTATCGTGTTTTGCTGCACTAACTTCCATTCTATCGGATGGTATCGTGTTTTGCTGCGCTAACTTCCATTCTAAATACAGATCTTGTGAAGAACGCTTCGGAAAACGCCGCAGTATTTATTCCGCTTTTTGGCTGCCCACCTAGAAGTTAAACATCAAAGTTGTCGACTTATTTCCATGATATTATCAACACACACACACACACACACACACGGGAGCAAAATAATCAGTTCAATATGTAACATAATAACTGATGGAATTTAAAAATTCTAGTAACACGCGTTCGTCACTGTGAAGCGTTTGTTATTCTTTGATGGATTTTTTTTGCTGTTTTCTCTTTAAAGCATTCTGTTTACAAACAATTGAACATCCTACATTCTATTTAAGGGTAAATAGTTAAAGTAAAAAGAAATCTTTTAATAAAAGATAAGATGGTTGACTTTGAATCTGCGAATCATGTTCACTCATATGCTCACATAAACACAAAAACCATAGTCTCCGACTTACGTTCAAATAATTTTGCTTTTTGTTAATTGTACGCGAAGCCTTAGACGCATTTAGTTGATATTCTTCGCGCTTGTGACTGGCCGTGAATATACTTAACATTTAATACGAAACTTAACAGTTTACACTTAAAATTCTACGATCGTCAACAACCACAGAAACAATAAAGTAAAAGCGTTATAGTCGGGCAAGGACGATCCTTAAATACCCTACACCACATTGTCTAATACAATTCTTATTTCTATTATAGAACACAAAAATTATGTCTTCCTTCTATACAACGGCATATTTATGGGGAAGCGGGACCAAAGCGCAAGCTAACGTAGCACAAGTTTAATCGTTACGTGAGAGAGGTTTCAAGAATTGCTCCAGCCGGCCCAAAGTTTTCATAGCAACTTATAGTGTCGAAGTACTATTTAACCGCTCTTGGTTGAGAAATTTGGAAAATTTCAATTTTTCTCCATATAATCAACCACCTTTCAAATAGGGCGGGAAGTGGTCGAAGAAGTGAACCGATGCAAAACATTTTCAATAGCGTTCGTTCTTGGGGCACAGCACGTAACTGTACGAAATTTCATCAAAACATCTCAAAAATGGCGACCTGTAGCTTGAACGCATATTTACATGGACAGAGGGACAAACGACCAGACAGGCTTAAATCAATTCGCATTACGATTCTGAATCGAGCGGTATAATAGAAGATGGGCCCATGTTAAGCCATTCTGCATGTTACACACATCCGGGCTAACTTAATATACCCTCTGCCACAAGTGATATAGGGTGGATTCGCGTATCAATTTTCACAGCTTTTGAGCTTACCACAAAGATCTTAGAAACAAACAAACAAAGCAAAAGACCAAACTGAAACAAGCAACACGAAACAACACTAATAGTAGAAATACAATAAATTTTCGGCTAACAGACGATTTCGTTTTAATACGACCAATCATCCAAGGGGTGTTCTCTGCACTTTACCATAGTGACGGTCTGAAAAAAGTGATGAAAGGGAAAGAGGTATGCAGTGGCCATAATCTAGTGGGCATATGCTTAATCGGCTAGTGTTGTGCTTTTACGGGCTGAACACTCACTAGAGAGTTGACAATGCTACTATCCAAGCTGATGCCCATTACATAAACTTCATGCAATTTTCGCTGCATACTTTGAAATGTTATTTCGGTGTACGGACCGCCAGGCGGGCATCTGTAGCTAAGTCGATTGCGATTGCGCGAAGATGGAACCTTCTAGGCTTGATTTCAACAAATGGACTAAGAGATGAACATTGCTTAATCAACTCTACTTGTATACTTGTATTATGCCATCAGATATACGATGCATATTTTTAGAGAACATTGCTCAATCGATTCTATTGGTCACTTTGATGTTTTATATATATATCTACTTCATGTATGAGCTCCGAAGTGCGCATTTCTAGCATGACTCTAATAGAGGGACAGATGAACAGACCTGGTTCGATTGATTCTGTTTTTCGCCACGACCATCTAGATGCATAAATTGATATCTACACGCAGATGAAGATGTATAAGTACATATGTACGCATACATTTATTTATATATAAATAATTTAAACAGTTATTCCTAAACGCGATTTCATGACGTGGATGGACATGCTGCCTAATCGATTTTGTTGTTCACGCCGTTTTTGTTGTTCGAATCCGGCATTTTCTATAGAAAATGGACGGACGAGTAGGTGTTACTTAGGAAAATATGCCAAGCATATTAATCGTCTATAATTTCTATGATTTTCTTAAGCCAATTTCTAGGCATGATGCCAGAAAACGGACTGAAGGACCAACAAATAGACATTGCTTAATTCTCTGCGTTATTTCATATATATTTCTGACTCACATCTCCTTCGCGTTACAAACATTTCAAGAATCTTAAATAGTTTTTGCGGTTAAAATAATTGCGTAAGAACTTAATAAGTTTTTCTTCTTCTTCACTTTCCAAAAGAATGGTTAAGGTTTTAAGAGTATTTGTGTTTGATATTGACATAGACAAATGAAGGTTTATAAAATAACCAAAAAAAAAAAAGAAAAATCAAACGAGTTGAATGAAAAGTTCCGGGACTTTCGATATAAACCAATGAGATCTCTATAAAAAGTTTAGAAAATCTGTGCTTGTAGGTACATTTTAGCAACTTTCCGAAACGTTTTATTTATAACCCTAAACATATATATAAATATTTATTTATCTGTATGTACCTATATTTACTTATATATGTGGACGTTGCTGAAGACATTTTCCTTAATAAATAATTATTGAAGTTTGTCCAACAAATGTCGTTCAAATACGTTTCAGATTCTACTTTGCTCCTTCGGCAAAGATTATGTTGCGAAATTAATGCGAAATGAAATGTCAGTGTACAAGCGAAAATGTTATGCTCGCTAAACATCAAATTACACAATAATCGTAAATAATCGCAAAGTAAAAGGAGAGCGAAACGTAATCGTAACGTGAAGATTGTTCGGATAGAATCTTTGCGAACAAAACAAATCCTCCACTCAAAGTCAATTTGCAACAAGCCAACGCTATCGGTCTCTAAAAGCTTTCTTTTTTGCTAGTAACGCCTAAAATTATGCATCGGATGCGCTGTAGGATACACGTGGCTGCATTTCTATATACGATAATATCACCGGTCCTACGATTTCATAGAAAAAGAGGAAAATTAATTCTAATTGAATACAGTTTGCTTTGTTTTAAAAAAGCACAAATTTTCATATCAATCTCTCCTGTCTTACGCAAAACTTTTATTGCTTTCAGTTAAGAAGAAGATTGCTCGATCCGATCTATTGAATATTACCTTTAACTTAGGGGCAATTACAAAAAATTCTCTACATGGCTTTGAGATTATAGCTATGATTTAAACAGGCAGAGAAAGCGATCAATCGGCCGACAGGCAGTTAACATTAGTTCGCTTGATAATCCATATGTGCTTTGAGGCATACTTTTATGCTTTACAACCATTTAACAAATATAATATACTTTTTGGACTATATTCACTATTAGTCCCGAAACTTTGCAACCCATGTGTTAAAAGTTTTTTTTTTATATAAACATTTCTCCTTTCATTTCTTTTAAAGTTTCTTTTCTTATGGTTTGGCACGAAATTTATGGTTTTTGAACAACACAAAAAGTATCAATTTTTGCTAGAATTTCTCAAGTAAATTTTTGTAGTTTACACCTCCTTTGAAATATTTATTGCCATTACAATGGCAGCCGAAGGCAACGAATGATTGCCAAAATCGAGAGGGAAAGAAAAACTTTACAAAATAAAAAAAAATAAAATAAATTAAAACCAATGGCAACTCATTGTTATCTATACATTTCTGTATGGGCATATGTAACAAATATATATATATATATATATATATATATATTCGGAAAACTTTAACAATTATTGTTTTATTGCGTATTTTTATGAAATGAATTGAAAGTTTTGTTAATTACTTCTCGACAAGAATGATGATTAATGTTTACACTCACATGAGGATTAGGCTTACATGGTATCCTATTATATAACATAACATAAATTTATAGGAAGTTTCATAAAAAAATTCTATATCAAATGTCGTAAATGCTGCAATAATTAACCCTAATCTGGCCGCGGTAAGCTTTTAAGATTCATTCGAATTTAAATATTTTAATTATTTTACATTGACTTTCGAAAAGAACTTTTTTAACACTAACTCTAACTTTAACATTAACACTAACTTTAGCACTTGTCAGTTTATCTTAACCCGCTTCCTTTTTCTAATGAATCTTACCGCGATGAGCCTCATAGACTCACAGTGAGAAAAAGATCCCGAATCTTAGATAGGAAGGACTCAATCAACTCAAAATTTTGGACAGAGATACGTTGAAGAGCTGTGCAGAACCGTGACCACAGTAACACAGTTAAAAATTTCTTCACGAGCCATGAAATGAATCAAAGTTTATACAGAATGTTTAATTCCTGGTCGCAAAAATTAAGCCATTACCTTTCAATTGGACGGCAACATTGGAGATTCTTGCGTGCAGGTTGGTGTTGAAGACGAGCTAAGCATCTCAAAGCAATGACCGACAATGTAAGAAAAACTAAGAAAGCTTCTCCCTTCTAGGATTGTGGCTGAAACTAGAAAGCAACGATAGACATGCGATGAAAATTTTCACCTATATTCCTTATATATGGAAATAACCAGTCAGACGCATTGTTATGGAATATGGAAATTAATCTTTTTGTTATTTTCTTAGTCTTTCCTAAGATGAAGATGATGAATATAAAAGATTTGGTCATAGCCGAATATAATTTGTTGACTTTTTTTATTTTTGAAGATTTTTTTAATTTTACATAATTCGGAGCATTGTAGTGGAATTATACGCCTCACATCGAGCCAGTTATTTCACTTATTCATATAAAGACCTTTAAAAGGAAGACGTCATACGGAAAGTGGGCGAAAAAGTGGTCCGATCTGAATATAGCGTTCATCCTTGGGTCAAACTACATCGGTGTACCAAATTTCATCACAATATCTCAAAACCAACCGATCGATTCAAAAATTGATTCTAAATCGATCGATTTAATAAAGGATGGGTATATCGCAAGCCCTTCTGAGTATAGCTTACAACGAGGGGAAGAGATTAGAACTTAGATCAACCCAGCATCACTTTTTGAAGATAATAAAAGCGACGTCTTTCTGGCTGAGTGTTTCATACATACACACACAAATTTAATATATTCTCGTACCACAAGTAGTGTAAGATATAAACCACATAAGTAGCCTCTACGTACTGTTTTATGTTTATATCCGGTAGAGATTTTTTGAATAATTGAATAGATATAAACGTTTTGCTTGTGAACCGATAAGACCCATCGTTGAACGATTTGTTATAAAAATACATGGTCAAGGGTTAATAGTATTATTTTGAACGATATCATCATCGGTCAAATAAAAAAGCAAAAAAATGATAAGCACTTTCGATAGACCGCATAAGTGTGTGCATTCGCCGTCACAGCACGTGGGCAATAATTAAATATTTAATTATTAGCCAAAGAGTGTAATTTCTATAAATACGTAAATTACACGTAAACACTTGCTGTTGCTTATCATATAAATAAATCAAAGCATTAATTTTGAAAATTTTAAATTTTAAGATAATTTCCGTCGCTCCATTCCCTCAAAAAAAGTACAAATAAAATAAATAGAGATTTTTAAAATGTGAAATGTTTTTTTTTTTTCTTTTTTCACTGGGATGAAGCTATCCCTTTGCCCCAAAATAAAAAACTTCTTACCATTGAGGTTTGGTTTAAACAAACTATGCTCATTAAGTTTACTTAAATCTGTGGCACAGAGTGTTTGACTATTTACACGCAAAGTCAAAACACACACACACAAACACACACGCACTCAAGCATATACAAACATGCATTCATCCACATTTCTATGAACATACTATGCAATCAATTGTAGGTAGTTTTTTTTTGTTGTAAAATAAGTTCAGCACAATCGTAGTAATAACTATTTACACAAAACACCGATGAACAACCATTAACATGCTTCGACACTTACTTTGGTTAATTGCGAATACAACTTAAGCCAAAAAGGACGATGGAAATTAACCTGAAACCTCAATATCTTGTTTTTCGACTGTGTGCTCTATAATTTGTAAATGGATTTCCCTTTAACACAAACACACGCACACACACAAACACAAAAGCATATAGATCAAATTCGCTTTTTAATTAGGAATTAGGAATCTGTAGCTTTACTTTAACGTCATGTAGGCTTTTCACAGTTTTTTTTTGTTTTTTTTTTTTTTTCTTTTTTTTCCTATCAAATGCCTTTAATTTGACGCGCGCTATTAATGATGCATTAAACGTTTCGCAATTAATTGTTACATTTTGTTAAGTGTAGTATATTTAGATTACATTTTCAATTAACATTGAATCAATAAAAAAAAAAACTCAAGACAAAAAGCTAAAAAGAAAATTTCACTCTCTTTTTTTTTTCTTTTTCTACGTTTAATGCTTTAACAATTTAAGACATATAATTAATTTATATGTGTGAAGTTATAAATATAATCGCGAATTTATCCACCGTTCGGACAACCGTATCGGTTCAGTGCTAACAAGAAACTATTTATTATGCGTATTTGCCAACTATTTTAGTGTAGGAGACGATTGTCACTTGTTCTGATCTAGACGATGACTGCGTTACCCTGTACTGTTAACTGATAAGAATTGTGGATTGTAAAACATTAGTAAACTATGGTAAGAAATTTGGATTTTTTTTTTCTAAAAAAGAAAAAAAAGAAAACAATTTTTCCAAATAGAGAAAAAACAAAAATGAAAGGAAGAAGGAACAATAAAAAAGGAAAATTTTTTTTTATAATTTACAACTAATTATTACTTGATGTTAAATTAATTATTAAATATTACACATATAAAATTTAATGTTAAATTATATATTAAATACTCAATGTTAAATTAAATATCTTATCAAGAGCTTTTACCAGTGCATTGGATATGTTATAATAGAAACATGCGCACTCTCTTTTGGTTCCACATATAAGCGCCTTACTTCAAATGACTACAAACAATTAAATCTACATAAAATTTGTTAAACAAAATTTAAAAAAAGAAAGAAGTAAAAGAAACATAGTGCGCTATAACTTACAATTAAATACCCTACATCGCTTTGCTTAATACGTTAATATTCATATGAAGGCTTTTCAAAATAAGGCGTTATACGGGAAGTAATCGAAACAGTGGTCCGAATCAAACTATTTTCTGTGGTGCTCATCCTTCGGCAAAAACACGTTAATGTACTATATATCATCGCGATACCGTAAAAATTGCAGTCCGTAGGTTGAACAGAAGAAAGCAAGAGGGATAGATGGGCCGACAAATTTTAGAAAACGATTCGGCATTGATCGGTGCGAGTAGCCTAAGGCCTTTCGTGTGTTGTATCCGTACGAAGTTAATAAATTATAAAAATAAAATGAAAATAAATAATAAAATTCCTTGCACATACATGTGGTGCAGGATATAAGAATCCCATCAAATATTTTTTATATTTAGTAAAATTTTTAAATGTAAGAGCAAAAATTTACGTTTAGGAAACAGATTGCACATCTCAACTCTGCTACTTATGCGTCTTAAAGTAGATTATGGAAAATATTTTTGCATTAACTGCTAAAAGTAGGCAATGAAATAATATTTTAAGATATAACTGAAAATAGACTTTTTTTATTTTCTTATCAAATCCCCGCCATTCGTGATCTTTGTATTTTCAAGTCGAAGATATGCACACACTCTTTCCTTATCCTTCATATTCTACCTTCGTAACCACAACTATGTTAACATGTACAAAGAATGTATCTTGAATAATTAGTCAAGTATAAAAAATAAAATTAAGATAAATAAAACCATACAGTTTACAATTTTTAGAGATTAAACGTACCACGACAAAGTTATTAAAAAATTAATTAAATATTATAAATTGATATATTATAATTGATTAAAAAATAGAGGAATTCTCATATTTTCTTTCTTATTAAGTTAATATAATACAATAGTTCATTCATTACTAACTTCCCTTAAAAGTTTCATGTTATTCCGTTTGTTTATTATAAATTCAAGAGTCTTCTATAAGTGTTGAAAGGCGAATTTTGAAATGAATAAAGTTATTGAATAAAAAATTTCAGAAATGAATTAAATGATTGTGCAATTTTGCTTTGGAAAAATAAGGAAAATGTTGATGGAGACGATGATACAGCCAACGGTTTACAAGCAGTAAAAAGTTGATAACGAGACAGCTGAACACGACCAACTTTCGAGAAGGCCATCAATATAATCCAATGATAAAAATCTCAACAAAATTCTTCCTCTTCATAAAAATAATTTTGACTCAGCAAAGGGCCTTTAAAGAAGTTTGAAAAATCTGCTGGATCTTCATAACAATTCGATCAAAATGCTTGCTGATATCCTTCTTTTCACACTTTGACCTAAACGGAACCACGGTTCGTCCAAGTACAAATGGCAAAGTTATCTATATCGAAACTTTTTATACGTATTATAAGGCAACAAATATCGACACAGGGAACTTATTTCTATATCTAATATATATTCTCAACACCTCAAAACCTAACAAACTTCTATGAAATTTCACATTACGTTAATGAAACACTGCAGTTTGTCTATTGATTAATTCTGGTCGTTTTCGTTTAAGGCATTGTGCTCAACTGATGATAGGACACTTCGGAAATAATCGCGGTATTGTTCAATAGAAGTCCAAAAGAAACGATTACCCACTACGCTTTTTTTTGATGAATAAGGGCTTTCGAAGTGGCGTGAACCGGTTTAAAATGTTAGTCCACGGGTTTTTGTTTAACCCTTTTGCAGATAACCCATTTCTCTTCCTCAAAATTGACCATATTTTCTTACATAAGAAGTTTTGAAATAAAACCAAAGCATTTCAAGTATGTATGAACAATCGGTTACAGTAAATTTAATCTTCGAATGATCTCAATGATGCATCATCTTCAACATTAAAACTGTCGGAATGAAATTTTGAATTGGAAACTAGTTTTGTCGTTGGCATTCTCTCAATCCGTCGTCTCTGCACGCATTCAATAATTTTGTTAGTTGTTTGAACAACGCTTTTACCTCATCGTGTTTTGAGTTTCTTCTTTTGGATGGGACACCATATAAAACCTACTACGCACATTCAAAGAAAATTTTTCCGAAATAAGTTGTACTATAACAAAAGTCAAACTATACTCAGACTTCGATCGCAATTGTGATTTTTTTTTAAAGCTTAGACATTGCTGCTATGCCCCGAACGAATATTCGTTCAAATTTCCATCGCCACACCTTTAACACACTGACGCACTGGTTTTAATTGTTAATCACCCTGTCCAACATTAGTTGTGTTATGTCGGTATTAGTCCGACAATTGCTCGTCTCCCAATGTTCCACAGTTCACAAGCTCGAACCAAAAAAGAATCGTGAGCATTAAATCGTATGAATGCGGTTACCCAAATACAGAAACGGTGATCACGTTCCAATTCTCTGCTAACCGAACAATAAACACCCACAACTGGGCAAACGCCTAAGCAAAGTTTCTTAAAGACTTCTAAGCGTTCAGCAATAAAGAATCACTGCATGACGAAGCTGCAAAAATTGTACTGGCCGTTTACACAACTGAAATAACAAAAAACAAATATTTTTATGAAACTGGAAATTACAATTTTAAAAAGTATAGCTTTTAATGAAATGGTAAATAAGCTTAAGCGCCAATGTGACCACACGAAAATATAAATAAGTCATCTCTTGCACGAAAATTAAATGTCTTTTCAAACAACCGATAAAAAATGTCATACTTTACTCTTCTGTTTAAGCTCCACTCTTCAGTAGCTTTGTGAAAAAATATTAGAAAGAATGATTTTGGGGGGAAGTTCCCATAAAAAGCAGCAACAGATACCACAAGCTTCATACGTTCATTGTAACAAGGAAGAAAATCCCGGCTCGCTTATTAAAGGTTTCAAGAAGGCAAGAGGTCGATTAATTATTCAAAGCCTTTGTCATTTGAAGAGTTCTAATGAGGGCTTTAATGGAAACGTGGCAATTGGCTTTAGTCCCAAATTTTTTTAGATACCTTTTACGGCTAGAATGGCCAGTGGGCTGGAGAAAAGGCTAAGAGAAACATGTTGATTAGTTTTCGTCTCAAGGCAGCTATTGCCGAATTGAATCTTATACCGATTGCAAATTTCATATACAATCTTTTATAGTTGTTAGTCCTAGATTCGTAAAAGACGTAGCGGCTGTTGTTAATGTCAATATGCTATATAGAAATTATACGAATCAACTAAATTTAGTACAATATTTGGTATATCTTATCTCTTAAAGTGTTCAATATTTTGTTCTTTAATATTAAGAAACCTTCATTACACTTATCCTGGAGAAATGCGTTCCTGTATTCATTAAAATTTTGTATATTTTCCTATTCATGAGAATAAAATATGACTGTCAAAGAAATTTATGTTTACATTCTTACTAACACTACGCGTGCTGCACATTATGAATTGTATTTCTTTCATTTACGACTTTTTTTCATTTTCTATGCAATTTTTCTCTCTTTTATATACGATTTTTTTTTTTTTTTTTTTTTATAATCAGGTTCATTGACGATATTCATAATTACAATTTTTTAACTGATGACATCAAAAAGATTTTTTGCATGCATTTGTATAGAATAAAATATAATCAAGGACAGTGCCGAAGTTAAGGTAATAATAATTTTAGAGTAAACAGAAAAAATTTCACTAAATAAGAATAAGAGATATTTTGCGTAATCTCACGGCAAATATTATCAGTTCAATGAAGCTCTTATCAATATGAAAATGTATAAGAAAATATATTCATCTTATTTATGCATAGGACTATATTCTGATCTTGTGATGGGTCACCAGCCATAAAAGGAAACTATGTGTATTGCTGTTATGACTGTTTTGTATAAATTTTGGTATTTCATAGGCGCAGCTATAAGGAAACGCTCCCATATCGGTTTATTACAAAAGAGGCTTGTTAAGTCCCGCAAAGAGCGCAGAAAAAATGGACCTTGTGATATGTGATTTCTCTGCGACGTTTATCAGAATGCAACCTATTGTTTATATAAAGCTACATCTATCAAAGCCGATGCATAAAATTTATGCGCCCTCTGTATCCCGACGGGTAGGCATCAGCAGCAGAAGCGTTTACGTCTGTCAGTCCATTTGTCCGCTTACGTGTCATGTGTGGAAATTACGATTATGAATTTGAAGCAAAAGTAGAAAACACGATTTCACGATTTCATTACGTAACTCTCCTTGTCAAAAGTTGATTGCTTAATGATGATCCAATGATCTCGTGGAAAAGTTAAAAACCACCTAAATGGAAACGTGAAGTCGATGTATGGTGCTCGACATCAAGTAAAAAGGAATTACTCTAATCGTAAAATTACCGTCAAGAATCCTCCAAAAAGTTTAGCCCATTCACGTTGCGTGTGCTACCGCGATCCCTAAAACGTTGCCTGAAATTTAACTCAAAAATGCCAACAACAAAATTTGCGATGCATAGAGCTCTATATATCATAAGAGTCGCTATCTCAGAAAAGGACACAAATTCAGTTTTCATTCAATAGTTCAATTGTTTAGTCACAGGCAGGATCCGATCAAGACTGACGCGCATAAGAATTTTTCCTTCTTTTGCTTTTAGCGGAAGATCGCCTTCTTCATCAATCCTGATCCTTTTTCTCTTTGCCGGGATTAAGAATCCAAATAGGTATATAAAAGAATCCAGGCGGAAGGTGGGATCACATTTTCTCCGATCACTCTTGACCATACTTCAGTAAGCTACAAATAAAACAACTTCGGAGCGCACCGATTTCTCGCCTAAGAAGGCTTGTTTTGATGCAGTATGTCACCCTTAATCTAACCTACTTCATGCAAAGCTATACAAATCTTGCTATTAAAAAAAAAAAAGAGAAGATTCATTCTGTCATGACTGCTTCTATCCTGTCTTCATTAATTGTGTTTTGTTTATGAATTTATGAAAAAGGTTTGGGTCAATATGCCATTTTTTATATCGTCATACTAAAACAACTCTTAATCCCTTGCATTCCTATGTCGACTATATGTCGACATTGTATTTCTTACATCAACTCGTATGTCGACATAGCGTCGACATTGTGTTATCTGAAGTTGTTCATTAAGTATTTAGTGGCAGGTGAGCAAAAAACTGAAAAATTAACTTCTATTTTTCTACAAATATCTTCTGCCATTTTCACTTGGAACTTGTCAATTACGTCAAGGACTTATAAAGCACATATGTTCCTTATCGGCATCAAATTCCAAGCATTTCCATCTTTCCGATTATCTGCCCATGCGTGTAATGCCCATGACGATGATATTGGCAGTTGAAAATGGGTCAAATCGGTTAGACGACATTCCTTGGGTAAAATACATTCAGAATACTTTCTCTTGTCGGGGTTTTCTCCTCATTATTCATGAACTACAATAGACAAAGGTTAAAAGGTTTTGTTTTACAAAAAATTGAAAAAATTAGCTCGACCCACGGTACAGCGTTGATATCTTATTTATTTTCTTTTTGGTTTCCTTTAATAAAAGTGTAATGGGCATAACAGTTTTGATTATAGCCGCGCACACTCTTCTTATATATTTTGCTTAAGTCCGAAACTCAGCGAGGTCTTTGCGAAGATTCGCCCATTATTATTAAAAATCTTTACATAAATAAAGTGCGAGAACCTTTCGTAGCGGAAGTTGCATTCGCTGATCGCTATCAGATTTCATCTACAAGATCGCTTTCATTTCCCGGTCGAATAGGCCAAATTCTTTGTCTCCGATGTTCACTAATTTCCCTCCAAAAAATCCAATACTCTGAAATAGTTTTATTCCATATCATATCGTTGCTTAAGTTTGATTTAAAAATGAAATTCTTATCCTATGACGACACTGATACTATGTTCACCGTTTTTAAAACGATTTCGGTCGGGCCTCTTTGTTAATCTGAAGCGCAAAACAATAGCACTCCGTATTACAAGTCAGATTTCGGTCGGGTCTCTTTGTTAATCTGAAGGAAAAAATAATACTACTCCACATTAAAAACCAGACTTCCACCGGACGTCACCTGCTGAAGATCCTTTCTTCTTCTCAACACTCTTTTCTCGACTCCCTTTTCTTCCACCGATCAAAAGAAAGCGATTGCCATGGGCAACCTTGGTGGATGCCCTCTGCTCATCGTCACTCGCTGTCCACTTATTGCTACTTAAACTAGCTTATATACTAGCACGCCCTACTATACCAAAATGAGTGAACGACTTTGTTTCGTCACAAAAGCTTAACATGAAGATAAAGTTTTGAGTTTACATAGCTAACCACTGGGAGATGGTACAAGAATATGGTCCAAACTATTAAAGAAAAATATAGAGACAATAGGATATATCCCAGGACACATACTTCAAATATATCGCTTCGCTCGTTCTTCCAAACGAAGAGATTGTGAAATGTAACTTTTTTTCTTTTCTCAAATATTAAAATGCAGTTTTCTTAATTCTTCCTTGGATTAATCTTTAAAACATACTTTGCAATATAAAGTATAAAATGTGAAAGATATCGTAATATATACAAAATATGCGAATAATTTTTACAAAGGACTGAGAAACATCTAAACACATGCTCAACTTAAGTAAACTGCTACACAGTTATTTACTGTCTTATTCGATTTAAGTTTACCTATCTAAACCTAAGTAACTTTAGGTTTAAGAAAAAATGCAACAATAGCAACAAAAAACCATAGCTTCTTCTCCTGCTTCATATACCATACAAATTTAAGTATTATAATGCTTACAATGATATTTATGTAAATATAATGTTGCTGTGCAGCAGAGACGATAATAGCGTGGTCTCCATTTTCTTTTTTTTTTTTCGTTTGATAGATGCCCTTCTATAAAGCAGAGCATGTCAGATACATGAGCAGGTCGTTTTTTAACTGCCCGGTCTAGACGTAGTTAAACGACAACACCATAAGAGCGACCTCATTTTTCAGGACCGATAGTGAAAAATTGGAAGAACTCGTATTTTTTCTTAAACACCCTAGTGGGTTACGGCCTGCCATTAAATAACCTACACTAGTCTACAAGACTTTCCACCAAAGGCATTATATAGTAAGAGGTGGGAAAAGCCGTCCGATCTTGATCATACATCACAATAATGCTCGTCGTTGGTCCAAAATAGGTCGGTGTAGCAAATTGCATCGAAATATCTCCAAAAATTGTGATCTGTAGGTTGCACAAAAGAAAACAAGACGGACAGACGGACAGACGGATAGACAAGTTTAAATTCATTCGCAAAGAGATTTTGAATCAATGCATCTATCTCAAATTCTTCTGAATGTTACATACATCCGCACAAACTTAATAAAGCCCTGTACGATAAGTAGTAGAGGGAATGAGAGAATGAGAGAAAAAGTTCTTGAATTTCAAAAACCCAATATAGCAGGTATTTCAAATTCTATCTATACTTAATCATTTTTTGCTGTATTGATGTGTACACAGAAGGTAAGTTTCAAGAATACATTATGTATTATATATAACAAAGGAAATATTTTAAATTTTTTAGCATTTTCTAAGAGAGCATTATTTCCGCCTACTACACGCTGAAAGCATAGACTGCTAAATACAAAGCACATTACAAAACATTTACAAAATTGATAAAACTTAGCAAAATGACAGTTTCAAGAAGAATTACTTTAAAATATTATTATTTAAAATAACGATAGGACGTACGTATGTACATACGTACAGCATATTGTCTTTGCAAGATACGTAAGAAATTTTTCAAATAATAAAGTTTTAAAATTCCTCCCAACTATTTGTTACTTCACTTATTCCCTGTACTCGGAACTATTTTTGCTTGTTTTATTTGTTTGCATTTGTATTGTCTTTTAAATTCTCGTAAGATTTCAGTTTTTCTTCGTTAGATAGTTATTTACATTCTATTTCTTATTCTGAAGGAAAAACTTCTGCCTTATAGTCAAGTTTTTCATTTCATTGTAGCTATGCATTGACCAATTTGTCACAAAAATTTAATTACAAGAGACAAAGGCATTGTCGTATAAAGCAACAAGAGTTAATTTCTTTTTGTGAAAAAAGGAAGATGTGTTAATGAATTTATTAAACCTTTGTTCGAGATACATCGAGGTACAGATAAAAAGTGGGAGAAAAAACAAACAAACATAAATTTTTTATTGAGAATGATTTGTCAACCCCCGGCAATATTAGGTAGATCGGTAATTTTTCTCTATGTAAGGAACAAGTTTTGCTGTTTTGGGTAAATTAATTGTTTTCGCAATTTAACGAATCTGTTAACGAATCTGTGTCGAGCAGTATCAATCATAACCTTTAGTTGATCGTCATTAATCAATAATTGGCCTATCAGAACTCTAAAAATTTCTAAAACGAAATTTCGCAAGACAATTTTCATAAGCTCTTTCTTCTACAACGGCTTTAGTTCCATACACATATATCTCTAAATACATCTACAGTTCTTTCATCCTTTTTGAAATAAAAAAGTCAAATATGTCTTATGTGCTTAATGTCTCACTACTATAACGCAGACGATCACCTTGGAAGTTTTTTACAAAAGTCTGCTCCACATAACTATTGTATATATTTACCTTTAAGCCTGACGAAGTAGGCTTTCAAATCCAACTATATCTTAATTTCAAATATTTAAGAGAGCTTTGTTAAGGCGTTCACAGTGTTTTCTTAACCGATATGGTAGGTGTCTTTGCTAATTAAATTCGAATTTATCTTTACATCCTTTCGGTCAAAGGACATGCTTACAACGCCCACGCGCATATGCGACAAAAACTGTAAACACAAAATAAAATAAAAAATTATCTGTGCCCACAAAATAGATTATGAACGACTATAGAGCTTGGATATAACACGACTTCTGACCAAACAACCGTTTCGAGACTTTCGTCAAAATGCGCTAAAGAGGGCAAACAAGCTTGAGTGACAGAAATGTTGAGCATTAAAGGTTCAGATTTGTTATTCAAAGGAGTACGAAGCTAAGTCTTCTTAAAGTGGATGGCATTGTGTATATTAACAAGTTTTAAGGGGTTTTTTTTGTAACTTTGAAGCTTTATTCCTCCCGCCATTTTCAAACCGAAGAAATGTCTCATCTTTTAAGACTATCCTGAAAAAAAATACTTTTTGATATGATCGTTAGAATAAGCGCACTGTTCAGGTATATAATAAATCCCACGTTAATCAGAACGAGCAATGGCTGGTAATAACAACGAAGCGGATAGAACACTCCAAACTAGAACTGCGACAACTGCTTCAAGTATCTTTTAGTGTTGTTTGAATTGGTTGGACCAAACTACAATACACCATGCCCAGCTAGGCCTTCCAAATAGGTGCCATGAATTTCCGGGTCTATCGGCTACTCTACAACACTCAGCATGTAGACATTGGATATCTTGACGCATCGACTTTTCGTTGTAAGTAATGATTTGGTAACACTATCAGGAAAAGTAAAGTTGCCCGTAAATGGCGTTTCTTTGACATTGAACTACACCTGTTCAAAGCTACAAGATGTACATTGTGTGCGCTTTAGCGTGGTCCTTTGTACAGCCGGTTGCACACAGCTTAAAGGCAGTACTCTTATAATGAAGAAGTCACAGTGTTAACCAGCATTGGCTCTCTCTTCACTTCCAATAAACGTTTTTTTTTGCTTTTTAATATAAACGATCAATCAGGGGACGTCTGCTACGCGGACATAGTTGCGAAGAAATTGTTGGATAGTCGAACATTCTGACCTGTGATATGCAATCGACATCTTTATTGATCGCGTATTGACTGCGGCCACACGTCAATCGTATTTAAAGTATGGTCTTCTGCACTGAAGCTTAAACCCGTTTACGCTGACTAGATATAATTGCACTTCTTAAGTACTTGGCTATGCTGTAGCCCAATGATAATAAGTATAACGCTTACAAGTATCTCGGCCGGGAAAATATAAAAAAGGACCCTTGCTGGACATTATTGATATATGTATAAAGAAAATCACGCGATTTTCAACTTTATTAGAATTGAAAACTATTCTAACTACCTCGCATATCTAAGGAAGCTCTTATTACTTGTCTTTAGCGGGATTTAAAAAAAGCGCCTATCACAATTTGTTGGCTTATGACAAACAAATCAAGCAAGCACCGCTGACGAATCGACAAATAAAAGCAATCAGTCGATCGATAAGAATGCGTCGTATTCCGCCAAGACAACGCTGTATCGCACATTGTCAGAGCAAAATTCATTGCAACTGGCATGGATTGATTTGGCATGTCCAACGTATTGTCCCAGTGCTTATATCTTGGCCTTATCCTTGCTCAACGACTAACGAAAATCGTTTACTTACATAACTTACTTGCAGAAACGTAGTTGTAGTCGGTTTCAGTGTATTTTCAGAATTAGCGTAAAAAAACCCATAAATGACTATACTTTAGTAGATTTTTTTTTTTTTTTTTTTTTTTTTTTTTATAAAGTATAAAGTAAAAGTGCAAAAGCATTATATTTTGATATATTAAACCAATTGTGGCACGACAATCTTTGGCATTTACTTCCAAGCACTTTGCAATTTTTTGCTCCTGCATGCTTTAAAGCCTTCATATTTTTATTTATTTATTTTTTATTTTTTTTTGTAAGTGAACTCAATCTAAAGGAATAAATTTATACTGTAGTTGCGTGGGTGTAAGGATTGACTTCGCCGTACATAACTGTTCTTTACACATATTTTCATTTTAATGCTTTTCATGCCAGCACGCGTAAGCATGTCTGCAGATGTTTTATAACTAGTTACTAGAAGGATAATAAAAATGTAATCAGTGCATAAAGAATACAAAGGCAACCCGGTTAGTTAATGTCTGATAGAATGAATTGCAGTTAAGAGGATGAAATACAAAACCGCTAGCATCATAAATCATAACAACCAACAAAAGTATTGTATCGATGCACACAATCATATCTAGGGAATCCCTTAGGATTTTAGTTTACTATTTTCCTAAAGTGTAGTAAATTCTATAGTAAAATAGCATATAGCATATACTCAAGAAAGCTTTTTGTTTTTTTTTGGATTTTCGCTTTATTTATATACTTGTTTGCCTTGCTTTATTGCTGTCAGACTAAAGATGAGCGATTAAAAAAAAAAATTGTTTCACTTTTTTAAAAGATAAAGAGGTTAAAATAAAGTTGACATATGATATGTTTTTTTTAAACTAAAATTTTCAAACTTACTCCTATATAGCAAATAATATCTTTATCTAAAAAGATCTAAGAGACTAAATCTTAACCATCGTCTTTTTCAAGCTAACAACTGAATGTCTCCTAAACTCATTTGGAAATACCAAAGTGATATTTTTAACCAGCTCCTCCCCCTCATCCCTACCCACCGCTTTATCTGTCTTCTTATTTCGGCTGGAACTCAATTTTCTACTGTGATTACCGCTCACAAGAAAAAGGAAGCATTTTGTGTTAGATCGCTGTCGAATAAATATCGATTTGCCTTTCGAAGCATCGCGTACAGAGTCTTTCTCTCCAATCTCTATCACGCGTTCATAAAGAATGTCCCAAAATTTACGTAAGATTTGAATTTGGCGCCATTTGAGAGCGAAAATGTTACCAACCAACCAACAACAATATTTTGGATCGGTTCGTACACTCGTCATAATTACCGCATGTGAGGTTCAGGACATATGTGATTGTTGAAAACAAATGCATCCAAACCATGTCACTGTTTGGTGCGCAGTCATCATTGGACTGTACTTCTCCAAAAATAAGACTGGTCAAGCAACGACTGCTCCTATTGCTGGATAACCCAGTTATTTCAGCCTAAATTGGATGATAGCGATGTCAAAGAGCGGACGGTGGCGCATGCCTTACTTGCCGTGAGAAAATGCAACTACACAAATGCAAAACATCCCTAGTTGCGTGTTTACGACTAACAAGTCAATGGTCTCAAGTTTGGTGGAGTTTTCAATGCAAGTGAGCATATGATCGAATTCTGTAAATCCACGCTTTGTAAATTTATTTACAATAAATAAAAATATATATATTTGCGCGAGTGAATTTTTTTTGACCGAGGCTATTACAAAACTTTACCTTAAAGATTTCTACCTTCATATTAATTTCGTTTTTACTTTTTCTTTTCCTCCCTTCAAAAATCATTTTTTTAATATTTCAACGCTAACTACGCATTTCCTTATCTTATACCCGATCAAAAAATAGTAAGAAATTTATATATTCTCGAAAAGTATTTACTTAGTTTCCAACATTTATTTCCTTCTATTTCATAGTAACTTTCGGTAATATTATATCATTTGTGACACTGGAGCTTCCACGTTCAGGAACACTGACATAACGCTTACTTGCCTAAAACAAACATTCCTCGATCAATTAAGAACTCCACAATAAAATATTATTAGAACTTGTCCATACACGTGTTTACCGTAGATCAAAAACCGAGGCAAACTCGAGGAAGCGCAGGGCACTTTTTCATATTTTCGCGTATAATTTTCGATTACTCACGGGATACCTTCGGAAATCGGTCACCCAAATTTTCGTCAAAACCATTTTCTTGTTCGATCCAAAAATTGTCTCCATTAGTCTTCTAATACGTCTGCAACTAACGCTAAAATCTCAATTCCAAAGTATATCCAATTTATTTTTAACTGAATGAAGATAATGCCAATGAGCGTTAAAGTGAAATGAAAATAAGGTGGAATTAAAATTTTATCGTTAATTTTGAACATTTTAGTAAACCAGTTGTAATGATTATGTCTGCAAGACTCTTCTCTGTGCGTCCGATTGTAGAACTATGGACTGTATTATTATGAGGGCCGCACTTAACTGCCACTTCAAGAGGATGGGATGTTGTAGAGACGGACGCACCTATCACTCCTGAGCTACCTACTTCTGGAAATATGGGGAGTTTTAAATCTTAGAGCTACCCTTAAATGCCACTTAAAGAGGATCAGAGGTCGTAGAGATGGACGTAGGTTTCATTGCTGTGGTAGCTAGGTCGGGAGACATGGGGAGCCCACGATTTGCAATGGGACATTCCAAAGTAGACCATAGATGGGATAGAATGCAGAATAGCTTACGTCCGTTCGATAAGTAGGTTTCATCCGTCCACTTATTCCTATAAGGGTAACGCGTGTGTAGTTTTTTTAGATGAGACCGCCTGAGGAGTCTCCGGGAGATAAAAATTTAAAATACCCTTTATCTCCTGAGCTAGCTGGCTCAGCAAGGACACTAACGTTCGCCTGCACAACGTTCCACGTTCTTCAAGCGGCATTTGTGAGTAGCCCTAAATATAATACGAACAGTAGTTCGATAATTAGACAGACAGAGAACATTTTTGCAAATATAAGACGTTACAGAGTTGGAACTAATTTTGAACGTGAACAATTTTGGAACATGAATGTGAACCTGATGAGAATATAAGTTACATGTTTGCAAAAATATTTTCAAAAGTTATAAACGAAAATATGAAAAATATTTCCGAGGTTCATGTGCATAATCAATCATGGAATGTTATGCTACCTGCTGTTATGGGCTAAAGTGATCCATAACGTTAGGTAGAAAGATGTCATCGGGATGCCGAAAACTGGATTAGGTAAAGAAATCAGTATTTGGAAATCTTGTCATATAAATAAAATTCGTCAAGAAATATTATGGAACTTTACATGCTTCGTAACTATTTTTTTCGTAAGCCCAAATATTCCTAAACACCTATACTGTAGTTCCAATGTTAAATGTGTCTAAATCAAAAACCAGTAAAAAAATTATAGTTATAACGATGCACTGTGAAACACTCTGCACTACTTCGCTTAATACCGTTACTTACATACCGATATTTCAAAGGAAAATTATGAGGAGGAGGAATCGTATAAGAAAAAGAACAACAGGAAAATTCCTCACTTCTACTACAATATAAATACATAAATAAATATGATCTTGTATCCAAACAATTACTAAAAATAGTTTCGCATGAGATACATTTTTCTTCAATGAGCTCTATAAATTGCTTTAATGCTTTTCACATTTCTGTCAACGATGCATAGGCTGCAAAACACAGACCTCGCATCATATTCGATCTATTCTTTGTCTACTTGGAAAGGATAGATGCGTTCGCAAACTTTTAACAGCGACATAATTTAGTCGAGGAAAGACCGTTTTTTCAAATTTTCAATGCTCGGACGCTTTTAAAACTATCGTTAACCCGAGAGACTTTAATCAAAATATATGCAAGAGATTCTTGCTCACTCTCGTACCAATCATGTAAAGTATTATATTTACTTGAACAATGCATCTATCATTAGGCTTATATATGGAACGATTAGTGATTTCTAAGTGAATTTTTTTTCGAGTGATTATCGATCGATCAAAAGAACGAATGAAAGCACATATCAAGAGAAGGCTTGCCAAGCATACACATGTTCTTTAAAAAGCTTTTCACGCGGGTTTTACATGGTAGCTAAAAATATGTTTAAAGCTCTAAATTATATATTCACATATACATATATATAACCCATATTTATCGCATATGAAAGAGAGTAGAAATGTAATGAATTAAAATAATTATAAAAAAAAAAAAAAAACTATCAGGAAAAGATTTACATAAGTAATTAATAATTAGGTATGGATGAAGGGTCGCATATAGATATATCTTGATATAAAACTGCTAGCGCTAAGTATTAAAGGAAGTTGTTACATATTCATTCACAATTGTACAATTGCATTACCTAAGCGTTGTACATCAATTTAAAACAAAATTGAATTTTAATCCCAGCGAGACAATTGTGTGCATACATTGGAAAAAGTTACACAAGGAAACGTGTATATGGTATAAACTGACTATAACCGCATAAATTTAGCATGGATTTGCCATTTCCTAACAGATATATACATATATACACATTTAGATTTACATGTATATTTATATATATATACAAATATATATGCATATATATATATATATATATATATATATATAGAGACATTCACAAACGTGCAAGATTTAAATCTTCATTCATGCCGTGTTTCAGGATCAATTATTGTTTGCTAAGACTTCTGCTTGGATATGTGGTCGCTTAAGCACATAAGTGGTTAAACGGATTCTTTCAATTGTATGTGTGTGTGCTTGCAAACACACGCGTGACATGGAAGTAAAATATGCGCTAGGAATGAACAGTTTTAGAGAAAATCCGAAAACTTTTATTCTTCTAATGCGCTTAAAATATTAATAAAACAAATTTTTTTTTTTTTGTGATTTGTATTAGAAAAATTTATGAAACATACGTTATATTAAGCTAGCCCATAAATTGTGGCAGATATTCTTTCACGTTCTCGTATAAGAGGCGCGGCTACGGGGACAATACTCACGAGTTCAAATCTGATTGCTATTTGACCGCACGTAGTCGTGGTCATAGCGAATGCTTATGGATTGGCCACGCATCCACTAGACTATGGCCGCTTCCTATCTTTTTATTTTTCCCCAATTGTTCGGGACCACCACCTGTGTTCATATTAAGAAAGAAAAATAGATATAACAAATTCTACAAAGAAAAAATGAATAATGAAATATTAGAGTATCCCTCTCAAAGCTGAAGGTTAAGCTTTTATATAGAGCACCAATAGCACCTCCCATCAGGAGACCCACTTTTCTCTTGGCGCATACATCACAAAGGGAAAAAATTTGCAAAAATCAAGCCTCACAATAAAATATTTGTGAAATACAAAGGGAGCATTTTACGTGAGACTAGCCTTCACGCTAGTAAATCAATTGAGCAGGTAGGGAGAGTGTAAAGAATTTAATATTTTTGAAACTTGTTCCTTTTATTATTCTATTAATGCCTTGCTCATCAAAGGCAAGGGTTGGGGAAACGCAACGTTAATTGCAGCCACTCCAGCAGTATACGAAGGGAACATTTTAGGTGAGACTAGCCTGCACTCTAGTAAATCCATTGAACAGGTAAGGAGAGTGTAAAGAATTTAATATTTTTGAAATTTATTCCTTTTATTATTCTATTAATGGCTTCCTCGACAAAGGCAGGGGTTGGGGAAACGCAACGTTAATTACATATACCCCATGAGAATAAAAATAAATTTAAAAAAAAAAGAAAACACTGTTCATTTATACACAACTCCTGAATTAATGCATTATTTTTTTAAAAAAATTCTTTTTATTCTGCCGGTATATCCGCAATTAACATTGCGAGGTCCCAGGCATTACCTTGGACGAAGCAGTCATTAGTAGAATAATAAAAAAAAAAATAAAGTTAAAAAATGTTCAATTCTTTACAAGGTCATCCTACCAGGATCTCTGGTGTAGGTTCAAGAGATACAAATGTAAATTTAATATGTGTTTCTGATTTAATTTCTAAAGGTTCAAATTTAGTTTCGCGAATAAAGTCGTGGAGTAACTGGCTACGTAATAAGAATGGGGTGATAAACTACGCTTTTGGGGAAGCATAGATGTGCCGAAATTCTCAACTCCTGAAAAAAGTAATCTTTTCTCCTAGACACTTACTAAGAAGGAAATACTAACCAACCGTCTGGTAACTGGTTACGTTAAATATGTTGATATAGTGATAGCCGAGAAGATGATAACAGCCGACGCTAATACATCTTAAAGAAGGGTAGTCCGGTGTTGACTAGCCCGGTTAAGTGGAAGGCACGAGTGACTATATCGCGTAGAGTAAGGCTAAAAGCTTTATAGTCTAGCTTTAAGATCCTCGGGGGTCAAGAGCACATTCACAATGTCACGAGTACTTGCGGGTAATGGTGACAGCACTAGTTTACTGCAGAATGATGCTTGCCAAGATCCTTCGAGGGGAAGCTTGCATTTTTGCATACATGTGAAAAGCGCGGTGGAAGCTAGTATGTTCAGTCCTCAGTTTAAACGTAGCAATTAACCAATGTGCGAGTTCTGACTGCTGGGTACGGCCCTTCGGGGAGTGTAGTGGTGGTTGTGGTTTCTATCATTCCTAAAGCTCCCCAAAGTGGGTTTATTGAACCTTATGCAATAAACATATCTGGTTTCTCCAATTTAGGATTATCTAACTTATAGGGATTGTCTAACTATCTGGAGGACGCCACTTTCGCAAAATTAACCCGTGTGTCATTTAGCACTTCTTACGAAAACTGAATGTTTCAATGATAAAATAGTATAATTTTTGATATTTCTTGCAGAAAATAAGATGATAATAAATCAATAGTACACCATACTGAATTTGCACCACGTGCGTCCACTTTTTCTCATTCCCTCATTCTCATTAAATATAAACCTTTTTATGCCAAAAAGGTCAAATTGTTAATGTTTTATGATGAAAGTTTGTTCGTGGTAGTAATTTGACATTAAAACTGAATTGACCAAATTTTGAACCACATGAGTCCATTTCTTCCATATGAAATTGCTCGTGAATAGTAAGCCCGTCAAAAAAGGTTTAATTTTTAATATATTATAATGTAATTTGGTCAATACTAGCAATTTAGCAAAAAAAAATTAAAGAGAGGAAATTTGGACTACATCGGTTTATTTTTTAAACCTTAGCGCATGTAAGAGTTGTTATATGGAGAGAGAGTATAATTTATAATTTTCTATATGGAAACTGAAAAATAATAAAATTTTTAAGGAGCAAGTTTGCTAAATTTGGAGCACGTCATACGGCATTCTCCAAGATGCGGGCTTTCATGAAAAATGTCGAGATGAAAATGTGGTGTATTATTAGCAAAACGAGTGAATAACTGTTAGGCGATGTGATGTGAGGTATTTGATGATCGGCATTGCCCGATTACAATGTTCTTGATATTTTTTCTACATTGGGAGTGGCTAAGCAAAGCAAAAGGTATCTTACGCGAAGAAATTTCGCACCTAATTTCACTCCTTTTCGGGGTAAAAACAAAAAATGGAACAACATATTTCTTTGCTCGATCAATACACAATTATCTCACTCCTCTGCCACTTCCGATCTGGTCATTGCAGCGACATCTTTATCTTCGCCATAACCTGATTTCTACCACATTGCAGAGGCCTGTTGACACACCTTTGTGACTAACTGCTTATGTTTGTCACGATTACACACCTATCAGATTGCCTCACCTTTTTTTTTCCTCTTTAGGCTAAAATTTTTATACGTGGACTTAACATTACACAAACTATTTTCAATATAATCCTCTTTTATTGTCTGTACGTATTTAATCCCTAAGATTATAATTCTAAATGCATACAATCCCAACACTATTACAATAAAAACTATCGTATTACGATTGCATGCACTATTTATGAATGTACGCATTTTTTGGAAAAGTAATAAAGTATAATTTATGTCAATTACTTAACACATTGTATGATGCACAAATTATAAAAAGAAAGAAAAAATTATTATGTTTATGGTTTGCTTTTATCATCAATGCTTCATTTCATATCTTCTCCTCCTTCTTTACGTCTCTCCCCGTTACTCTCTTATCTAACCATATATATATATCTCTATATTTCCCTTTTTTGCTCATGTGAGGTAAGGCATTGGCCGACTATTAAAATGGCAATAATGCCATTGATTGCGGACATTGAAATATTTATTATATCAATTATTCTGTGTATGTGGTGTGCGATGAATGTAAATTTTTATAAAAAAATAGACCGGAAGCTTAATAATATTTAAATATTTCATTATATTTGCTATGACTTAGTTTAATTGAGGATGTGTCAACAAAAAAACCAACAAAAAAAAAAATTAAACAATATTTTATAAATTGAAAGCATAATTTTCTCACACAAATTTCATTTCCGTACGCCATCAAGCGAAACAAGTAACAAACTTTTATTCGGTGGTAGGCGAATTTTCTATACTCAACACCTTCGGATTAAAATAAAATGTGCAAGTATTTATTGTTGCACTTTATGAGTAACGAGTAAGGTGCCCATGTTTATGCTCCTGGGAAAAGCGATGTTTTCACTTCATTTGGACCAATTTTAATACCTATCTACCTAAAATATCTCCCGCGGGTTTGGTTTGTTTTTAATACTAACCTAGTCCAATAACTTCCAATAACAAATTTGAAACCAATATCGCTGAAAAAACAGACGAACAGGAAGAGAGAAGAGCAAATATGCTTGGACGGTTTGGTAGTGATCAATGATATATATTTACTTTATAGGGCCTCCATGAGACTTTGACACAGTTTAACATTAGATGGACGTGGTCGATTTGTTTCTATTTTCATGCAGGTGCTGTTATCAGACTGTAGTTTATAGGTAATCCCCTATTGTTTTGAAAACGAGTTACTGTAACTTTACATTATATTGCAGGCGTGTTCTTTGACTGATTTGGCTTATTTTTAAAACTCTTTTCTCTGTTTCTCCTAAATTTATAGCCGATAACTTCGCTTGCACAATGAGAAACTTTGCACAGACACACAGACGGAAGTTCTTAATTTGATTTAAAATTTTGTGTTCATTAAATATATATACGCTTTATGGAATCGCTGAAGCTTCCTTTTGGATGCTGCAGACATTTCAACAAAATGAATACACATACATCCTTTAGCGGTGGATATAAAGAAAGGCGGAAAACTGTCTTCAAAATATTTTATTAATAATATATATACTAAAAAAGCAAGCCATCCGTTATAAGCCAGCTTAAGGTAGTTTATGAAAAGCTAAGAACTTAAATCTGACAAAACAGTAAAAGAAAGACATAAGAAAGATATTGTAATTACGCAAGTATATTACGACATATGTAGCAATATTTTTCGTGCTAAGAATTTAGTATAAAAAAATTGTATTAGTTTGCGGTATTTTTTTTTTTTTTTTTTGCTCAAAAGGTTTAAAAACATTTCTCACAATACGCATTTAATTGAATTTTTCAATCAATTCACCGTTTTTCGTTTCACACACTAGCAACAGTGAAAACACGATGCGCCATTAGCTAACCTACACCGTTTTGCTCAGTACATTTATTCGTATAACGACTTTTTAAGAATAAAATCTGATATGGGAAATGCTTGTAAAAGTGGACCGATCCAAAACATTTTCAATAGCGTTTGTCTTTGAGTCAAAATTTCATCAAAATATTTAAAAATCGTTACCTATAAGTTGAATAGAAGACTACATGGTAGACAGACAGACGGGCAGGCAAGCTCAGAATTATTTTTTAAACGGATAATGATCACAAAATCGAAATTTATGGACGAAAATTTTTGATGTTTTTCGAAGCTGTTTTAGTGTCTTGTACATTGTAGACGGGCATGTGGCGAATTCAGAAACATTTTTTAATCCTAGGTTTTCAATCGATGAAGAAATATTTGTGGCGAATTTCAGCTTCTTATCCCTATTAATACGGCTTTGGCGATTTGAATAAAAAAGAGGAATCAAAATGATCTCTTTTGATAGAAAATGGAATGTGTCGTCGGTATCTCGAGAAGTAGAACACGTACGAAACATTTATTGTCGATATTTAAAGGTCTTCTCGCGAAAAAATTGAGGAACATTGCCGGGAGTGTAACCATTTTTTGGAAGATCAAAAATTAGAAACGATCAGCAGGTTCCAATGTTAACTACTTTGTCTTCACCTACTCTAATTCTCGAAATGTCCATTTTTCTCATCATTTGACAAATATTGAAGTGTTAATGATATCGATCGCTAAGATACTTATGAGATTACATTGGTATTGTACATCATGAGAATGGTTTTATTTATTAGGTTTATAACTTTGCTTCTGCCTTTTTTTTTTGACATGCGAACTTGTTGTAAATTTACTATCCAAATTGTTGTCCATCGATGCGTTCTATTTACCGTACGGAAAGAGAAAGTGCTTCTTTAAGTCTGTTCACAAAAAAATCCATATTTAGCTGACCTCTAAGAATGGAAGCATCATTCGGAACAAAACGATAAATCATCTATTGAAGTCGGTGTTAAATGGAACAAATAATGTCTGCTGATAGCAGCGTGGACGATAGGACATTCCAAAATAGAATTCCAACCCTTTCTTGAGCGAATATTTCTACACACGGCCGAATTTTTTCATGCCTAAAACTCATGGTATAATGACTTCCCATTACGCCGATATTTCCTCGCCATTGCACCAATTATTATTAGTAGCACTTGGTTCATCATAATACGCCATGCCTGGCTGACCCTCTCAAATGGAGCGGTTTTAGCTTTTTCAGCTTTAATGGTTCCCTTGCCCTGTCTCTTAATTATTTTATCTATGAATATCGTAACACATTGACTATTCGTCATTCGTAAGGATTCTTCCTCTTTCATTATTCTTTGAATTAAACAGGAAAAGTGAAATTACTCCCAAGCGTAGAGAACTACACCTCTTCGTAATTCCCGGGAACTGTTTTGGCTACACTTTAGTATCATAACTGATACAATTACGTACACTTTGAATGAAGAAATCTTCAATTTTTTTTTTTTAGTACTATTTGATTTCAGGATATTAGGTGTTTGCAAAAATCTTAATCACTCTTATAAGGCATTTATTGTGTAAAATAGATATTTATTAAAATAGCTCCCATCATTATCTACAACATATTGCAATATTTTTGGCAACATGGCGTTATCATGTCGGAAAAACTTATGTTGGTTTGGTAATGATCCACTCGCCGACTCATTTTCGCACCTCTTCAACTTTGGGGACCTGCGTGCCATCCAAAGTACGCTGCACCGATCTGAACAAGTCGTAATCAGGAGGCGCCATATCTGATGAGTAGGTTGGGTGTGGGAGGATTTCCCCTTTCGAGTTGCAACAGTGTATTCTCGACAATTCTTGCAACAATTGAGCAAAAATATGGCATTTTCAGTCAATTCATGTCGCCACTGTTAAGCTGTTGAACCCAGGATATGACGGAGCAACATCAGCACAAGCCTCTGAACGTAATTGATAGGCTTTGGTAGCAGATTTCTTCAAACAAACAACATAAGTGATGAATTTGAAAGCAGGAGAATTTTGAACGGTCTATGATTAGCGCCGGCGTACGCTGAGTAAATCAACGACATTAAATGGAAAACTGTTATCTTATGTAGAAGAAGATCAAAACCACCGAATTCAATCGTTACGTACATTCGTTTTTTCTTATTTCTTCATGATTTTTATCTGTAGTAACCGCCAATCAAAAGTTTTGTAAACACCTGATACTATGCTATATATAGCACCATAAACTCTCACATACAGATATTCTTATTTTAAACGACGGAATCAATACATATATCAATTAGATTGATAATAGAAAATTTTCGAAGGATTAGAAATGTTTTGCTATGCAAAATCTTTTGAAAAAGTATTTCAATTTTATTTAAGATGATTGTCAAATGTATTGTAGAAGTTGAGAGAAAGAGTAAATAAAAACAATCTTCATTTTGAATAAATTAAGTAATCAACTTTTAAAAATGCCTTTTTGCGGCTCTAAACGTTATATAAACTCTTTATATGTATCAGCGTTGCCTGCCTGCCTTCGTTAATCAAAATTTAACAAGAAAACTTTTTTCAATAAATACTTGTTGCTATTTTACAACATAGTACTATTCGTGTCTTTATAAATAAAAGCGGGAGGTTTTGTATTATGTAAATCTAATCAAGTTTGAAATCTTCTTAACGAAAACACTCTGTCATGCTCACGTTTCGAACAAGAAAATGTAGATTAAAACTTAGACTGTAATGAAACTTTTTCTTATAAACGAAAATAAAAACGCAACATGAAATGCAATTTTTTACTGTTTCCGTTGCATACACTGAAGAACAAAATTGATGGATAGATTACAAAATACCGATTTAAAATTAAGTAAGTTTTTTAAAACGCATAAGTTCGCATTGTAATCCGTTCTCTCCCTAATAAAATAAGATAAACAAGATAAACATAATTAACCATGCTTCCGGGGTAAAATCGCTCAGAGTTACTAAAAGCGAACACATACACACACACCCAATATATATTCGTATACCAGCTATGGCTATATGCCTTTGACCGCTTCTAAAGTTCATTTTTCATAGGCTAGACAAAGCATAGCCTTTAGGCAAATTTTCTTTCAGGCCTTTTCAAATGGTACCTTCAGCGTCAGAATTAGAAAATGGATAAGACGGAGCCATATCTTGCAAATGTATTGCTTGTCCACTCGCATTGATTCAACTTTCTTCTGAAATCTCTTGATGGCTCTTGGTGGACATCCTTATTGATCAGTTGTGTGTCAATATATTAGGCAGAACGACCCAAACCAGGGGTGGGCAACTTTTTTCATGAACAAGCCAATTTTAATTTTCATATCATGACGGGAGCCAGAAAAAATTAAATATGCAACATTGTGCATTAGTTTTCTTTCTTTTTAAATTATTCATTTTATAACCCGACGAAAAGGATTTAAACACAGGAAGGTGAAGGGAGTAACAATCCATTTGTAACCCTGTGATGTAGGAACAAATTGAATTATTTGAAATTTTAAAGGTAGGGGGCCGGACCCAACAACATCACGGACCGTCGCTTGCCCCTACCTGGATTATTCCTTACTTATAAACTCTAGGCTTTGAATCTCAACATTTGCTAGCTTGAAATATTCCAACAATTGGCCACAGAAAGAGAGCTACACAAATAAGGAGATGTATAGGCAACAGCCTACGAACTTGTAGGTGACCTAAAACCCTTACACCAATATCAATATTTGTAGGATTTACTCTTATCTCTTCTTCGCTATTAGAAACCATTTTGATTGTATTTTATTCGTAAAATTTTTGATCAGGTTCTCCACTGGGATATAAATTTACAATGGCATAAATTCTGTTTACAAAATTTGAAAGATAACTCTGATGCCCATCAAACGTGTTCAAAGGCTTATGGCGATCCTACACCATCACATTCCAATTCTCAGTTTTACGTTCAACGGTTTAAATGTGGCGACACCAATTGACTGAAAATGTCATGTTTTTCGCTACTTGTTGCAAATGTTACCCAGGACACTGCAACAGTAGTTCGAATGGGAAACTCTGCCAACCACAGCGTATGTAACATACGTGACGCGTCCTGATTATCACTTGTTCAGATGTGTGGAATATGGTTTGGCTGGCGCGAAGGGTCCTCAAAGTTGAAGATTTGCGAAAATGAGCCGGTGAGTGGATCGTTGCCAAACCATCATAAGTTTTGCCGACATGATATCGCCATGTTGCCAAAAATATTGCAAAATATTGTAGAAAATGATACAAACTATTTTGATTACCATATCTGGTACCAATTTTCCACAATAATTGCCTTCTTGAAATGAAAAAGTGATGAAAATATTTGCCAACACCTAGTAATATCGCATTTACACTTAATTATTAAGAATTAATTTTATTAGCATTTTCTAAATTCTTTCAACTCCTTGGAGTTAGAGTTTATTTTAATAGAAATAAACGTACACCGCAGTAGGCCACGGCAATTCAATAAATATCCTACAACACCGTACAGTTATGCGTAAAACGACTTTGTGAAATAAGTCTTTATATGGGAAATCGAAAAAGGGGTCCGATTCGGAACATTTCCAATACTGTTCGTCCTTGGTGAAAAATACATCAGCCTATCAAAACATTCATCAAAATATTTCAGAAAATTGTGGCCTGTATATTGAAGACAAAAAAGAAGGCGGACAAACGGACAGACAACAATTACTTTCTGCATCAATCAGGTAGGATTATCTCAAGTCCTTCTGAGTGTTGCATATACCCACACAAACACAATTTGCCCTTACATCCCAAGTAATGTACAGTGTAATTACATCACCTAGTATCATCGGAAGACTTATAAGTACGTATACGCAGAGACAGGCACTATCAGAGACATATATTCTCGTTTCAAAAGTACTTAGTTAAGTAAGTACTGATATTTAAGAAAATTTTTCTCTAATTACTATATTTTCAAATGAAAAAATTCCTTTATACCTTTAAACTCTAGGGATAAATTTTGTTTTCGCTTAAGCTCAAAGTCTCATAAGCAATCATAATAACAATTTCACTTCTTAATTCAAACTTTTCCCTCCTTCTCTTCACTTCTTCCTTAAGTAAGCCATCCCGAGCGTAATGGTAACTATTGTCCATAACCAAACAAACTTTAAAGAAATATTATTAGGAGACATTGCAATATTGCAAAGATTTGACTTTGTCTTAGATATAATCGAACTCTGAAATGGATAAAATTGCAAAGAAAAAAAAAAAAACTTTAATGCACGAGTTGTGAATGTTATCCTTTCCAATCACGTAATTGAATTAATGTTTACATAAAAATGTAAAAAATTGCCGTTAGCTAACTAGTCACGTCTTCTTCTAATATGTCTTGTACGTCTAAGTAAATGTAAATTATCGATATTTTCATAGTTTCTTTTATCTGATATGTATTCATTACCATCTTTATTATCTACACTTCAATTATTGGTTTCGTTATTAAAAATGATGATAATGAAAATCTCTTTATAAAGCTCTCTTTTCAATAAAGGCTCTGTTAGTGAAAATAGTCTATCATGTTATAAAAGATTGGCTCGCATAAATATCGAAAGTGAAAGGAAAATCTTGTAAGATAGTTTTCTCTTTTTATATCTTACACCACTCGTGGTACAAGCTATATTCCCTCTTTCTTTTCAGGGGGCGTAGTGGTAGCGAACTAGTAACCAGAGGCCCTACACTGGCGTCAAACCAGCCGAAACCGCCTTAGCATTACCTTGGGATGGGACCGTATGGATTCTTCATCCTACCTCCCCCGTTTTCGCCTTAGATTAGAGGTTTGGATGCCTTCGTATGGCTAGCTCGTCTTGCAAAAAGCCGGCGCATATCTTCAATCTTCCAGTGTACTTTGCCATGACCGCTAGCAAGCTGTCTGGCATAATTTCTTTCAAAGCCTGTTTCTCAAACATATTCAAGCTGTACACACCAATACAGTGCCCTGCGCATCGTAGCTGGTTCCTTAGCAAAGGTCACATGCATTATCTGCTCGTAACTTGAAAAATTTCCACGACAAGTGAAAAATACGTTTAGGGAAAAATTAACTTCCACGTGTTTGTTAAACGTGTAGGTTCCCATCGCTGCTGACATTCCATCAACATGATCTTCCTTTGCCTTCCTTTCCTAGTAGTTCGTTCCTTTTCGCCGCTATGGATACACAACTGCTTCTTCAATAGTAGCTCGATGGGTAATATTCCCGGCAAGACCGCTGACGCCGTTATAAAAGCGGCTGTCCATTATTTTAATCATGTACGGGAAAAACCTTCGCTTATTTAAATATTTTATGATTATTTCCCAGTTCGTCGTGTTAAAGGAGTTTCTGATGTCCAACGTGAAGACAATGTCGAACCTTTTTGTGTCTTTGGTCTTTTATGCTTCTGAGGCTACTTCCTTAATAGCATCATCAATTCACAATTGTCATTTGATCCAGTCAAATTGGTACATAAAAAAGTTGCCCTGGCTCTTCTTCTAATCTCGCTAGTAGCAATTTTTCGAAAAGTTTACCCGCGATGTCAAAAAAAAAGACAGATAGATTTATAAGAAGACGGGCTATCTAACGGCTTGACGGATTGTTGTGGTAAGAAGAGAAGCTATCTTTTGCGGAGTATTGGAAATCTACCGGGTCTGAGATACAAGTTGTACGTATCACCGAGTAAATCCGACTATAAGTTACCAATCAGTTGTACTTTTTCGTGTGGTATACCATCTGGCCCCAATTCTTTCTTTCGACATATTGCCTGGATTTCTTCCGCTATAACCATATACCTTGGCAAGACACCGTTTAACTCTATTGTCGCCCTGGTTATATGCTAGGTTGCTGGAAAAAACTCTTCTACTCTTGCTTGCGCCCAAGCAGCATTTGGAATTCCTGGTAGGAGCTTCCCGCGGTCAACTTTGTTGGTTACTGTTTTGTACGACGAGACCCACGGAGCGTTATTTATGTCTTCGCATAATCCTTTCCATTATCTCAGTTTACTGTTTTTTATTGCTACTGTAAGAGACTTCCTCGGATTTCTGCAAAACTCGAGATGGTTTGCATTTCCTGTCGACATTGTCACTTGTCTTTTAGCTTTTAGACAGTCAGGCTTCAGCTGACTTAGTTCTTCGCTCCCCCAATATACTGGCGTCTTTTTTCTGTTATGTACAGGGTATATTAAATTTGTACGGACGTATATAATACCCAGAAGGGCTTAAGATAGACCAATCTTCTTTTATACCGATCGAATCAGAATCATTTCCTAAATCGATCTAAACCTATCTGTCCGCCTGATGTTTGCCCATGAAAAGTTTTGTTCAAGCTGAAGGTCGCAATTTTTGCGACAGTTTAATGAAATTTCATACAACGACATATTTCGGCCCAAGGAAACAGGACTCGGATCGGACAACTCTTTCCACAGCTTTCCGTATAAGGCTCATTTTGAAAAAACCTTATATGAATATTTGTAAGGTGGCGTAGGGTATTTAAGAATGGGCCGTGTCCCACTATAGTGTTCTTACTTTAAGATGATTGAGTGCAAGAACAGCCTGCTGCAGTCCGTTTTTCATAGGCTCTGGGCCAGCAAACGTGAATGTACAACATTTTATCGAAATTTTTAATATCCCCTAAATTCCGATCTACGCCTGCTATATATGTGTTTAATTTTGGGAAGCAAAATCAATATAAGAAATTTGTTGACCTTTATATTACATAATTCTAATACCTACACATGTATATCGAAAATCGAAATGAGTATAAGAAATTTAATTACTGTTACCATTACTTAATATCGTTGCTAATAGCTAATGATATTAAGTTATTACAAACAGCTTACATACATTACATTAGATGCATAGATGTGTGCTTATCAAATACATATCTATTAGATGCATAGATAGATTACATGCTTAGATATGTGTTTGCAAAGTATTTCCGTCTTTTTGGTTTTTTTTTTTTTTTCTCTCTTTTCAGTTAATTTTGCAAAATTGAATCATTACGTGAATGAAATCAGTTCATGATGATCGCTTAAGATTAAATAAACGAAAGTAGCAAAGTGCTTTAGCTAAATAAATAAATCACCAATTAGGAGCACCATAAGTCATAAAGTCAGACAAGCTATTCAGTCTTTTAGCACATGGCTTCCAGATGATATCATGCATAATGAATGAAGTGAATGAATAAACAAAGTGTCAACATTCGCAGTTGTTTTTGGCTTAACTTCATGTTATGCCCTTTTCATTACATTTCCTTTTGATTTCTCTTTTTCCGTTTTTCAGTGAATGATGTGCTATAAAAAATTCAAATGGTTGTCCTTTTAAAATCCTTTTCGTTTTCTCAGCTTTCATTTGCATACGCTACGCTTTATTTAGAAAATAACAAAAAAAAAAAATAAAAATAAAAAATTCAAGCTAATAAAAACTTTTTAAAAGCATTTGCTTGCTAAGTATTATTTAATTTTCATGAAAATATTTAAATGTTTTTACTTTTAATTAAGAAAAATTGAGATGTAATCGACACAGTGCGAAGTTTTCCTTATATTTATATGAATACAAGTGAAATTTATATGAAACTTTCTCTTCTTCATCGTCTTCTTACTTCGAAAGTTTTCTTTACAGAGCATATCCTGGTGGATTTAGCTGTAAGCTATGAGAAAAAAAGATTTGTAAACAATTCGTCCTTAAATAAATTAAGACAATCTGGGATTAATTTCAACTTCCGCTTTCTAGGCTATGTAATCATAATAATTGACTCATTAAGAAAACAAATAAGAACATTATAGTCGGGCAAGCCCGACCATTAGGTACTCCACACCACTTCGTCTAATACAATTATTCATTCGATTTGGTAACAATATACCGACAATTATATATTATTTTCCTAGAACGGTATAATTTTTATGAAAGTCCACCTGGAGTGGGGGATGCCCGAAACATCACATGACGCGATTCCTATTTAGCAAGTTTAATTACTTTCAGAAAATGTTGTTATTTTTTAGTTTCACTTCATATAAGGGCTTGCTTCTAAGCATTACCCCTATATATATGTTCAGGGCTAAAAAGTAGACCTTGGCTACTAGGGACTAATTTTTAACATAATATTCAAAATTAAATCTCTTTCTAGCGTGCTTACTATTCATGAGAAATTTTACACGGAGTGGGATCCACATGGTCCAAATTTAGCCCACTTAATTTTTGTTGCCAATTACTTTCATGAACAACTTTTCATCATAAAACAATACCCACTAGGGCTTTTCGGCATATAAGGATTTACATTTCCTGAGAATTCTAAATATGCGATGGTATAGACCTACATAGTCCAAATTCGGTAAGGTAAATTTCTTTGCCAACTTGCACCATGAATTATTGAAAATTATACCTTCTTATTGTGTTAAGATTCAGTTTCGGTCGGAACGGTGATATGAGTCGTGGTTCGAACCCAGCCGATCCAAAGGTTTCACACCAGTTTATAATGTCCATATTCTATTACTCAGCGACTTTTGCCCAGAAGGTTTGAAAATTGAAATTTGTTTCCATACAACGAGCAAAGCTTGGTATGGGGAACGGTCGCAGAAGTGATCCGATCCGCATTTCATTAGCGTCTGCCCTTGAAACAAAACACATTCGGTTTACCAAATTTCATTAAAACATCTCTAAAATAGCGGTCTGTTGCTTGAACACACACATACATGGACAGACATCAGATGGACAGACAATCTTAGATCCGTTCAGAAAATGATTCTGAATTGATCGCTATAATAATAGGTGGATCTATCTTAAGTTTTTCTAGGTGTTCCGTACATCCGCACAAACCTAGTGCTACAAGTGGTGTGCGGTCTATATATGCACAAGAAGTTGTAATGACAATAATTTTATCACAACATTTTTAACCTACTTTTATAATTCAACTTGTGACATTTCATTGCGGACGCAAACTACAGAGCCAATCAAACGGCACAACATACAAAACTTTATTGCCCAACGCTTACTGCCTATTCTCAGTAATTGCATAAATTAATTTCTACTTCAACTTTTCGCCACTTTTCAACAAAGCTTTTTATAAGCTTGATAATTAATTCGTTAGCATGACGATAGATTAAGTGGATGATAGACATACTTGCAAAAATGATAATTTCTGACTAAAAGTGTATGTACTTGATTTGCAAATGTTGAAAATTGTTAGTCACAAAAATTTGTAGCTAATTTAAGTTGACTTCCGGACATGTAACCACTTGGCATCTTAGATTACTTCTTGGAAGATGTTCGCATTGTATAAATTTGTAATTCCGGTTCGAGCAATTCTGTTAACGTATTTCCTTTTAAATGGTTAGAGCAAAAGGTTACGGGAATTTTGTATGAATAGCTGCTGCAAAAGGTTTATTCAATACCTTAACTCGTTTGTCTCTCTTCGATTACAATGAAATTCCATGCTGTGTTCCTTTTATGATTTCAATGTAAAGCATAGCTACCTACAAGCCCTTCGAGCTAATTCTACAAGGACATGTGTTCATTATTTTGTTTGATTTTGTATAACCCCACATCAAGTTCCCGATGTCAATTTCAAGCCAGATATAATTGACTATTTACTAAGACTCACGATATCTGAACAAGCCTCTAGTGCGAACTACTGCGAGGCTCCCTACTGTTTCTTAATGATGGAACAATGAACTATTATTAAGCCTACCGTATTAATCTAGAGCCACGAAAAAAACACTTCCTTGACTGTACAGGAGAAAGAAGAACAGTTGGTAAGTTTTTGGAGAAGAGAGAGAGATTGGATAAAGCCTGCATGCCTTTGTAGATTCATATTAAATGGATAACCGACGAGTAGCGCTTATTTCGCGCGGAATATCAAGAAAATTTTCTGTGGTCGAAGATTGTAGTCGACTCTGAGAGGGACGACCTTTTCGGTGCATATTCCTGCAGAGTTCAACTAAACTTTGACGGATGTAAGACGCTGCTTCTCGAATCTCATCTAATTTTCTTCGTCTCCCTTGTGGAAAACGTTTGTTCACACTTGTAAAGCATTTGAGAAAAAGGAAGAACGATAACAAGTGAGAAAATTATATTCGGCCGCAGCCTAACCTTTTACACCGATTACCGATGTCCGCCATATACCCTCGTGAGGATTATTAATTTAGAATTAATGCACTTGGCTTGCCATATACCACTCACAAGGCCATTTTATTTGAGACCCAATACATTATTCTGCTAAAAAAAGCGAATCGTCCATATTTTTGAATCCAGTAGATAATATACCTTCATGTGATGCATGCACAAAATAATTTGCAACATTCTGTCCTGTTTATCTCATGAGTGATATGAAAAAATTAAAAATTCGATCTGCAGGACCACACACACAGAATATGAATGTAAATTTTTATCGTTGTGCGAAAAACGAAATAGTGTTTATTTTTGGAAAGTGGTCTTAGATTATGTTGTACTATGGTCCGATCTTTCGATCGAATACCAAGCTGTGTACAAGAATTTGCAATATTTCTGGCGAATTTAAATCCCATAGCTTCATTTCTGCGACCAGAAGTATGTTTACCGCAGATATTACCAAGACAGTCGGAGGGACAGACAGACAGACTTGATTAAATCGGTTTAGAATTAATTCTCTGAAGGGATCTTTGAAGGTTCCATCTGGGTACTGCCAGCGCTTCAACAAATGACCCACCATCTCTTTGCGCAAGGGGGGGACGGATGCTTTTCACTTTATATTCCATAACATATTTTTGTTGATAAATGCGAGGCAACTATTAAAACTTAATAACACAGATTTGATTAGGAACTGTTACAAAAGGGGAGAAAAATTTATTGTACTTTAGTGAAATGATTTTCAATGGTGGTAAGTATAAAAGTTTACAAATGCCTTAGAAGAGTCAGTTTCGTTCTATTTCATTTAAATAAATTAAAGATCAAGTGTAATATTGTATTTATACTATTTATCCCCTCTTTGTGTTCTTATTTTTTTTCCTTTTAAGCATTTGTGTATTTTTAAGCTGACAGTGTTTCACTTTCTATTTGCAACTTGATAGGATGGAAGCATTAAAACGTGCAGGAAATGCAATAAAACCACTTTATCCACTTTCACACAAATGCTTTCCTTTGCACGCTTCCTTGGTCAATACCACTAGCAATCGAAGCAATATGCATAAATCTGAGCATATGTATGAGGCTGGTGTGCGTGCCTGCACATTGACACGAGCACAATACTTTTGTCAGTTTTTGTTTAATAAAAGCCAGTTATATCTAAATTCTGTCAGAGATACATTCATTTTATACATACACAACGTATCTATATATATATATATATATATATATGTATATGTGAAATAATATACGGGCAAGTGTGTACAGAAGTAACTTGTGAGATAATACTTGACATTTATTCAAGTCGTTTGCCTTACGTGATTCGATCTTTGAATGAATTGCTTTTATTATGGCATTGCCTTGGAATATATGCGTTTCCTATGAAATCATTGTCTATAAAATGTTACAGTGTGTAACGATATCCTTCATAGACGCCAATATTAAATCAAACCACAGAAAATTGCTTTTTGACTTAAATGCAGTTACTATGGAATGATTTTTACAATTATCATTCGATTGACTATGCAACTGTTGATGATTGGTGATGATGGTTAGAAAAGAAGTTCTCATCGTAACAACAATAATACAGGACTCCTTTACCGCTTCTACTTTAACATACGGTGGGTGACCTTCATTGCTACAAAACAATTAGAAACACAGCAATAAAGAAAGAGAGAAAGAGAGAGAGAGAGAGAGAGAGAGAGAGAGCGATAGCGACAGTTTGGACTCTTCCCTATTTTAATTGTCTTCTGTCAGAATTCTGAAAGCTTTGCACAAATCAATAAAATTAATAAGAAGCGAAAAATTACAATCGGTTTTAAGGCGGTTTTGGAAATCGTTTTTATTTCCCACCAAGTAAGAAATTTTTCCAGCGGACAGCAGACTTAGATTGACTTCTCTAAAATAAAAAATAAATTATTTTTGCAATTATCTGAGGTTTATTGCAGTATGAGTCGCCCTGGACAAACGCAATTGATGCAAGAGAAAAGCTACCAACAACAACAACTGCTAAAATTACATTAGAAGATGGCCGCAATATACTAATCGTGATTTTTCAGAATGATGAAATTCGACCTTATATTCAAAATTGAACGGTTCTAGCACTAGACTTTACTCTAACATGAATTCAATCGATGACTTATTTTCTATTCGAGCGGAGTTTCTGTTCTTATGACTTTGCCTAAAATATTGACCCTTTTTATCGACAGCCTCAAAACAACATTTATACTCTTCGCACTGAATTCGTGTTTTACCTTAAAGATAGAGCAACGATGAATATTTATTTAAATTTCAATTTTTTAGCTTTTCGGGTTTCGGATTGTAGTTTAAATAGACCCACTTACATGGCGGCTTAAGATATTGAGTAGATTACAAGGCCCGCACGAACGTTAGGCCCGCATGATATACTTTTACAGCAATATATCATACGCTTCCAAACAGGTTTATTCGTATGTGTACATAAAAGGTTTCTGAATTTTTCTACTACAAGAAAAAAAAAAGAAAACATTATATTCGGATATAACCGAATCATTTATTGCCATCGACGTTATCCTAAAAGAGACTTAAAAAGTAGAAGAGAATTGAATTTTTACACTCTACAATATTAGGAGAGCGCGACTGATCTTTTTCAATTTCAGAATAAAAGTGGAAATTTATGTCCTCTATCTGTTGCAGTTGATCAAACGGACATGGTCAGGTTACATTCAAAATTTGGAACTGGCCTAAAATTTATATATTTTATGATGTTGTTGACATTTGTTCCCCTAGTTTTAAATGTATTGAAAAAAAATTAAAGTTTTATATACTATCTTGACTTGATGACCACACCATTTGGTAGGGGCGGCCAAGTTTTTCCAATATGCTTTCAAATTTTTGTAGATTTATCTGATGTTATTGTGTAATAATAATAAGAAAACAATTTTTTATTCCTTTTGAAAAACAAAGGTATTCGCAGTTCACACTGTACTGGAGATGCGTCTTTAAACCGAATCTGCCCATTTTCAATATCGACCTGCGTTCAAGGGCTGCCAATATTTCTGCCAAAAAGAAATCTGACAGCTTCATTTTTTCGGGAAAGAGAATATTTAGAACTCATATTACACGGACTTGCTTAAATCGCTTCCGATTTTGACGCTGATCGAGAATGTAGATACTTTGTGGGGTCTTTGAAACTTGCTTCTGGGCGTTGCAAATGTTTTGACAAAATGAATATACCCATCACTGAACGATGATAAAATATTAAATTTAGCAGAAACCACGTCCACTTCTATCCAGATCTCTATAAAGATTTTCTTTAAACATTTATTTGATTGCTTCAGACTTCGATATGAGGAATAATTATTGAGAAAGAATTCTTTCGTAAGGTAGAAGCAGATAAACCCTAATTCCAACTCGTAAGTAGCATAAAAAGAGCAGACCTTTCGACTTTTTTACCCTCTATACTTGATCTCATGCTTGTTCATAAGTCAAATTCGTGGGTTATTGTGGGAACCAGTTTAATAGCTGGAAAGTTGCTGAGCTATTAGATTTTCATTTTAAGGAAGTATTTGATGTCATCAAGTGGCGCATTGAAGGTTAAGTTATTGAATATGGAGTAGAATAACCCACACGTTAGGGGTCATAGGTCCCTTATAGAGATTTTCTATTTTCAAGAATAAGTAAAACCAGTAAATGTATACCGAAAAAAAGCTGTAAATGAAAACAAAGATCCAAAATAGTTTACAAACTTTCATCACAGTAATGTCTTTTGGTCTAGACCATCTCACAATCTTTGCCAAACATTGCAAGGCATTGCAGAACATTCCATAACAAATTCAGATATATTCGCTGTTAATATTTTCATGGAAATAATTTAAACTTAAAAGTTTAGGTAAACTTTTAAAGAGTCGAAAAATTTCCGACTATACAAAATTCGAATTAACAATTAAAAAGTTTAGGGGAAAAAATGAAAATCTTCTGCATATTAATATACTAGAAAAGAAAGAAGAAGAAAAATCGTAGTTAAACTGGTTTCTTTCCACGCGCAAACACATAATTAAATTCATGGGTTCTTCTTTTTTTTATTGTGTTTGTTAAAATTCTTTATTATACAATTGCTGTACAGACATTGGCATTTGCATACTTCTGCGGTTTATTTTAATTTTTCCAAAAGGAAAATTTCATTTCTGTAACCTCACAACTCTTTTTCGCTTTTTATTTTTCTTTCTCTACATTGACAATGCGAACGAACAACTGAATTAAAAAACTTCTTCTTCCTAAAACATAAGCAAAAAAAAAAAAAAAACAAATGATAAAAATTCCTGGGGAAATTGGGAAAGATTATTTGGCTAGTAAAAGCTTTAACGGTATTTAATGTAGATAAACATTTAAAGAATTAAAAGGAATTTTAACTATAGCCGCGATATGTTTGCTTACACTAAATGATATATTATAGTTATATATAATAAAAAAAAAAAAAAATAACCGATTTAAACGTACAATTTGTAGTGAAAAATGCAGTCATTTCATCCATGTGAATATTAAAATTCAAATCGATAAGCCCTCTAAAGCTTACGCTTAGACACGATTTTAGCCTAAGAATTTAATATGGAAACATTTTGTGGGCGGGATTTTCATTGAACACAACATAATCCTACTGCTAAACTGCTTGCACATAATTAAGTAAAATTTGTTCATTTGCGGTTTGTCTAAAAAAGCAAAAATATTTAAAAAATATAATCAATTATTTATTATAAATAGCAAGTGAAAAAAAAGGATGAGCTAAAACTCCGTACTTACAATGAAAGGAATTTTACGTACATCACATCAGGATGATTGCTATTTTGCTTCCTTTTTTTTGGTGGGATCTTAAAAGTGAATCCGTATGTCCATCTTATTACTTTAGATTAATTCAACAATAGTAGCATGGTTTTGATCAAAAAGTGCAGTGAATTTTAAAACAATGGAAATTATCCTTTGCTGATTCTTTATATAAATACATTGCATGCATTTTCGAATAAAATGTGGGACCATTTGGATGCTGTTGATGCATTAAAATGTCAAGGAACGGCTATATAACACTTTTAGGGCCTACACCAAACTACTCCAGTTCAAAATGTATGGAACAACTTTAAGGCCTACGGCAAACTACTCCAGTTCAAATTGCTTGGAAAGCCTTTAAGGACTACGGCGAACGAGTTCATTTCAAAATTTTTCGACCATACCTATTTAAGAGAAGAAAATGCAAAAGAGAATATAAAATGCTATAAAACTGGGGGCAAAATATTTTTTAGTTGTAACTCCTTTCAAGCACCCTTTTTTTGTGTTACGATTTACAGAGAATTTGTTTTTATTGCATTTTGATTGCAATATATTTTAATTAATTTTCTGCAATTTCTTCAATTAATTAATTTTTCACTATTTTTATTACTTCTTTTCCACTCTTGTTCGCTAATTATTATTTTTCTTTTTTTTAATTCGCGCAATCATTTTGCTAAACTAACTATTTGTTTATATTATATAAATTTTATTCTGAGCCCGTACTTTGAACTGCTTTTTGATGCTTTCTTAACTTAAAATTTTTTAAATTTAAATTTTCACTATTATTTTTCGTTATTACATTCCATTTTCGCGCCCACAATGTCTAATCATTTCCTTGCCACACACAAATACATTTTTCGTAACTAGCTAAACTTTATTTCAAAAACAATTTCGAACGCCACTGATAAAAATATACTTGATTGATAAAAATATATTTTAATTAATTTCTTATTATTTTCACTGTTGACTGCTTCTTCACATCTTTTTCTCTTTTTTTAATACTGTTAGGAAGGCCTTTTTCGAATTTAATTCTGAGGCAAATGCATTTAACAACATATCGATTAACAAATATAATAACGGAAAGTATATTTTACCTTCTATAGGTAGCACAATTATCATGAATCCGAACGTAATGCTTGCCGATTGGATTTTCCTCTATATTTCCAGTGCTTGGTCTACCTATTATTCAGTATTATCAACTTGCGTATTCGCGATTCGAAAAAAAGTCAGGAATAATATAAAAATATTGTTGAACATTTCCCATCCTTTTTTTTTATTTATTATAAATTTATCAAATTTCTTTAGCGAAGTAAAGAAAACACAATTGAAAAATTACGCAAGACGATGCTATTAAGCAACATGTGCACTGTAACCAAATACATTTTATATTAATTAAGCGATTTTGAGGTGCAGAAACTCGAGAAAAAGTACGAGCTCTTTCTCATATATTACTCATAGTAAATTTTACTTTATTTGCCATAAGTGTGGATCTAACATAAAACCAAAATAATCGGCTAATAAGAATCAAATGATTAAAATGCTAAATTAGTAAACTACGAAATCACTAAATTGAATAACACATTATGATATATATTACAACACTGTTTTGCTTAAAGACTCTGCTGTCTGATCATATTCGGCTTAGTGTTATTAAACTTATGGTAAATTAATTTAATAAATTCTAGTCGAAACTTGCTTAGAAAAAAAGTGCTTATAATGATTCTTTAATAATTTTATAAAAATGTTGTGAACAGTAAGTAAATGAACGACTATAGGATCTTAATTAACCTCGAAAAACACAATTATTGTGAAAAACCGACAATGAGCGCCATATTGTAGAGCTAATAACCGACTTGTGAACGAACAGTGCCCTCGGCTCTTTAATAAGTGTTGTAAAGGCAGTAATGGACAAAAACCTTAACAAATATTTTTCAATTGTGATTTCTATCGCATTGGTAGTTATATTAGCGAATCCATCAAGACCCCACCACGCTGGTTTTTGTTAGGTTTATTATAGTGTGTTTTTAAAACATACGTCAAATAAATTCTTTCAAAATTAATTAAGCCCCAAGAGAGCTTAGGAAAACATAATTCTTCGGGTAAAATGTGATTAATGCCAGCAAAAGGATGAGAGAGATAGAGGGAGAGAGAGAGAGAGAGAGTAGCAAAGCATAAAAAATAAATCATTTGCGAAAAGGAGAGATTAGAATTATTTTCAGCAGTAAACAATAACCAATTAAGTCAAGTGTTTAGCATGGCAAGCATCATATTCAAAATAAAACTAAATAAAAACGAAAAATTACTGCGGAAAAATTCAGCATAAGGAATGGGAATAATAGCGACTGGAGGTAAGTGATGTTTCATGATTAGTTTTCGAATATTGTTTATATATATCTTATATTCATAAATAGACCTCTTCATACCTCTGAATTAAACTTTGTGTGAGTTAAAAGATGCAATCTTTGAAGAAATCCCTTAGAGTTTGATAAAAGTTCTGTACAAGTCTCTTTAAAACAATTGTATTTCGAAGATTGATTTCGGCCCTAAGACAATATTTTCATAAGTCCATCAAAGGAGAAGCGAGTACTTTTGTTGGGTATCTTAAAGCTCGCAATGTCTTCGTTAAAAAAATATTATCTATTTCATCATGTCCGTCTGTTCTGTGAACATGTGAATGTTGAAGTTTTCGAAGTTCCTTTTCTAAGCACTTTCCTATTTGACTTTCAAATAATAGCCTGCAAATGCCTGTCGTGTAGTATATTAGAAAATATACTACACGGTTTGCATATACAACGTTACACAACGCATGTTGTATCTGTTAAGCCGTAACAAAAATAGAAAAACGAGTTTTTTTCTATTTAGGAAAAACCTGTTATCAAAGGAATATCAAAACTAATGTCATCAGTTAACTGTAAATAGAAATATGTCCACATATGAAAACCAAAAACCTGAAAAGTTATGTGGTATCCGTTGTGAATTTAGAATTTTTGCACACATAAATTTATATAAGGTTGTGTGCGACCTATGGCGATAATTATGCAGCATGAATAATTGTTATAGCAGGCGAACCAAAGATGGAACATTGTGGGCAAAGTTTTGCATAAATTTGTATGATAGTTTGTTAAGAGGATTAAAGAGATTGTCTATGCATAGTTCACTAGTAATACGTAAAAATTAAGTTAGATCACCATTGGAAGTGTTGGTAAAGGTTCAGTGATTAAAATTCAGCTCAGGTCCGTCCTCAATGGTCATCAACTACCATACGCAGTTGGTTAAAGTTCTGAGTTTATTGACATCAAGTGTGTCCGACCGGAAAGAACGTGCGTCGTTTTTCACGTCAAAATTTTTAGTAAAGAAATTTCTCAGGAAGCTTTCCATACATACGTGATAGCTGTGACAGCATTTCGGCTGTGCTGGGTTTTTATGAATTTGGGTTTTTAGAAATAAAAACAATAAACTGTTCTACGTTCAAAACATTCCGAAAGTGGGCGTACATCAGTGATTGGCCTCTTAAGATAACGGCATAAAATTCAATTTCCATCTCATATATGATATTTCGGATACCTGACAATTATGTAATTATGCACTCTCTGTACGTTCTCATCCCATTGCACGTCCTCATGCATAAACGTAATGAAATTTAGGACAAACCATAATTATATTATAGTTAACAATGTTCAAAAAGTTTTTGATAGTCGCGGCCTTCATAAACTTGTTAGTGTGTTTCCCTTTGTATGAATTATTTAATATTTTATCAAACCCGCTTGAACAAAAGATATATTTCGGAAGGAAAGTTACAATGCGAGCTTAACTTGAATAAATAAGTAAAAGATTTTTTTTAGCAAATCTATGATTGCTACGTCAGTACCATGAATTCCAATTACTTCAGAAATTTTGCTAAAAAGATTTTTCAATTATTTCGTTTGATGTTGTTGGTTTAAGATATCTTTGAAGGCATATGCAGAGATTCTTATGCATATAACAAGGCTAAAAATTCGCATTGTAAGATTTTCTGAATAATTATATGCGCAGCTACTTAGGTAAATTCTATTAAAAGAAACGGGTATTGACTTTTTAGTTGAAGAAATAATTTATAAATAAAAGTGTGCATATGTTACATATGTTATGTTATGGCAAAGTGCTCTGACGTCTAATTTTCGTGATGCTAACTGCCCCGCAAACAGAAATGGGATAAATGATTATAAAAAATCCGAATATATAATCGAGGAAATTATTAATAATTGCGTAATTAGCACATGAAAGTGGAAAGTTCGCGATTTAAAAAATATTTATTTCAATAATATGTAAATTGTAAACTTATTCTAATTTCGTGTCTTAAAGCGATTACAGTTATTAGAGGACGATTAGAGATGATTACAATAGCTTGAACATGCAGCAGCAAACGTCTTATCCAAGGGGAGAAAGAATTCATCTAGAGAGAGAATTTGGCCGTTTCTTAAAACGTACAAAGAAAATAAAGCGCAAATGAACCAAATTGTTCGATCGAAACGGATGGTATTAGTGCATATAGCAGATACGCGGAAATCATCTATTGAAGCCAATAAGAAAAAAATATATCCCTAATCCCAATACCGACATCCGAATAATGTAAAGCGTAACAATTATCGCTTATATCGTTCCAAACTAATTTCCTTACATATTAGTGTCTAAAACAGAGATAGGCAGCTTCTTTTATGCACGGACGGTGGCCAGAACAACCAATAATTATTAAAAATGCATTATGCATTTTCCGTCTTGGCAAATCCGTCATCTCGCCATAATAAACGAAAAAGAAAACCACATGAATATGCAGCCCATACGAACAGGTCGCGGAGGCGGACACCATCCATTTGCAGCATTGCTATGTAGGAGCAAATTGAGTTATTTAAACGTGGAGGGGAGGAATCGAGCGGATTTGGTCACCCTGGCCTGCGCTTGCCTATGCCGCTTTTAAAAAATAACATCCATTGCCTTTACATTTTTGACGATTTCAATCCGCTTAAGTAGACGACTAAGTGAAAATCGCGGCTAATAAGTCGGTGTTCGCGAGGTCAAATCTCAATGAGCTAGCGTCTATTTTATCCGTAGTTAGAGTAAACACTCAGGTGGTAAAGGCGTAACACTTACCGATTGGCCACACACCAATCAGGCTTTGGCCGCTTCCCTCTTTCGCTTCCTCTCTCTCCCTCGTTATGTGGTTTCTCACTTCTTTCCAACCGTCACTCCATTACACGGCTAGGGACCATTCACTGAGTGATTGCTCGTGTCACCAAATAATAATCAAGAGTTTCCTGGTCAACAGTTCAATTTTTTGTCATTACTTTATAAGCTTAACTGGGATCTTTATCCAGTTGACTCCGAAACCGATATATATATATAATAACAAAAGCAGATGGAGCGGCGCATAAGTTATGTAAGCTGATGTTCATACTCAGCAAGTTTCATGCGAGAGATTGAACGTTTTCCTTTCAATTACATAAACTTTGATTTTCTTGACAAGACGAGAAAGAGACAGAGAGATGATCTAACCGTGTAGGGATGGATCGACTTTAGATGTTACGAGAATTAATAAGATCATTTTTTATAGTCGTGATGGATTGACATTCTTTTCCGCTTTTATATAATTAAATCCTTCCTCTTCGTTTTTGCTTTAAATTAATTCAAAGGCTTTCCGTTAAGGAACATACAGTCGGACAACCGAATGTAAAGTCATTTTAATTGTCATATTTACTTGACATTTATATGGTAAGTAAATCTAAGTTAAAAATTTTACCATTTCGAAAAATTCAGGCAAAATTATTTAAAATATTTTCATTTTATTTCAGTCTCCTATTACTTACTATTCTACCAAACTAAAAAAAGAAAAAAGACAATTTCCATTGCAATGTTTAATATCTCAACATGTACTTTGTAAAAGTTAGTCTTTTCACAAAATTGACATCTCATGGTGTGACTTTATCTATTCTCAGTTGATTGAAAATCGATAAGCCGTCAACGTGAAATTGTTTCACCTACAATAAGGCAATTTCCTTAAATGCTTTTATAAAATTTGCTTAAGTAACCAGATTTCTTTTTATACTTTTTTCTTTTCGTTTAGCAACTTTTATATGCCAAAGAACATGCAACTTCTGCAAGATTTGTGTGGTATTTTCAAGTCGTAAATTGAAACATTTTATGGTTAATTTAAAATTTTAACTTAAAGGCCATAAATATATATACATTTATAGTTTACGATGTCCGCTATTAAAAGTTGCAAGTAAACTAAATTTGTTAGTCTTCGTCACGCTTTAAGATAGAGTTGAAAAAGCCGGCAAGTAAATTTTGCTTTAAACACAAAACAAAGATGCTCTACAATTAACGTGAAAGCAAATCTATAGCTTTATCTATAGTTTTTATAGCTCTATTGTAGCTTTCAACGTTCACTCTAAAATGTTTAGGAAATGCTTGATTGTATTTCAAATAAAAGATAGGAAGAACATATTGTTCATTGTCTTCCTGTAATATTCATAAAAAGTTCATTCTTACTTTCTCACTGATGTCCTGAATTTGTTGAAAAAAATAAAGTCGATGAAATCGTCAATTTTTCGACAATGAAAGAGACAAGATTAACTTGCTCTAAGGCTTCCGAGTCAAGGAGTACATACCTCAAAAAATCTTAAATAAACCGTAATAACGGTTTTGATGCCCGTAATAGAACAAAACATGCTTTCCATGTGACATTTGGACTTGTTTGCTATTGATTCTTCCTTTCCAATAGAGCTTGACGGAACGGACACTGTTTGACAGCAATTCACGACAGATAGTATGATTGTAAAGTGTAAAGCCTTCAGCGCAATTATTTCTTCTCATCGTAAATCTGTTTAAATCTTAATTTGTAATTCGGCCGGTTAAGTACGTTTGCCTCATTTCCTTATTTTTACCTTACTTTACGCGAAAAATTAACGGGTTAACGCCAAGTGTGATTTCCGTAGTCATCAAATAACCATGAAAAACGTTTCAAACTCGCGTTTTACCGACCTCAATAGAAGACGTCTAGCAGCTCCCCATAAGCAGTCGAGTTGGTAAGAATCGCGATTATCGAGTCAGTGTTTGTGGACTCAAATCCCAAGTCAAGGGGGTTTTTTTTTTTAGTCGTAGTTATAGTGAGCGGTCAATCCGTAAAAGCAATAGTAATACTTAAGGATTTCGGTACGCGCCCACTAGTTTGCGGTTGCTCCGTATCTTTCTCTTGTTCTTCACTTCTGTCGAACCGTCAGCGTATTACAAGAATAGGGACATCGCCTAAATAATTGGTCATATTAAGAAAAAAATAATAGTACACTTAATACACTAGTTGCCTTCATTACTATTCCCCCTTCTCAGAGTTGCATTTCTTTTGTACATTTCGATCTCTTTCGCGATTTGTTCTAACTCTTTATGCCCTACATCACTTGCGGTACAGGATATATTAAGTTACTGTGAACGTATGTAACACGCAAAGGGGCTTCATAATCTGAATTTATCTAAGCTCGTCCGTCAGTCTGATGTCTGCCCAAGTAAAGTGATGTTCAAGCTACAGGTCGCAATTTTTGAGATAGTTTCATGAAATTTTGTACAGTGACGTCTTTTGATCCAAGAACGAACGCTATTGAAAATGGTTCGGATCAGTATACTTTTTCAAACACTCCTCATATAACGCCTCCTTCTAGAGAAAATTTGCAATTTTCAAAATTTCTCGGCAAAAGTGACTAAATAGTAGTGTTTTGCAATTTCAAGTTGGCCTGAAAACTTTAGACTAGCTGGGGCAACTTTTGAACCCCTTCTCATATAACCACAACTGAAGTTCGTACGACAAAAAGGTATAATTTTCAATACTTCAAGATGAAAATTATATCAGAATATTAATTTAACATAAAAATATTAACTGTGCCAAATTTGGACCACCCCGTTTTTTTTTTTTGGGTCCTACCCTAATAAGGATATTCACGAAAATTGATACTTTGTAGAGCCGAAAAATTTTAATATGTGTTGACGAAAATTGACTCATAACGTGTTCAACCGCAAGCCTTACCCGACTGTAATGTTCTTCTTGTTTTTTTAAATTTTACTATCATAATTGTGAGCCTGTTAGTAATGAAGAGTGCTTGTTAATAGTGGGTTAGGAAAAAAGCCGGATATGGCGGATGAGACCATTGTAGTGATTGTTCATATAAAAAATAAAAAAAAAAGGAGAGCAGTCAGACTCTTAATGGCTAATATTAAGGTTTTATTCAATATCCGCAGTTCATACACTTCCCAAAGTAGACTAAAACTTCGATCGTTGTGAGTAGTAATTCTCTGCAAGACCGAATTCATTGCAATTAAAATTAGCTCTGATAGTTTTTGGTGATTACCTTTAAAAAGGCGTGCTTTATTTACTGCTCTACGAGCCCAGACCCTTTTTTTAGCCTAATCATACCTTGGAATTTCTGAAATATAACCATCCAAGGAAAACCATTATTCGTTCAGAATTTGCGTTTGATTCGCATTTGTGATAATTGTATTGAAGAGTCTTCTAAGAAGTACAGAACGCAATGTCGTTCATCTTAGTTGATAACCTGCGAGCATATCTTATTTACTTACACTGATTTTCAATGCAAACTTTTGCAAAATAATTCAGAATTTGTTTCAGTACCGCTTCTTAAAGTCATAGTCGTTTAAAAGATTGAAGAAGTAGTGAACGTTTTACATAGACTTAACTTTGAAATCCAATGTGGTTAATTCATTTCTTAACTGCTTTTCTTTCTTATTCCTTTGCCTTTATTGTAATCGTTTATCAAAGTAGACGACAAATTTTTACTTTAAATTAACCACAAAATCGTAATTACTTTCATTCATCGCATATGAAGTATTCTTAATCAATGTTTAAATAATATTTAGGTTATGTAAATGAAGAACGTTTTAATCAGATACTTGTAAGTTATTTATGCAATTAAATGCACAAGTATGCATATTTTCTATAATTGCGTATGTGTCTGTTAAACCCACATACTCAAGTAATAAATTCTTCTTTAAAATGTAAATAAATATTTAAGAGTTCATTAAAGTGAACTAATTAGACTTCATGTCTTTGCTGGCTGTGCTCTTCTTAATGCGAAGAAAAGAGGCAACATAGCTATTAAACGAATCCTGAATACCCATCACCCGATATAAATGCTTATGAAAAGATTTTCATTGTTACATTAAAGTGATAATAAGTAAATAGTAAAGTTCGTAAGTTAAAGACAAAAACATTATCAAGGTCGCTAAGGTACATTTTTTTTTTTTTTTTTAAGTTAGTACGCATCTTTTTAAACCTTTTTGGAGAAAAGAGTTGAAAAGTCTTTTTATTTTGTGGTTGACAAATTAATATATGGGCAGAGTCAAAATTAAATTAATATAAAATGTGATCTTGTTCGGAAAATCAGATTAAGAAAATTCATTTGACTTATTATTCCGATAAGAATTGTATGAACCATAAATAACATATATGGGTCGAAAAACAGATATACTTAAAGCGTGTACAGCGCCTCTACGGAGCATCCTATGAAATGAGCAACCCAGCCATGGGCAACTGTCGGCCCGTAACGTTATCGAGTCCGGACTTGCTACGTTTAAGATTTCCATTATATCTTAATTTTAAATATATGACAGAGTTCTGTTAAGTGATATGATAGGTGTCTATACGGGTTAAATTCGAATTCAACTTCACACCCTTAGTTATAGTAGACTGCTTGCTGGAGAAGTCATGATATTATTGAAAGTTATCTGCTGATTATCTGATAAAGTACTTCAAAGTATAACTTTATTCATCTTCTGCTGAGTCTGGTGAGTTGAAAGAATACTTGCAATGCATTATCAACACGTCTCTTGAATACAGAAATATTTTGACAATATGTATGCCACAGTTGCTTTTTGAAGACCAAAGAAGAAAACATTCGATAACATTCGATGATCATTTAACAGACGATGAGACCTATGCCATCTTGATTAGCCGTTGCCGGAAGTCAAGCATACGAAAACAACTTTCAAGAATGTCATAGCTACTATATTCCTAAATAAAGATGATGCCATTATCAATATATTGACTTTGAAGAGTCAATTGAGTGTAACTGTAAGATTAAAGAAAAGAGGCTACTATTTAACCTATCTAGGGAAAGAAAAATATATTTGGGTATCTGCATTTATCATTTCACGTTTATTTTAGCCTAGTTTAGAATATGAGAATATTCATCTAAACCATATAGTTAGTAGAGAAAAGCTGTTAGGTTTGTCGGTATATAGAAAAAGGCTTCGAAGACCAATGAAATATGCAGATATTTTCAATCAAATTCAATACCTGCTTATCGTCTATTTGGATCAAGGATTTGAAATCTTTAGGGTACGGTATACAATTTACATTTATATCGAGCGAATATCGCATAAATTATGTGATATTGTAAAGTAAAACTGCTCTTTGTGCGATCTTATGTTTCGAGCGGAAACTTCTTGAGATTAAGTTCGTACCACCTTTATCCTTAGATTAGCGCAGATTTTACTTATAACTCTTTGAGACTTATATATAGAATATTCTAATGTTTCTTCCGGTGTTGTCCATTGGAATGCTACGACCATCTTCAATCGATCGACGCGTTTCGCAAATATTCTTCTTATATACCCCTTTACAAACAGATTATCAACACTACATTTTCGTCGTCATATTGTGTTAATCCCTTTTTCTGCGAATTTTCATCAAGTTTTTCGCTAATCACCGGCTGCATAAGGCTATTAAACTTTATGATGTCGGCAAGTAATTATAGAAACCTATATTTGGTTTTCTCATCTTAAAAATTTTGCTTTCCAGAAAATGGGTTGATTTTCAAATTATATCAAATGTTTGATTTTTGTAACGATATCTTTTTAAATCCACAAATACTTATAGATTCAAGCTGAAAAGCATCGAAAAACGGAGAAAACAGAAGCAAGCTTTATAGAATCTGCCGATTAAAAAGATGATGGAAAATATAGACGTGACATGTGCAGACAAAGCATGTAAATTGCTCATTGAACCTCGATAACCGAGAATATTTATAGACGAGAGAAGTGCGACCAAATCGACGGAAAAATAAAAATGTAATTAAACCTTCCTATTAGGAATAAACAAGTAAGAGACTTGCATTCGGTGAATCTCGCATATCCACCACTGTACTTTTCGCATTCTACTCTCCAAGTTCTTTTATTTGGTACCCATATCGCTGGTGTTATTAAGAAAAACTTAATCGCTATGTATACCATATTCACTTCAAAATTAACCCAATTTTGAGCAGACAATGTATTTTAATTTGAGGAGTGTATAAAATAGTTTTAAACATTCTGTCTAGTTTGTCTTATGATAAATAAGCATAAAACCTCAAAAAAGTAAAGAAAATAAAATTTAATAACTCGTAACTTTATGTGGGTATGGCCGATTCCGTTTTCGGACCTAAAGAGTGGACTGTTTCGTAAAGTAAATATGGAAAATGTCAGGCTTCCGACTTTAATAATTTCCGAATGACGAGCAAAAATTCAAAAATTTCTGTTAAAAAAACGGAGGTTATTTAAGTTTACGCTCCACTGCGCGCTTCTACTCTAACCAATTTGGCCCACTTTCTGTACCGATCCGCCGGCAAGAACTTCCAATGTTTCTGCCAAATTTAAAGCCGACATCTTCATTTTTGCAACCAGGAGAGTGCTAACAATATACACTACGCAAACATCCAGGCGGACAGACATCGCCAAGTCAACGCAGAATTTCACGCTGTTCAAGAATACATATACTTTATAGGGTGTCTGAAGCTTGCTTATGGGTGTTGCATACATTATGGGAAAAAACAAAATGAGTATACCCCTATCTTACAGTGGTGAGTATAACACGTAGGAACATTATAGTCGGCGAACCTTTAAATATGCTCCACCACATTGTCTAACTCAATTCTTATTTTTACATGAAATTACTTTAATATGGGCCAATTTTCATCACAACATATCAAAACTTCGATTTTCTACTCTAAAAAGGATCAATTGTCGGCTTTACAAAGTATCAATTTTCGTGAAAATGCTTATTAAGGAAGGATCAAAAAAATAGGCTGAGATGGTCCAAATTGGGTACAGTTAATGTTAAATTAATATTATGATATAATTTTCATCATGAAGTATTGAAAATTATACCTTGAGAGAAGGGGTTCAAAAGTTGCCCCAGCCAGTCCAAATTTAGAATGTCAATTTAGAATATCAAAATACCACCATTCAGTCACTTATACCGAAAAATTTTGAAAATTGCAATTTTTTTCCAGAAGGAGGTGTCGGGGAGTCGTCGAAAAAGTAGACCAATCCGAACCATTTTCGTGAGCTTTAGTCCTTGGATGAAAACACGTCACTATATCAAATTTCATGAAAATTTCTCAAAAATTGCGACCTATAGCTTGAGCGCAGGTATATATAGACATACTTTAGACGGACAGACAAGATTAGATCAATTCAGATTATGATTCAGAATCGACAGATATAATAAAAGGTGGGTCTATCTTAGTCCCTTCTGCGCAGTAACTTAATATACCCTGCACAGCAAGTGACAGATAGGCTTACATCAATTCAGATTATGATTCAGAATCGATCGATATGATAAAAAATATCTTAGGCTTCTTCTTCCGAACTAACTAAAAGTCGATGGATTAATGAAGAACATTTGGGAATGAGGCAAGCAGGAGGGAAAGCAACTAATTCTAAAAAACCTCGCCAAAATACAAATAAAGTCGATGAATAATTCTGCAGCGAAATTCCGATGGTTGCCGCACAAACTTGTTTTATCGCGAAGGTATTACTTGTAAAGAGAAATTGTTGAGCATAATGGAAAAATTGAAATTCATACTAGAATGTTAAGAAATTACTTATCAGCTAGTATAACTTGTACGTAAAGTTTGATTCCATTTTAAAGACGAAAGGATGGGAAAAAGTTTCTCTTCAAAGTCGTTTGATTTCCGAAACCATAAAAACATGTTGTGAGAAAAATAGACGTCGAGAGAAGGACATACGCATCGGATATTATTATTAAAAGCGTTGCACTTAATATTTTTATTAATTTTACTTACATAAATGAAAAAACTTTATAAATATTCAAGTGAAACAAACGAAAGAAAAAACTTAGTATACTTTCATTTCTTTTGCTAAAGATTATAAAAAAAAAAAAAACACAAAAAAAAACATTTACATGAAATGATGACAGAGTCAAGGCACGAGTAAATGATTGAATTGCATATCACTCATACGCCAGCGTTAAGTTTATTATAAGTAGACGTTAACAATATGTGGTATAACGTTATACACATATAAAACATGGCAAATGCACACATATACATTCGTGGCAAACTATATAAATAAGTTATGACCAGCAGTTAAAAATTTGTATTCATATAACGGAATGAGACTAAAAAAAAGCACCTATGAGATATAATAATTATTAACCAGTATCAAGCTCTGTCATGATAATGAAAAGGTAGATATTATTTAAATTAATCGCAATGTCCTTAAAATGTGTTTATTAACCGTTCGTTTTAATTTCTCCTTTGGAATAAAAGATAAAGAGAAAGAGAAAACAAAACGAAAAACAAAAACACATTTCAATACTTTTTATGTAAGTTTATAACGGTTTATTATTCTTTTCATACTCTTCAGTTGATTACGCTTATGCTTAATGTATAAGGAAGAGAAAAATTATTATCAGCATTTTAATTAAGTTGAGAGCAGTTGAAAGGAAAAACAAATATCAGAAATTTTGAGTATCATTTCTTGTTTTTTTTTTTTTTTTTGTCTCTGGACAAATGGAATATAAATCCTTGAAAAACTTTTGTTAACATTAAACAAACGCAAAAGTTTCGTTAATGATTTCATGACAAAAAGAATTTTCAAATAATTTCTAATTTCTTTTTTTTTAATAGTTATTTACATTGCTTGCTATCAGCATTTTTATAAATCTTATTTTCCTTCTTTCGTATTTTTATTTTTAGTGATCATTTAAGAGAGTGCAACTCTGTAAATTTTTCCGAATATCATACCTTTTTTTTTTGTATTGGCTTAATAGATGCTTCGAATCTTCTAAAAAAGATAGCAAAGAATATTCCAAAACTTTTGCTTGAAATTCCCAGTTCTTCTCCACATGCTCCGTAACACTTGTCTGTGTCAAATGATTCCTAATTGACGGATGTGTTGATCGCTAATGCCGCGATTGTAGGTTTCTAACTTCTCCAATTCGTCTACATCTTCTGAAATTGTCTTGGTTCATCTCAAAGGCTTTTTAAACAAAGATAACCGAACTTAGTGTAATTTAGAATCGAAAGATGTCGGGTTTAGAGATTTTACTGTTAATTATGAATTTTTGTCAATAAAATTATAAATTTCCTTGACGTTTGCACTGTCGTTTCGCAAAAGACGTAGAATGCAAAACATGTGACTTGCTCTTCGACAACGAGAATGAGGGCGAATATGTGAACCTGAAAGGCTAATTTTGCGGTTTCTCCTAAAGCAAGAGACGTCCGCTTTCAAGAACATCCGCAAGAATAGCCGAATACTCAGCAGCGCATTTCGTCGGTGCACCGCAGTCCTTAGGTGCAGCGTGGTCGTGGTATGCAAGGCAGTCCGTAGGTGTACTGCAATCGCTGGTGCTTGTATGTTTTGTTTTATTGTTTTTACAATTTGGATTCTTAGGAATTCGGTAAGCTTATCGCCCATTTCAAAATTCAAAATTAACTTCATCGAATGACAATTAAATGAATAAAGAAATGACTGCTACCCTCTCTTACGCTACCGCAGTAAACATTCAGTGCGAAATATAAAAAATATTAACTCCAATGCTTCCAAGTAAGACAACTTTTGCTGTGACGAATTCACGAACATTTTTTATTGTAATGAATTATGCCAAATAAATCGGTATGAAATTTTTTGATTCCATCCAAGACTCCTTTAAATGTTTCAAACCGATCTCCGAATCCATTTAAATGTGGAGCAAATATGCGCAAAATGCGAGAACACTATAGTTGTCGCGGACGCAATCGCCGTAGGAGTAGTAATAGAAATAGAAGAATACACGTCTAACCCTAGATTCACATGATAGAGGTGAATATAGGCGACATTTTCTTGTTTGGCCGCACTAGAGTCTCAAATGGGTGGTTGTTCTGTCATATCCATTTTTCGCTAATATACCAAATTTCAAAAAATTGCTAAAAATAGTTCCCATAAGCAGAATTTTAATTTGTTTAGTTTGTTCGAAAGGTATTTTTATATAAATTCATAAGATGTCTACAAAAATAATTTACGTTTTTAATAAGGCCGGAGTAGGCCTTCAAATCCCACTATATCTTAACGTAAAATATTTAGCGAATCTCTGTTAAAGCGTTTAAATAATTTTGTTAACAGATGTGGTAGGTGTCTTTGCTAGGTACATTCGAACTTATCTTCACACTCTTTGAATACTATACCACCTACATCCTAAAATATAGGCGGCATAACCTTATCAGCCAACTTACGCTTTAGAGGGCTGTTGCCGGTTGTTGTTCGCTCGGCTCACTGCCGATTTAAGTCTACTTCATAATGTTTCCTCTACGTTTCATGCGTTGTTACGTATCGCATAAAATAACCGTTTTTGTAACTCGTTGCCCACTTCGAAAAGATATTCTGGTAGGCAAGTTCTTATGCAAACTAGAGAATACACTGCCTCCTGATATTGTTAAAGTGTCACCTGTCTCTGCTTTTCCGTCTTCTAAACCGATTTTTTTGCAGTTCTTTTCTATTTTCTGGAAAAATTATCGAAGTCGGGCGATCAAGAGAGCTTAGCATCATAGATAGTTCGTTGAAATAAAACCGGTTAGATTGTGGACCGTTTTTCAGTTTACATCATTACAGCATCTTGTCTTAGTTTTTACAAATTGCCAAAGCATTTAGTCGGATAATGTTAAACTTCAAATGCTTTCGTACAGCTCCAGGATTATTTAGATAAATCTATAGAATTGAAATCAAAAGATTTGTTTTGTTTCAAAGTACAATTTTGATGCTGCATCTTTTTTTGATATGCAGTCAGTTTATAGTGTGCGAGCCTTTTCAAAGGGCCACATAGCTGAGTCGCTTAGTTAAGATTTGAAGTTGAATAGTTGAAACGGAGTCTCACTTTTATTGAGCAGGTCTTTAGAATATATAAAAAACTTATTTCCGCGAAATCAAAAATGGACGGATGGATGGATTACGACGTACAAACTTGTCATAAACACTTTACTGGTCAAATACTCTAGATTATCCTTGTCTTTTTTTGCGGTAGATGCCACTTCTCCTTGCTAGAAAATAGCTTGACTTAAAGGTAACGCAAGCTTACCAGTTATATGGAAATAATATATTAATAAAGAAATATAACAGACATTTTATTAACAATTTCATTTTTATTATGTCTTCTGATGTCATAGGTAATTTTAGCAAATTGAATTAAGAAAAAATTTTCTATTAACAAATTACATTTATGTGGATTACATTAAACGAATCTCTGTTAACTTGCAAGCGAATTTTAAAGCTTTTTTACACTCACTACCAATGGGAATATTCATTTTGTCAAAACGTTTGCAATGCGGAAAAGCAAGCTTCACTGACCTCATAGTATATGTGGCATATATTCTTGGCCTGCCTCGATTGCTGGATCGATTTAAAGTCGTTCGGTTCCTGCGCCTAAAAACGAAGCTGTTTTGGTTTAAAATCCAGCAAAGTTCTCGGGCTTAAGTTGACGTCGAAATTGGGACAAATCAATTGCAAGGCACGTTCACGGTGGAATATAGGTTAAGAACCTCTCCGTATTCTGGATTTTTTGCTAATTATTTATAAACGATAACTGACGCACGACAAAAATTTCCACATCAATTCTACTAAAAATTGAAAAAACAAATCAGCCATGCCCACTATATATTACAAAGTGTGAAAATTTACTACTTTAATTCTATTTTTTAGAAATACGTTCAGAAGGCATAACAAATTCGATTACAGATGAATATAATTTTTTTATTTTTGTGTATGGATAGTGTGTTTGAAAAACTTTTGCAACTTTAGGAAAGCTTTACAGCTATTTACTTTACTCATAAAAGATGAAAATTGTTTTCTATTGCAGGTATAAGCAAAAGACGAGTTAGGCTAGATTCTTCTTCCATTTGTTTCATTACGTAAATGTTTGTTTAGCGTAAAATTTTAAACCAAGTTAGCAAAACCTGTCTCTGCTCTAAAGAAAAATTTTAGTTTAAAAATAGATGCGAGAAGTGGAAATAAAACAAATAAGAAAATTATATTTGCTCATGACCGAATCTTTTTTACCCATCACCGGCATCCTAAAAAAGACGAGAACTTAATTTTTATACTTTATTATATTGAGTGGGCGCGGCTGATTTATTCTATTTTCAAAATAAAAGTGAGTAATGAATAAAATCAATTTTTCATGACCTCTGTAAAACAGAGATATTATCCGCCTACGTGGCGCTGTGGGCGTGACTTTCAATCAATATGACCTATTTTCAATACCGCGAACTTCGAATGTTTCTGCCCAACTTAAAGTCGACGGACTCATTTTTGCGGCCAAAAGAATGTTTACAGCAGACATTACACAGGCGGACAGACGATCAGATGGACAGACGAACATGCTTAAATCGATTCAGGATGCGATGCTGATCAAGAATTTGTGGGGTTTATAATGCTTCCTTCTAGACGTTGCAAACGTGTTAACAAAATGAATATACCCCTTATCCTTCAGTAATGAGTACAGAAATGTTGTGCCATTCTTCTCTTGACATACTAAAGCACCAGACGAAGTTGTCAAAATTGAAAACTTTTTCAGATTTTAAGATAAAAATAAATCGATTTTTCTCAATGCATAATCAGTATCTTGTAGCATAATCGATCTGTCGCACTCTACCGCTTTTACAAGTTATTGCTAAGTTTACATTTTATTACATTTCAAATGTGACACCTAACCTAGTTAAGATAGCCTAATTTAGTTGTAACCCATATTACTCGTAATTCTAGCAATAAACTATTTTAATTATATAATTCGCTTAAGTTAGCATTAAATTATTAGTTATATAAGACACCTGACCATACCCCAGTCAGGTCAGAATATAAGCAAGAATCTAAAAGAAAAGTAACAAATAAAGACTTTAATATAATCAACTAAATAAAAGAACCTTTAATTTTGAGTGGTGTCACTACAATCTGTTATAGTTTGTAAGTTACTGTTGTTTGCTTATTACGGCCATTATTGAGGGCTTTGATTACATTCGCTTTTAACCTTAATCTGTAGTCATTCATTAGTATTATAATACATATGACAATTTTCATGAATCTCCCGTAATGTCTAAAGCCGCGACAGGTGCGACAAAACCTCAGAGATGTGAAAAAGGTGGGCAAATGGACAGGTTGTACTAAATCAATTCAAAACCTTACGCTAATTAAGAAAAATGAGTAGTATCTAGGTCTCTGATGCACGTATTTTTGCGTGTCATAAACAATAAAGTCTTCCTTCCTTGGATGGTGATGGATGTTTAAACTAATAAATCGTTTTTACACCATTTTCTTGCTTATGCTTGTTGTTAGCATTTATTACACAAACATATATCTATTTTTTTTCACTTACTGTTAGCGTAACTTCTTATGTTAGTGTAAGAATGCCCTTGCTTAAGTGGAACATATTACATATCCGCAATGCAACGTTTCAGAGCGATAGTCGTAAACTTCAAAGGCAAAATATCTCAAAGCAATTTTATACTTGCGAGATTTTTGATCACTCATTTTTGAGGTTACATCCAATCTCTGCAAACATTAAATGCTCGTTGTTACACTTCATAACAAATGTATGGAATTTATTATTTATTAATTTTTCATTTCTCTTTAAACTTGCACTAAAAAAAATGCAAATAAATTAATAAAAATAAAAACAAGTAAAAGAATAATAATAGACCCACTATTCAACACTTCACTCTTCTTAATACTTACGCATAATAACGTTTCACTCATATACCGGCTGTTCAAACAAAGCGAAGAAATGGTCTGATCCGAATCATTTTCAATAAGATTTGTCCCTAGGCCGAAACTCTTCCATATACCAACTTTCCTCAAAATATCTCAAAAATTTTTACCTGTAAATTGCATGCAAGTACTCCAAACGATTAGGTGGAAAGACAGATAAGCTTAAACGGATTTAGATTAATTTTCAGAAAGCCAGTATAATAAACTCTTTCGGCTATTGTATGCATACGCTTTAGCCTTGCGCCACAATTGATTCGCGTAGGACATAACAAAGTTCTATTTTAATGCAAAAATTGGGCTAAGGTCCTTGGCAATTACTGGCAGTCAATACACAAAAAGAAAAAAGAGAAAATGATATTCACTGTAAACTTTCACTAGGGTGCGGTGTACGCTAATTACACAATTCGCTAGCTTAAGAGTGCCCTTATTCTGATTGCACGTGCAATTCAAAGCGTTAATCAACTACTTCGACGTTTATCTTCGATTGCCGAGCGATAGGTCGTCATAGATTGGCCTAATATTCGTCTAAATTGATAGCGAAGAAATCGCGAAGTTCCCATCCTATCGAAGGAATGTGAATAGTTCCAAACGCTAGTTCCTTTTTCTGAGAAGAAAGACATTTCATTATTCCACGTTGTTACCCTGCCTAAAAGCGTTTCCAGGTACTATCAAACGCAGATGATCGTAAGAAACAAAAGACTCAGTCGCGATAATGCTAGGTTAGGTTAGGTTTTCAATGATACGGACGATATTCATTGTTTGAAGACTCTATGTCTTGAGCTAAGAAGAATTGCAAGGAGCAGAAAACGCAGAAGAAAGTTCGTTATCTCAGGCTGGTTCTTCCTGCAAAACGGCACTGATCCTTGATAGTGCCATTTCTGGCAGTTTTGATTATCTCTCCTGATCCTTCATCAAGGAATTCTTTTGATTACCTCTCCTGATCCTTCATCAAGGAATTCTTGAGAAAGCTCAAATAACCTTTCCTCTCCCTATTCGGAATTTTATGTGGCAAAACTTATAGCACAAGCGCTCGATTTTCGCCTTCAGCGCAGCCAGTTGCTACCTAAAGTAACCTAATCTACCTTGTCTGAATATTGATTTTTTTAAATAATTTTATCTAAGATAAGAAAATATGAAAACTGCCAAAATTGGAATAAGATAATGGATAACCTACAGAATTTGGCCTATGGCGATTTGTATTTGCTTTACGCGATTTTCATTTATTATGTGATAACTTAAAATATCATTTGGTCATTTCTTCTTCTTAACTTGATCGCAATTAACGTAACATATTTATTTATTCATTAATGTTTTTTTTTTCTTTTGTTCTTTTAATCAAATATAATTATAATGATTTTAATAATACAAATTATGGAGTAATCATGAATTAATTAAATATGATCAACTATGATACATATATATACCATGTTTTAGGCATTTTACAAAATACCAAAGAGAATATGGTTTTTTTTTTGTTTTATCTTAATATTTTCATGAAAAAACAAAATTCTTACACAGAAACTTTAAAAATAATAAAGAAAAAATTTTTCATAATTTAAAGCTAAATTATATTTAACAGAATAATTTATCATAAATTAATTGAAATAATTTTTTGTTTTTTAATGCATTTTTCAATAGAATTAAACAACACTTATTAATTTTTTTGTTTTCTTGTTTTTTTTCATCCATTTTTTTCTTTTTTTACAACAAAGATGATTTTCTTTAATGATAGCAATAATTGAGTAATAATGATAATAATAATAATAATAATAACATTCATTTGTTTTTAATGTCTCTTGTACTTTCAAATACAATAGAGATAGAAATTATTAAATATTAATTACAAAAAGTTTATCAATAACTTTTTAGGACTTTTAAGACATAAATACATTCAAATACATTCAAATAGCGACTAATAGAATATCATTAATTTCCTCAGTAATGCCTTTTCCCCATTTTACTCATTTACTGTAATTAATTTTTAAAGTCTTATTTACGGCCTTAGTCTGACCGATTTTATTGTTTATAAACTTTTTACGATGTAATTATCAGCTAAAATGAAAGTAATTGAAGGTTTACGACATCCCACCACAACAGAATGGATATACAAAAGCCAGATTTGCATTTCCAAAATTCCATTTATTGTAGACATACACAAGTCGGCTTATCAAGGTTCAGTTTCGGATATGCGGCAAACCTATCTATAATCTAGAATTTGTGTGTGACCGTAGTTGTAATAACAACAAATGCTTGATTGATTAAAGCATAACACATATCCGACGACCACACACGGTATATAAAATAATAAAGGCGGCTAACGGATCGGCGTACCAGCGTTCAATTCCGAATAGATGGTAGTTTGATCGGTAAAGGTATTATACTTTTCGATATGTTTACCGTGCTACGATCACGTACAATATATATAAAATAATAAACGCAACCAACGCCGTAGATCATACTTCAATTACGATCGGTATGCGGCCGTAGCTATAATAAATGCTCGATTGGTGAAGGCGTAACATTTATCAACACACTTATATAAAATAACAAATAAAACTAACTAGTCCAGGTAACCAGGTTCAACTCCGGGTAAGTAATAGATCGTACTTCAATCTCTTGTAGCTATGGTAAAGACGCAATCAGTCAAGGCAGAACAGTTATCGATAAACTTATCATGCTACGACCACACACGATTTATAAAGTAGTAAAGGCAATTGAAAAATCGGCGTACCCGGGGTCAATTCCGGGCATGGGGTAGATCATACTTTGAGCACGATCTGTGTGTGGCCGCAGATAAACCGCTCGATCTGTAAAGTCGCAACACTTGTCGATGCACTTATCATGTTATAACCGCACACAAGCTCCTGTCCCGTTCCTCCTAAGTATTGCCGTTTTTATAGAAAAGCCTTCCACTGCCCAATTGGTCTTAAAAAAATATGTAATATTTGCAAAGAGGTAAAGTCAAAATAAATGGCTAAGACTTATATACTTCTAAATAATGGGTGTAGACCTGACCGATTCATAACTTTGACCGCCGTAAGCAAATCATCGTAACATGCGATCAGCGCAACCAGTTATGACCAAAAACTGTATTAGTCAAGATCCTTTTAAACTTTAATACAAAAGTGGACTTGATTTGTCCACAATAGCATCGAGAATAAGCAAAATTGCCAAACTTACGCTCGGTAGGAAATTTCGTATTTTACAAGGCCGTCAAAAATTCAGAATAATACTTAATCGGTGGATCTCAACGCTCTTGAGTGTTCATATAATGTATTTATAACGTTCTAAGTTTGTGCGGACGTATGCAACTTGAGGTAGGCTCGCATTCAAGCTTGTTTGTCCATACGTTTGTCTTGCTTTCTTGTGCCAAACCTATAGGCTGGTATTGAAATATGAGTAACTGCAGAATGTAGAATATTTAATAGTAGGACGTGACCGAGATGCTTTTATTCTTTTCCTCTAGAAAGCTTTGAAATTTTTAAGACATTTTTTTTTTCGGGGCAATAAATTGATTTAGCCGATTTTCGTTTCGTAATCTTAATCGCGTAGCTAAAAAGTAAAATATTTAAAAGTAATTTACGATCAAGTTTCTTAAGATTCTACCCGCTATTTCATTCAAAGGACAGACGGACAAACATGATTAAATTGGTTCCGCTATTCTTACTAATTAACAATACATACGCAGCGCCTGCAGTCCGTACATCTACATATATATGGATTCGATAAATCTAACTGTGGCGGGTATAAAAACAGAAAAATGCTAAACTCGTATATATTATTATATAATTTTTTTTTATATGAATGAAAAAAGCAGCAAATTTTTCTTAATTTTTTTTCACTTGTTGAAAAAATGATTTTTATATAAATTTTAAATATTACATATAATATATTATTTCTTTTTGTTTTTTCTTTTATCAATAATAACGCGTACTTGATTTAAAAAAAAAAAAAGTCTTGTTTTTTTCCATTTGAAGGCTTTCTAAAGTTTGGTTACTTATAGTTGACATTAAGCTTAAGTTGCAGTTTAGCATAAATTATTGTTACTGTATGAGTGAGTGAGTGGGTTTTCTTAAATAGAAAAATAGTTGTTTTGCAGATAGATTTAAAAATTTCTCATTTTTTTTTCTTCTTTTCTTTTTCTTGTTTTTCTTGGTTTTTTTTTTTTTTCTTTTTTTGTGAATTGAGTATAGTTAGTTAATAAACCGTAATAATCTTATTATATTTATTTATTATCCTTTTATTTTAAAATAAATATAACAACACTTGTATTTAATTATATAAATTTTTATTATTTATTTATTTATTCTTTTCAAGTGTAGCGCATTTGAGAAATAGTCTAATGTGTTAACTAACGTTGTTTACTTGATTATTAATTTAATTTTTTTTTTTTATGCATTTATTTATTTATTTATTTTTCTTGTTGTTGCCTTCTATTGTTTCAAAGCTAATTCGGAAATCTTTAACAGACAATTTTTATAAAATGGTTTTCTATGATCAAATAAAGCAAATTATTAGTAAACAGACAAAAAAGATATATATTTATTTATTTTTTTTTTTTTTTTGATATAACGTAAAATGATATGTTAGTTTTTATTTATTAAAAAATAATTATTTTCAGGATTTTGAGCAAAAATTTTCTCGTCAGTTCCATTATGAAACCATGAACATAATAGTTCGGTGGGATTATAAATATATGCAAATAGTTTTTAAAACATTTCAGATAAAAACAAATTTTTTTTTCGAATTTTTAAGAAAACCATTAAATAAAAGAAATCTCTAAAAATTTATACCAGACGTGATCAAAAATGCTGTAAAAGACGCACTTGGCTATAGAGTTGGATTTTGACATTTTTTCCCATTAAAGTTACTATCGTTAATAAGAAGAAGAAAAATTTAATATTAAATTATTCTTTCAATAAGAGAAGTACAAATCTTATGGGATGAGGCACTAATGACGATTTTTGTTGTAATATTTTAGAAATAAAAAATAAAAAATCTTTTCTGAAGAGGTTAAGTAGATAAATACATGGTCTTAATGATATCATCATAAAGCTTCGTAAGCAGATACGCATATTTTAGGGCGACTCCCTGCCCCTCCATCATCTTACGTTAATGGAATTTTCCTAAGCAAGACCGCGTAATGTGGTCTTTTGGAATCACTTTCTTACTGACCCGAGAAAATATTTAGAGAAACATTTCATGATAGACTATCAACTATGAAGTCTGAAGTGAACTTACGTCCCATTATAAACTAATGTATGTAACCCAACACAATTTTGAATGAACGAATAGGCGGTTTTCACAGTGCCATCATAACACTTCGTAAGCTGAACTTCGTAATATGAATATTTTATGACGAGTCTCTCTAAGCCCATTTTCGCATTGGTCTTTAACTACGCCGAAAAAATATTTATGGGATAACTCCCTGGTAGACTATCAGTTATACGTTTACGTCTATTCACCTGCTTCTACACTAAGGTACGTAGCCCGTCACGACTTAATGGTCTTAATGATATAACGTCTCCACAAAACTTCGTAAGTTTTAGATATGAATTGTTTAGAGCGACTTTCTATTTTCTACCACCTCAGTGATGAACGTGCAACATGGGCAATTGAAATAATTTTCATATTGAAAATTAGCTTGTCAGAACAAATATTTATGGGATGACTTCCTGGTAGACTATCAGTTATAAGGTTTCGTCTATTGACCTCCATCTGCACTAACCTATCACAATCTTAATTAGTTACATAGATGATCTTAATCTCCATAAAACTTCGTAAACGTCAGACCAGAATCTTTTAGGGTGTCTTCCTGTTATCGACCACCTCGGACATGGCCGCGTAACAGGATGTATTGGAAGCATTTTTCTAATGGTACTTAACTAGCCCGAGCAAATATTTATGCAAACATTTCATGATATACTAGCAGCTTTTATCTGATGGCCTACGTCTGTAAGCCGACTCCATTCAATTATATACTAATGTATGCAGTCCACCACAATTACAGCTTTTTGCCGATTGCGCACATTTTCAGTTTTGGCTTGCGCAATATTAGCCAAGACTATAAGTTTCTTGGGGCGTAAGTATTTTAACTGTAGACAGGAGGATAGGCAGACTAAATGAATTCTATTATATCTATTTCTCTGAACATCACGTAACAAAGGAAATCGAAAGGCGTCGCCTTCTTGGTAGAAAAAACCAAAGCAAATTGATTTCTAACTCTTAAACTATATTACACTAGCAGTCGGCTCGTTACAACTTCACTTATAAAAAGGTTTCTTTCTAGAAAATCTATTCCCGAATGCAGTGCTGCATTTTTAAAAAAATTAAAAAAAATTAAATCAGACATGAAGATAAAAGACTTGAAAAAACTTTAGTAAACAGTGTCGAAATTATAGGCATTCAAGCCTCCTCTCCGCCGTACATTTAACACTCTTTTCAGATTGTGGGTATGTTTAGATATGGCGAAGTACGTGGCTACTTGGTCGAATTTCATTTATCACGTTTTTTGATCCACTCTTTTGATTTGGGAATAACTCTTCGTTAATATATGCTTCCAAAAAATAAGACTGTGTCCGAAGGTGATGCATTATGTTATTCTTTATCCTTTTTATTCTTTTACCCATTTTGTGAAGAAATGAAGTATGAGAAATGGACGCTGGGTCCATTTACTTTCAATGCAAATAATCACCAGATGCAGAAAGCATTAATTTATCCGATTCCATTGCAATCAAAAAACTGTGTTATCTAAAGTGTCCGAAAACTTTACATTTTATAACATGATGCGATAAAAATATTTTGCTATAAAAGCCGATTACTTTGGAAAATATAAGTGAGATGAAAATATAAAGTTAAAGTATCATTAATTAAGATTTTAAAGGAAATTTTTTACATAGTTGCACTCTGCAGCCTAAGTCGAAGAGAAAGGTATATTAAGTGCTTGTGGATGTAGTTAACGGCTAGAGATTTAACTTTTCAAAAATTGTTTCCTGAAACATTTTCAGTCTATCTGATCCTCTGTCCTTTTAATGACCGACGATCTTAATCTGTAGTTGCGGGCTTTTAAATAATATTTAAAAAAAAAAAGGTACAATAGACGAAACCTATTAAGAAAGAGACCATATAATAAGTGAATTTTGAATAAGTGACAGCGGAGTAATACAGGGCATTTTTGCCACAATTAGCTCGACCATTAGGTTTTAATTCATTTTACCGTTGAGTTCGGGACATTTTCTTTTTGTAGGCCTTGCTTTCAATGAATTTAAGATTGAATTTACTTCAAAAAATTATATAAAAACAAAAAATTATAATATAAAAAAAAAATTTCAATTAAACATTTTAATATAATTTTATTATAAAAACATGAGACCTACTGCATTGGTTCATTTTTACCAAGTTTGAGACCTTATTAGAAATCATCATAGCATCATTTAAATTAACTCAATGGGGAAATATTATAAGTTGATATATTATTATCAAATATTTATTTCATCTCAATTGTTGATTTTTTGATTCAATGTTGATTGATCAAAAAGTAACGAGAATTTTGTACATAGTGTCCTATTTTCTACGCTATCTGTAGTGCAAGAGTATATTCAATTTGTGCGGCTGTATGTAACGGTCAGGCGGTATTAAAATAGGCTCACTTTTTCTTATATCGATCGATTCAGAAAGTGATTCTGATCGACTCGACTTAAGCCTGACCGTTCGTTTGTCCGTATTGTTTTCTTGTGTTCAATTTGCAAGACTCAATTTCGTCGTGTTTCGATGATATATATATAAAAAAAAACACAAAAATTCTCGTTACTTTTTGATCAAACCAAAATTTAAAATAAAACAAAGTAAAAATATACAATGAAGTTTGACCAACCATTCTTTGGTAACCTTAATTGAAAAGCAAGTCCTATTATTATCTACCACTTCTGGTAGAAATCCTTAGAAAACCGCAACATGTTAATTAAGTCATCGTTACTTTTAAGTTGCTTTTATCTTCCTTTGTTTTCTCTCCTCTTTTTCTTTTTTTTAAATATAATAATAGTAAATAAATTCGAACAATGAATTGCACGCTTTAACATGCTCATGTATAAAAACCAACCAAGCGGCTATCTATACCTAATTTTCATAAACTTTCATAAATACAATTAACGACAAGTGATTTATAAAAAAATTGTTCTTTAACTTTCCAAAAAGAAACGTGAGTAAATATACATATGCATAAGTTTGAGAAATATGAAATGGAATTTGCACATGTATATATGTATATGTACATATGATACATATATATATATATATGTGTGTATCTAAGCATGAATTTTTACAATTATCTACAACGGTTGGTAAATTATTTTATTTCAATTTAATAAATACGCATAAAAATATTAAATATCAGAAAAAAAAATAAAAAAATTTTTGTTTTTTACATATTTATGTATATTATGTGCATGTTTTATCCAAGGAAAAAAAAAAAGTTACAATTTACTTTAGTGTACGCATGTAAATATAATTATTATTTTTTAAGTAAATTTCTTAAAATTGGAAAAAAGAGTTAGCAAAAATTTTTGTAATTTTTTTATTTATCATTTTCATTTCGGTCACTTAAAAAACGAAACGTCTGGATTTACATATAAAAAAATGTACATGTATATATTGTTTTTGTTTTTTTTTTTGTTTTTTTTTTTTCTTTTAATATTCTCTTTAAGGAAACACATTTGGCACATATTTTGACACTTGGTTTTGCTTTTTTTTTTTTATTTTTAATTTTTTTATTATTTGTTTAAAATAAACATTTTTATTTTTTTAAACTTGCATCGGTCTATTTTTCAAACTTTAAGAAAAATTAAAAAAAAAAAAGGAATATTAAAAAAAAAAATGCATTTACAAATAATCAATGAGAGGCAATTATGAATCTCTCGTTGCCGCTTTAGCAAAAACAAAAAAAAAGTCTATACCTTATAAATTAGTTGAATATATTGCAGAATACCCTGTTTACTGTTGTGTTTTTGTATTTAATTGTTTTTTCTTATTTTTTATTTTTAAAATTTAACTGCCCAGAAATCACTTGACAGTCTTACCTGCCGCTAGTTATTATTTTTCCAACGTTTAAGTAAGACGCGCCAGCGATTCTTACACTTTTTGCTTCAAATTTGCCATATTAGCAAATGATTAGTACTATCTTCGCGTCCAGCAATTTCACTTAAGGAATTCGCTCCCGAATTGCGAAAATCTTCATAACCATCACCGCCCGAAATGATAAGTATATTACTTGAGCTGGTCTCAGTTTTCGGTTTAGGTGACTTCGAACCACTTGTACTTGATGATTCACTACCACCACCACCACCACCACCAACGCCAATTGACTCTTTAGTATTTACGGAATCAGCATTACTACCAGTACTGCTGCTATTGGTTTCAACAGATGTAAGGAAACGTACATGACCCGTATGGCCATGTGGAATGCCCGTAGGCACAATGTTATTATTTGTAGATTTTTCATAGCCTTGAGATGGTATTGTTAATAATACACCAGCACTGGTTCCAATCCATATGAGATCCTTGCACGATAACAATGACGTGACTCGCAAACAAGCAGCTTTATGTTGACGTATAATTTCATCACAATTGGAAAGCATTTTATTCACAGCCGGTGCCAAATTTACTTCCGTTATTAGTTGATGTCTGAACCAAGAAGAAAGAAAAATAGTTAAAAAGACAAAAAAAAAAGAAAAAAAATGGGGCATTATATGGAAAGTGGAAGAAAAACTGGCCCGATCCCGACAAGTAAGTCAGCTGATTCTAATAGGGAGCACTTCTTAGGTAATTGTTCGAACTAAAATCGTATTAAAACGTGGACTTATATGTGATACCGTGGCGGGAAATGTTAGGGGCCGTCTGGAGGTATTAAAAAGCCTCATGGACGAAACTTTTATCAAGATACCAAACCACTGTGCTGCAAAGCTAGTACTGTCCCACCGGGTCAGAGTGACCACGCCGGCGAGATGGGGTTGGGATGGGCGAGCTTTTCAACCTAGGGTAGAAACGGGGGATGTATACACCGACGGTTCAAAATTGGAAAAGGAGAAAACTGGGGCTGGGTTTTGTGGCTTATATTGGGGCGCCTTCAAATCCTGCATGAGCTAGGCAGGTGCAACTATGTACACCTTATATGGGTGCCTGGCCATTCGGGTGTTCAGTTTGCTGACTTTCTATCCAACAGGAAAGTCTGAGAGACCACGTTAAGTCCTGAACCTGTCTGTGTCCAGGAAATCATATTAAGAGGCTGGTATCGCAATGCGCGTAGAAGAAACCCTATTGTCGCTGGAAGCATTATGCACGACAAATGCAGATAAAAAAGCTCAAAAAATCTTCCGGTGTGGCACATAAACTGATTGAACTAAGAAAATGCGACCTAGGTTTGGTTCTACACCGATCATAATTCTCTCAGGTACCATCTGAAAAACATGAGTCGAGGAAGAACTCTCATCATATTCTACGGAATGTTTTTGGCGAGCAATTTGCAACGCCTGACACGGAATGGTGCTCCGATCCAACCGAGTTGGAGGGATTTATAATAGCTCTAACATCGACGGGCTACGGACATGGGTGTATACAATAGATTTTCTAGGTCTAATAAAAATATTGCGGCACCGTTGTACCACAGAATTGTACATATCTTTCTTGTAGTTCCTCGTTGGTGTTCAGTTCTTCCACGAATGCAAAATTTTATCATCAAGAAACCGAGGTTGTTGAGAGCAACCCCAGAGGTTACCTGAAAGCAAGATTGTCCTGGATGGACCGTTTCAATCTTTCAGCCAGAGAGTGACTTAGATGAAAGTTGTACATTTTCTCGGTCAGGTTGAAAAATTATAAACAAGCTTTGCAATTTTACACGGCAGTTAGGCCAATATGTGGCCAGATGGGCATTACTATATCCTAGGGACATGAAAATCACCAAAAAACTTTCGCTAATATTTCAACTTACGTGTTGGAATGAAAGCATTTGATATGAGCAGAATTTTGTATTGATATCCAAACGTGATTACTGGAAACTGTCATATTTGTGATAGGTTTAGAATCCGATGAGATTTGTATTTGATTAACAACCTGTCAAAACAGTGTTTGAGAAATTGAAAATTTTTAAAATTTTTCAAATCGCTTTTCATTTCACTTACGGCCAATTCATCGACATCCAATATTTTAATGACACCCTGTACCGAGCACCATAGTTTACCGTGAACATTTAATAATTTCGTAACTGGACTTGTTACGGTACCAATTGATAAACAATGCGATGACGTTGTATTCCAGACGAGACCGTCACGTAAATAGATACAAATATCTCCATTGGCTAATGAAACAAAGACACGGTTATCTAAATACCTATAAAAAATATAAATAATTTTTTCTTTTATGTATATACATATATAACTTTTGACGATTTTCTCAAAATTCTTACAAAATGGAATAAACCGCTGAATGAAGCTCAATTTTGATTCGATTCTTTTTAATACGTATATTATCCGTGCTATTATATACATGTATGCAACCATCTTCCGTGCCGATCCACATAGTCGATTGATTGCCATCGCCATCCTCCGGATTCGAGTCCTGAACAAAAAAAAAAAAAAAAAATGAAAATCTATTTGATATCTGAAATTCACCACTGACATCCACACTCACTTGATGCCCATGATATAACGTAGTACTGCTACCTACAATGGCCGTTGATGCGGTTGAAGTAGAACCAGTGGTATATGCAGAAGGAGCGGGACTTGGTACGCGGTCAACTGAATATGAGCCGCCAGCATTTCCAATATTCATATGCGTTGAGATGGTGTTGTTGCCAATCGCAGCCGCATTGGCAGCTGCAACAGCAGCATCAGCCTCTTCATCACTAGAACTTAAATTCAATTCTACTTGTACCTCGCCCGTTGCATCGCCCGCCACTTGAGAATTATTTGTTGAGTTACTGCTACCCCCGGATGAAAGAGATTTATTGTGCCGTCTTTTTTCAGGTGTACCCAACGTTGACGAGGGTGAGTAACTTGGTGATATACTTTTACGATAATCGAGTAATTGTTGCGTATAACTATTCGGAGGCAATGAACTGCGATTTTGTTGCAATGGATCCTCATTCGATGAAGGATTTTTCAGAAACATTGAACCGCCACTATAAGCTGGCACGGATGCCACGCACAATATACGGGCGTTACAAACGCCATTACAACTGGTGACATTCGGTTCCGGGTGCAATGACATAATGCATACCTGACCCACATAACCGTCGCTGTTACACACCCATACATCACGTTTCTCGCTAAGAGTAGCAGCTGCGCAGGTGAACTGTAGGCCAGCTCGAGTCTTACGTATAGGTATCGAAGTCAGGAATTCAGGTATGGGATGACGTTCCAAAGTGGCGGCTAAAAAGTAATGGAAATTCAATTAAAATTCAATATTAGGTTAATTAAACCAAACTTACCCAACTTTTGTTTGGCATCGTTAAAAGTTTCTTCCCATTGGGTACGTTTTTCAGCCTTACTAAAAACAATTGTTAATTTTTGAGAACCATTTCTGAAAAAGTATGGAAATTAACACAAAAATACGTTCTTCACTTGCGCTCCTCTTCAAACAAACTTACGGTGAATTTACGCCCAATTCGAGCATATTGAGTTGAGCATCATTAGTTTGTCTCTCCGATAATTGACGTTGCACGTCACGATGCAATTCTCTAATTACGTCTTCTAAATATTGATGAGGGTACTTTAGAGAAGCAGTTATTTCGGCAATCTGTTGCAATTTATTGCAGTCTTCGGCCAGATTTTCAATTTCTGTCATTATACGCTTTAGATTCTCATCTTTTGCTTGAACAACAAATCATAGTTAGATAGGAATTGAGACAAAAACAAATTGAAGGAGAGAAATAGATCATAGAGAAGAGGAATATGAAATCGTCGATCGTAAATCGTGCGAGAAAAAATCAAACTTACTTTTCACAATTTCCAAACTATCTAAGGAGATTTTGGTAAGAAATTTATATTTATTAGTATCCAAAGTCGACGCCACTGTACCGGGGCATGTGCTTCTAAAATTACGATAATGAAAAATTAATTCCACATAAGGTAAAGTATTGCGTTTAGATAGAAAACAAAAAAACCTACGTATTAGGTTTACGTATAGTGCCGCTACGTTTCTTAATACTCGTTAAGACCAAGAGATCATTGAAAAGAAAAAATCCACGTTCTTTTCTCGCCCCCTGACCCGAAGGCATAGCAACCAAATCGAATAAAAGAAATTGACGATCGGGTGCTATTAAATCGGTTATACCCTCAATTACGCCTTCCAATTCTCTAAGCGTAGCCTCACGCTGGCCATTCTCCAAAATTTCACGCTCTTTGCAATTAATATGCACCAAGATGTCATGAACTAATTTTAAGACATCTTGTAAATGCTTCTGATCGGGATGATCCTGATCGGTGTGTTTGATAAGTCTTTGAAAAAGCATTTCATAGCTGAGAAAAGAGAACGAGATAAAAAAAGGAAAATCTGCATTAAAGCAGCCTTCATATATCCTCGTTTATGCGTTTCGATTTACTTTGGGAACTTTTGTACCGGTTTGATGAGTAAATTATCCAGTGTCAGTTTGCCTTTATGCTCTCTAGCGGTCGCCTCGAGGAATTTCGCAAACGATGGCCTCTGGTGTTTCGTACTGCGTATCGCGTTCTTAGCTCTATTGCAATTATTTACAAATGATGTATAAACTTCCAAGACTTCCAATTTGGAAAACTGGAAAAAAAATGGATGATGAAATTGGATTCTTTAACCTGAACATCAATTGTTCCTTATAGTGTGTTCCTTACCGTTTCCATAAATGCATCGCCGACTTTTTGTTGAGTATCCCAGTTATCTAAACGATTGCGTAATTCAGCTAGAAATTTCTCATGTATTTCCAAAATATCCGGTACCATAAAGAAAATCTCATCGACTGTACGCACCTCAATCATGCCGGCATGCTCTGGTAATTTCAAAACCTTTAGATATTTACAGATCACAGTCTGTAATGATTCCACGTATGATTGTTCATTGCGAAAAATCTCTTGTACTATATGCGTGCGTGTATCCTGGAAAAGATGAGTGCCGTCAACGATCCGAAACAAAATCAATCAAATTGAATATAATATAAAAATAAACTTAAGATAACAAATTGCATAATTTATTGACTCTTATTTTCTTTTTTTTTTCTGTTTTGCTTCCATTTTTAAATCCCTTTGCCTAAATCGATTTTTAACTTACTCCTTCGTAACCACTCGAATTCCATTTATTCATTGCCTCCATTTGTATGCGTCGTTCTGAATCATCTTCCGAATCCGAACACGTTATCGATGTCATTTTCTTTAGACGTTCGCATTTCTCACTTTGACAAACGACACTTTTATTCAATCTATTCGCTACTGTGTTTATGGCCTGAGCGGCTGTTACGGTCATTGACTGTGAAACGCTTGAGCTACCACCACTGCAACTATTTGTTGTTACTAAGGTCGTGGCACACTGTTGTAAATCGTGCAAACTTAAACGTAAATTTTCACGACTGTGTGTCATTGTGTTGTACTTTTCTTTGCTTTTTTAAAAAGTTTTTTTTTTGTTTTTTTTTTGTTTGTTTTTTGTACTTTTTAATAAATATTTGTTTTATTTTGTTTTAATTTCCTTTTTTTTTTGTTGTTTTTTATTGTAAGACTGTTTAATAGTTACTTAACAGCATTGATGATGAGCTCTTTGTAAAAACACATTGGAAATTTTATAAAAAAAGGAAGAAGAAGAACTAAGCATTTTGTAATTAGTCAAAAGTCGACCATTTTCTCAATTCTTATTAAACACTTCTTTGAAATTCGATTTGAGAAGCGAGGGCTCCAAGAATTTGATAGATAGCGTGATTGCGCAAAGAACGACCTTTTTTCTTGAAGGCTCCGCAAGCACTTCTTTGAAATTCGATTTGAACAGCGAGAAATGATCGAGCAACCACTGCATAAATGAAATCATCTTCGGAGGGTTTAAGATTCCAAAATTTCTTATTATTTAAAGCAGAAGAAACTATTAACGTTCATCTTGGTAGGGCTACTGAACCCGAATCATTCTAACTAAATACAAACAGGGAAGAATAAAATAATCGGGCAAGGCCAATCCTAGATATTCTACATCCCTTTGCGTAACTAACGACACATTATTTTTATCTAAATGTATAATTTTCATGAGAGTCTTGATATCGGAGGTTCGTCAAAAGTCAAAGTGATCTAAACTTTGAAAACTTAATTTACTTATTAAAGCTTTTACTATCTTCCCGTGGCTGGCGTCATAAGCCAAAAATTAGGCTCTGTTAGCGTAGAAGGGTTGGCTTTCACGGCAGCCTTTATAGATCTGTATGACCCAAATTCCCTATGGACGATTTACTAAGGGCAAAAAGTTTCATTATAAAACATTAAAAATAAGATCTTTCTGGCTGATAAATTCTTATTATTCATTAGAATGGATTGGGATCGAAGGAATAGACCTACGTGATCCAAACTGATTAAGGTTAGTTTTAATGTCAAATCATCAAGAAGTATTAAAAATTATGCCAAAAGATTTAGTTTCCATAGAAACGGTTATATGGCAAGGGGTTCAAAAAATGACCCCGTCCGATTCAAAGACTTCAGAAGAATTTAGACTGCAAGAAATCACTTTAATTTTTTTATAGCCACTAATCAAAATGAGTCGTTATATGCGAAGACTTCAAAAAAGTTCCTAACCATTTTCAATCATTTTTCGTTCTTGGGCCGTCAGTGTAGCAATTTTCATCAAAATACCTCGAAAACCGCGACCTACAGAATAACTGGACAGACATAAGACGGACAGACAAGTTTAGATTAACTCAAAAAATGATTCTGAAATAATCCGCATAGTAAACGGTAGGTCTATCTCAAACAGATATACTGATATGTTGATAAAAGAAAGAAAGTATATGACCGGATCTCGCAATTGCAACTTTTCCCATACGGAGGCGTTATATGGGAAGCGTTCGAAAAAGTAGACCGATCCGAACCATTTTCAAGAGCGTTCGTTCTTGGGTCAAAACACATCACTGTATGAAAAAAAATATAAGCAAAACCAATGGCAGGGTTTGCGAAAATGCTGGATTGCATTTTGTTAATAAACGTAGGCTAATAATTTGGTGTATAATCACCAAAATATTAATAAAGGAAAGAATCCAATATTGAGACTTCGGGACGAGCTTGCCTTGGCATTTGAGAGGTGTTCAGAAAAATTAAAAATTGAATTCTTTTAATTATAGTGACGTTCTTTGCCGAATTCACTTTGCCATTATAAAGATTGACAGTCTTGGCAGTAAAAGCCAAGGAGAATAGAAAATATATGCACACTTCCACTACAGAGGATTCATAAGGAATTTAGAATAACACAGTTTTATAATATACACGCTCTTCTAATCAGGTACTTTCTCCTTCCTTCGGCTTTACCTTTGGTGTCAATTGTCTAAAATTATCCGAATAAATTTGTAATTCAATACAATATAATTATAAGTTCAATGATCATCGTTCAAGTTTCTGCCACTGAATTTGTTTTATACAAAATATCTTCTCGTATGTGAATAATCAAGGCATTCTCATTATTTGCTAAGGAATAATTGTGTTCATAATGTTCGCGTTACTTGAGAATTGCCACGTAGTAGTGAACTTTCCGATGATAAGCGTGGGAAATTTGAAGGAATGCGATTTGTAGGTAAGAAAATTGGCGTGAAAGCAATTGCTTTGCTAATTCGACCCGGCTGTACGATTTCAAAGTATCTAAAAGACACTGGCAATTATGATTGTATCAAGTGCGTTAGACGCATCCCAGCCAGAAGACCAATAGCCGCATACTCAACAGTTAATAACTGGTGAAAATATAAATTGCAGGGAAATAAATGTACGATTAGGCCTAAATGTAAGGAGTAAGCTTACGTAACAACTTCTTAAGGATGGTATTGATCTTAGATATGAACACAAAATTACCAAATCATGCTTAACCTAGCGCCATAAAAATTTCCCATATTGTGTTTGTCAACAAATACAAATTTCGGGGGAAAGAGTTTGCAATTATTATATATTAGCGTTGAAGAAAATTTTAATTTGGACAGACCTGATGGTCACCAAAAGGAATGGAGGGATGCAGCACTTCCTCGATTAGTATTGCAAGTGTAGCTATGACGGTGGGCTGCATTTAGAGAACGAAGATAGTTAAAAACATGGTTTGTACCCAACAAAATAAACGAGGAGACTTCTAATGAATTGTTAGAGAACTATTTCTTTACTCTCCTGAAAGGTTATGTGGTGATAATTGGGCTTTCCAACAAGACAATGCTCCCATCTATCTCGTATCTTTGACGAAGGATTTTTTCAATCACGTAAGTTATCGTTACTAGTGCGGCCATCCGTGAATCCGAATTTGAACTCGATTGAGGATCTCTGAGGAATATTTCCCGCCAACATATTCTCAAAGTCTAAGTAGTATTCCATACTTAAGGAAATTAAACTTAAAATATTGCCGGAGTGGGAGAAGATTGTTGTGGCGACTGTAAGTAACTTGATGGCGTGCTCCTTATTCCTAAGGGCAATATTGTATTACCACTTGTTCAGATCAGTGCAGTACGGCTTGGCTGGCACGCGGGTCCGCAAAGTTGAAAAAGGTCGAAAGTGGATCGATGAGTGGATCGCTGTCAAACCAATACAAGTTCTTTCGACACGATATTGCCATGTTGCCAAAAATATTGCAAAATGTTGTAGGATCTTGATGGATTCCACTTTGATTAACATGCATTGCACCAATTTTCCACAATAAATGGCTCTTTCAAGTGGAAAAGCAAACACCTAACATAAAATTCTCAACAAAGTTTCCTAAGAGGCTGGAAATGTGAATATAAAGTTAAGAAGTGGGGGAAACATCCTACGAAGAAATAGCAAAACCAATCGGAATTTGTCATTCACCTACTCAAAGTAATATAGAAAACTACTGTAACTCAAATGCCCACATCCATCAGGCTCATCAAACAACCTTACGGAGCGCAATACATTGCATCAGACAAATATAAGTCAAGTAGTATTCACCCAAACCCAATCGAAATGTTTTAAGATTCAACGATTTTCGTAACCATTCATAGACATTCATCCTCGGACCATGATAGGCCCGCCCTTGATGCTTTACTGTGTGTAATAAATTTTCGAATGTCATCGCTCTATTAAGTGCCCTGTGTACTCTTTGTTTACCATTACATTCATACCATCATATCAAACTTAAACTTGTCACTAAAAATTACGATTTTCCAAAAAAAAAATTTTATCATCATTTACGTGGAATTTTGCGAAATACTACTAACTTTGCTTACAAATGGCTTTCATTTCTTGGAAACTATCATCTATGCATATAATCTAAGGTATTCATTGTAATGAATACCACTTTGAGAGCTGCATATACCACCATATATGGTGGCTTCAAATGCTGGTCTCTAACGTATTTTCAATTCAATATTTGTTTCTAGAAAAATAAATAAAAAATTATATTCGTTTGTGACCGAATCTTTTATAATCATCGCCGTTACCCTATAAAGGACAAAAAAAACTAAAAGAAGTAAATTTTCATGTTTTTGCAATTCGGAGTGGGTGAGACAAATTTTTTTTTTCTGTTGTCGCATAGGCATAGGTGGACTTTGAAAGCATGCCCTCTGGAAAAGTTCTCGTCCGTCCGAAATTCTTTTCAAAATTTGTTAGTCTTCATCTTCATTTTTGCGAACGAGAGAATGTTTACTGCAAATATTATAAAGTTGGGTAAACAGCCAGATGGACAGATGAACGATGGCAGACATGCTTAGCTGCTTTCCAAATTGTGAGACTGGTCAAGAATTTTCATACTTCATAGGGTTTTTGCAGCTTGTTTCTGCGCCTTATTAAGGTACTAAAAAAAAAGGTATCTTTGATATACTATAACATAAAGTAGGCGTGGTCAATTATATCGTATTTTATACAACAACAATAGCATCGCTCATAGAGTATACGTTCAAATTTTTGCAGATTTATTTGTTGTATGTAGTTTATGAGTTATCAGCAAAAAAAAGCCAATTTTTTAAGTGATACCGTTTTCCGTGTCCTTTAAACAATTTCCAATATTTCTGCCAAATTTGAAGTCGTTAGCTTCATTTTTGCGGCCAGGAAAGATGGACGGACGGGCATGCTTCAATCGATTTAGAATTTGACATTGATCAAGAATATGTTTGTTCTATGTGGTCTCTTATGCTTGCTTGTGATCGTCGCGAACGTTTTGGCAAAATAAATATACCCCTCATACTTCGGTGATGGGTATAAAAAGAAAATAAAAAAAGGTACGCAATTTTTGTTGAGGGAATTTGTTATGTGGCTCCCAGAAGACATATGAAACACGTATGCCGCGCCAGCTCACCTTACTACTGTCTATCCTAACATATTATGTGTATATTGTAATGTGTGTACATAGAAACGAAATTCTCAAAGCGAACTTAATGCAACGAACGGGACATTTAAAAATGAATTAAAGCCATAATTTACTTAGCAATGGACAAAGGCATGCGCTGAGATCTACTAAACCACATAATGGCAACAAAATTAAATTTCCTGTTAAGTTTTCCGCTCAATTTATGATACAACTTGTCCATTAAATGTCTATACATACACAAACATGCACATGCATGAATACATACATTCCATACATTTGATACTTAAGACCGCGCAATAATAATAAAGTTTGAACATTGAAAATTAGATGTTTATTGCATCTGTACATACTTCTCGAGGAAAAAAATTCAAAGATATCGTTATGAAAATCAAGGTCTCTTTGCATAACATAGTAAACTTCTGTAAATAACCTGAAGCGCTTGGTTGGTCTATAGATTATATTCGATCCTTCTATTTGTCAAATGGCAGGCGGAAATGATTAAAGCCTTGAATGGAGGTCAATGTGAAGAATAACAGTAGGTCTTATTAAGACGGCAACTTCAATTTCATAGTTTCCACAATAACATTGTGGAAACCTTTTAAGGAACGTTTTTTGCTATCGGGTCAAAATTGATTACCAAAAAGCCTAGTCTAGAAGGTATATTTATTTATACTGATATAATTCTTGTCAGAATAAAATATCTCTTTGTATTGTTTTATAATAAACTGCCAATGTTATTAAAAAATGTTAACACACACAATCACATTTCTAACAGGTTATCTCTATTACTAGCTAACCCATTCTAAACTTGGTTACTTTAATAACGTTTTATTTACGACACTCAAACGAATCATCTGATGTCGTGCAAGCAACAGCATGACATAAAACAAATATCGTTCTATATATTTAGAAGACGCTTCGGTTTTTGTACCTAGCACAACTTGTGGTATAGATTATATTAACTTTGTAAAGACTTAAACCATCTTCCACTTTACAAATTGATTCAAAACCATTTTCTGAATGGCGATGATAAAAAGAAACCGGTTAAAGCTTCATATAAAGAGCTATGTACGAGTATTCTTCTAATTATGGACAAATTGTTCTATTGGTTTTCTTTTTTCAACTTATTTAACTCAAAACAAGTGAAAATTGAAGAGGGCGTTCATTAAATACCCTATACTAGCTCGTTTAAGACAGTTATTGAAAAGGTGGTCCGATCCGAGCCACTTTCGATGGCGTTCGTTCATAGGTCAAAAGTAGTCAATGTACCGCATTTTACCAAAATGTCTCAAAAATTACGGTCTGTAAATTAAGCATAAAAATACAAGATGGACAGACGGACTGACTAGCTTAGATCGTTCAAAAAGTGATTCGGAAATGTCTCAAAAATTGCGGTCTGAAAATTATGCATAAGAATAAAAGATGGACAGACGGACTGACTAGCTCAGATCGTTCAAAGAGTGATTCGGAAAGTGATCCTGAAGCGATCGGTATAATAAAAGGAGGTCCTATTTAAACTCCTTCTAAGCCTCGCATAATATTCGCACAAACTTAATGGACCCTTGTACCACACAAAAAATGTCATTCTTTTCCTATGAATAAAATATTTTTTTATTTTACTTCACTCGATCAGAATGAAATTCTAGAGGCATTTCTCAAAATTTCCTTGAAAGGCGTATTTTAAAAGGACAGCATACCTCTCAGAGTCACTTGTCTAGCTTAACAAAACTCCTGACTAGAGACTTACAAAGTCAGCATAACATGCTTGCAGCAATATTATGGAGGGATTAGCTTTAAAAGGTACAGTTATGATTTTAACTGTAATCTATAAATCGATATAAACGATTTGTAAATTTGAAATTAAAAAAGTGAAAGATTATTCCATGCCAGCCTTTGGGATCTTATTATCGTGACTATACCTGGCGAGCATGTGGTCAGATTGATATATTATTTCGTTTTTCGTATTAACTAAGAGGCTTCATGAAAGCCTTACGAAAATTTTTAGATCGATCGTACTATACTTTATCCAACGATTGAACTCTCCGAATACGAAATCACTTATCGAGAGCAAACCGATATATAAAGCACTTTTTTTTTTTGAGCTGCCGTCTTCGGAACCTCGTAAATAACGAACCCTTTTATCAAAGAGAGAAAAGAATAAAATAAATCCCAGATCAAAAGCTCTTGTTTTTTTTTGATTGTTTCGGGGATGGAAGAAATGCGTACTTCACGCCATATGGTCTGATGCAACAACATATTTTGCGTGAAAAATCATGAATGGTTTGTAGTTTTTATTCATGTAAGGACTTGAAGAAATGCATAATTAAGTTAGTTAGTTAGGTTACAGGACCCGTGGCGTCCGGAACACTTGCTCGAGATTGTGTGAATATTCTTTTTGAAGCCATTATGGAAACCATTTTGAACTAATTGACAATATGTTGGAGATAAAAAGAATATTTTGTGAGAAAAACGAGAATTCTCGTCATTTTCTGCATAATCAGTATTAGATTGAAGCAGCAATGACGCCTTTTTTGAAGCAGATTCAGGAGATATTGGATATTATGCCGATAGTTTGTGAGAAAATCAAAAATTCTCTTTAGTTTTTGATCGTTTGAGGTAGGGGAGAAATGCGTAACTTACCATAGAAATTTTGGTAGAACAACGTAAGCCATTTTAAAAAAGACATGTTGGGTATTATATAAATGCTTATATTTCATCTTTTTCGAGATTTAATCGAATAGAAAATTACAAGCTCTTTGTAAATAGCATTGAGAAGCTTACAATAGCTATGTAGTTGGAATACTTGATGGAAACAAAGTATATACTACGCTTAATTTGCAATCGGGTCAAGAATAAAAGAATTGCTTAAATAGTTTGACGAAGGCACGGTGTACATTTTGAAGAAGGACAGATGAGAAATTCAAAATTCTCTTCAGTTCTTGGTCATAGAGGAGATACACTAAGTAACTAGCTAGGTATTGTTTACGGCAACAACAAGAGCTATTTTCAGGGAGACATGTTCCAGATTATATAAATATTTTGTCCGCAGATTGTGGAAACAATATAATGAGGACTACAACTTGATTGACTTTGGCGTGAGGGCTTTTGCCATAAAATTAAGAACTACAAAATGGTTGAATGCTCTGTAGTGAAAGGCCGTAGTGTTTTGGTGTTTAAAGTTTTCAAATTGATAAATTTACGGTTAAATTTATGATGTCTGTGGTGTTTGACTGCGTGATACTTTTATTAAATATAGTAATAATAACAACAAAAAAAAAACCCTTGTTAGTTTTTGATAATCTAAAAAAATAAAAACAATGCGTAACTAGCGTTGAGTAATTTAGACCAGCAATGGTGCTCATTTTAAAGGGGTTGCAACACGTTTTAATTAAACCAAAGGCAAGCGCTATCTTTCATTCATACTTCTTTTATAAATTAGAAAACTTTGGCAAAGCTAATATGTGCCCGATGATTAATGCGAAAAGTATTTATTCAACGGATTCAAACTCCACGAAGCACTTTGGTAAATTTACGCATCACAATTCGTTTATAATTTCTTTGTAGGAAAAATAACGAAGACGCGCAATATAAAATGAAATTGAAAACAAATAGTCAAGGAAAATAAAAAAGTGAAATAGAACCTTGACAAAAAAAAAAAAAAAAAAAAAAAATAGGAAAAAACAACCAAACAAACAACTAGCTTTAACAGCTAGCCTTTAAGACTTGTTGCAAAATGTCCGCAATAAAGAATAGCAACAACGACACAATGACATCCAAGTGAATTACAAGTGTGTACTTGCTGTTCACTACTATACAAGCTATACATTTACTTTTTACTTTTATATATATATATGGCATATGGATGCATCTCTGTGTTAGTGTGTGAATCTTTCGGTGTTTGTATATATATATATATATATATATATATATATATGTGGGTATGTATGCATGTATGTCTGTATGTATGTATATATATATATATATGTGTGTGTGTGTTTATACGTGTATTAAACAACAATATTACATGTTTTTACTTTTGCTATCGCAAAACATCAACAAGTGGGTTGAATGGGTGGCCAAGTAAATCACTAACTAACTGACTGAATGTGGTGCATTCATGTGCTAGACACCATAACAACAACATCGAAAGCAGCTACATATTTGCCAGGCATGTGTGATGGAAAACCGTGGCAATTTTTTCCTCTTCATTGTGTTTATTATTAACATAAGCATATATATGTATTTATATGCATATATTTATGTGAATATATATATAATATTTAAGTATAAATGTATGTAAATATGAATATATTTAGGTAAGTGCATATGTATGAGTGCAGGTGAATAGTGCTGTTATTTTCGTTGTTATTGTTTCTGACATTTCTGTCTACATAAAGCAATGGAATTGGTGCTTACACATAGCAAGCACACTCATATATGCCTACATCGCAATGTACATAAATATGATACATGAATCTATTCATGTAACTCTATGCAAACAATTGTAAATGTTATGACATTTAAATGTTAGTCATGTTTCTTATTATTGCAAAACTGTGAAAGTCAAGGTTATTGATCCTTATCTTGTTTTAGGGAGTACTTTAAAACAGCCCTTGCATTTTTACATTTCAATTATGTAACATATGCGCACACAGTCACAAAAATACACAAAAGCAAGTGTATATACATATATATAAGAATATATATATATATATATATATATATATATATATGCGTAAATATAGATGTACATATGGCCCGATGCAAACATCTACATATATATATTTATATATGTATAAACATGCATATATACTATATATATCTAACTGTGGTTTGTATGTATGTTTATATGTATATATGGTTTGTATGTGTGTACATGTATTCATATGCAAATAGAGTACAGTCGCTTTTCGATAACTCAATTATTTATTATATTTGATTTGATTACAAGAGAAAAAGAAAAAAAGTAAAAAGCAGACTGAAATGCTTTCAGGTTTTCATTAATAAATTTATAAAACAACGATTTAAAAAAAAAAAATATGTTATGACAAAATAAACGAATCAACCAAACGCCTCTTCTCAAAGCACACACTAAATGAAATCAACAGGCTAGTGTGTGTATATACATAAACCATATATTAATATATGTATATGTACATACATGTATATGAGTATATTTTTATTTTGTACATATACACATTTTCACGTACATATGTACGTGAAAGAAACAAGAAATTGACCGTCCTGAGTTTCATTTTTAGGTAAAAATAATTGCTTTCAATCGTATTGATATCATGTTGGCTTTAATGTGGGTTTTGATTTTAACGACAACAACAACAACAACAATAATAATAATAATAACAACACAATAAAAACAAAAATGCTGTTATTGCGAAATATTACAAATATAAGGCGTGTACGTACACACGAAAAGGATTTCGTTATTAACGCATGTAAATTGCGTAAATAAGCTAAAATTAGATCAACACAATTGATAGCAACAATAATAGACTTTGATAAGCAATAAGACATCGATAAAGTTCTCTACATTGTAACATAAATAAACATTGAAATAGAAATTTTTGCTTTGAAAAGTTTTTTGACCCTATATTAACATTAATTACATGGTAAAAATATCAAACAAAAAAAAAAAAAAAATAATAAATAGTTTCAAGGTCCTTCGATAAATACCAAAAAAAAAAAAAAATTGATTTATTATGCGCGTGGGTACATTTATTTGGGACTTGTACATCCACTTATCTCATTGATAAGTGAGAGCAAATCAAGTTGATTTTTCTTTGATTTCATCTTTCCAAATAGTTGCTCAGTCGATATTGAGGTTATGTTTTAAAAGACTTAATATGCACTCGCCTAGCAAAAATCGCGCTCCACTACCTGCCTACACATCCTGGCCTACCTCCAATTATCTAATCGGTGAATACTGAGGTTGGAGTCCAAGGTTTTAATTTGATCCACCTTATATAAGGTGCCACGGGCAATAAAGGACGAACCGAAAGCAGGCGAACCACAAAGTACACGCCGATACTTCATACAACACTCCTGATACACATTTTACTCATATGTTTTATTTATTGTCTATATATGCTTTGTAAATAAATGTACAAAGTATGGATTTCGAGGTTGGCAGATAACTTGGATCATATGCTCGCCTGTATTGAGAATTATATCGCACTTGAGATTTCAAACCACAATCAAAGTGTTGTTGATTGCGATCCTTTGCCTATTCGGCTACTCATACGGAGATATATTTTGATTTAACGGGACAGCTTACACAGCCATCACAGGCTTCCGCAAATGTTCGTTAGTCGATTAAAGCTGAAATAATGTCCGACTTCCGTAGCGGGTAGAGTACAATCGTGCAAACAAAAATATCCACAACGAAATTTCTCAAACTATATTTAATAAAATCATCAATGGGTTTTTGACTTATTACGAACAACAAAACTAATTGTATCCGAAAATTGCTGCTTTTTATAATTAATTTCCCTACCCATCAGAATTTTTTTTTGAAAATGTCAGAGCTAGCAGTTTAGAAGAACGCTCATCTATGAACAAGGGAAAACGCTGCCTCGCCTATCTTTTTTCCTCATCTAAAAAGCTCAAACACATTTTGATACTTCTCTGAATCGGTAAATTTCAATATATATATGCATATATATGCATCTGATAAACCATTCATTGGACGTGGGTTTAAATCTCAAATGCGGCAGAGTTTTCAATAAAGCCGATAGCCTATTACAACAAATATAGATTTGAAATTTGATGTAATTGAAACTGAGTAAAAGTGAACTTCGTTTATGGTTATGCTTATGCTGCCATAAGCAAGTCACAGCAGATTAGCCAGCTATAAGCAGATCGTATTAAATGGGCTTAAATAGATCCAGAGAGAGTTATCAGCGTTGAGCAGGATATATCGATCTGCTTGCAGACTAGGCCTACAAGGTTTGAGCAAATGGGACTAGCCAGCCAGCTGTATGCGGATCAACTTAGTGAACCCAGTGATCCCAAATTTAAAGAGGGAAAATTAGTCGGTTTTGAGAACGTTAACGGATTATAGGGATAAAAATCTAACAAGTTTTAAGCAGCAGTTGGATCGGGCAGGTAAAAGCAACTTACATTAGCCTGCTTTAAACAATTTGAATAAACGCATTCAAATTCGATAGCTTCAAGCAGTCTCGACCAGAAAACCTAAAGGGAAGCTAACTTTTAGTTAAGCATTTTTAAGAGCAATAGACCTAGAAGTTACCAGTTTATAGTGCCAGACTACGTATCTTTCAGCAGGTTAGATCAACCATCTTTAACCAAAGTGAACTAGCCGACTTCAGACGCAGACCACATAATTTGTATACCAAAAGACCATACTATCCAACTTTAGCCGAAGTAGTTCAGAGAGATTCAGTCGAAATAGAAACTTGGCGTGGAGAAAAGTGAAGTTATGCTGGTGACGGATAGAAGGGAGTTCGAAGGTTGATAGGCACGATATCGAATTCAGCTCCAACTTGACATAACTTGTAGTGTCGTAAGATACGAAATTAAGTTTTGCAGAACATAGTAAGAGGATTGCGGATAAAGCATAGGCAACTGAAACTACCCTGTTCAATGCAAGCATCAATTGAGGGGGAAAAAGTAGTGCAAGGTAGACGTCTCCTATGAAACCTTAAAGCGTTTCAAAGCATTTACGCGTTGGGAATAATATCAACCTAGCGCACAGTTTCAACGTCAACGGCAGTAGCTCCAGCAGAAACGTTATTCATCGAGTTGCAGCTATATATCCGAAATGTGAAAAAGGAAACGGAAGAAGAAGGAAAGAGACATCCTCTGAGATAAAACAGCTATCCGACAGAGTACTTTAGTAATGGAATGGCAACAACAATGGATGGGGCGATAACACGGAGAAGTCAATTCCTTCCGAACTTCCAAAAATTTCACAAGTCATGGAAATCTTGTCAGTTATTTGCATTGTTTGAGATTACGGGCTGATAACGAAAGCGACTTTTGCCAAAGCATGAACGACGGCGCGCAGTATACTGTGTCCGTCTGTCTGCCTTGGGCACATTTGCGGAATATGCTTTCCGGATATCTGGAATAGAAATCATGCCATGTAACCTGCTAGCGGTTATGTTGATGGACAAGGAGAGGGGGAAGAAATGCAAGAGGTTTGGCCGTGATATGCTACGATGTAAAGCCACATGTAGGCGACATCCGAAACCACAGTCTTATGGAAGGAGTGAGGAGGTAAGTTGATATTGTGAGATGGTATCGTCCATAAGTGTCCATCTCGAGATAATACAACAATGGGTCCCCAGTTGGCAGTAATTTGCTACTACTTCCAAAAACAAAAAAAGGAATCCAAAGAGCTTTAAGGAAAGTGGGCTATGCCTTCACGTTAAGCAAATCAAATGAACTTAACCAGCTTTAAGCACAAGCCGCGTAAGTCATCTGTAACTTTAAGAAAATTAAGCCAAACAAAGCCTTAAGTAAAAGAACCTAAGCAGATCTAAAAGTCAGACCAGCTAGGTTTATGTATGTAAGACTAGATTGGCCACCTCTAGGTAGATCCCATATAGATATAGGCAGCGAAAGTATTGCGACCCACTCCAAATACTTCGACTGGAGTATCTTCCCATAAGCAAGCAACATTGGCCAACTTTACGAAGATCCAACTAATCCATGTTGAATAAATTAGATTTAATATAGACATAGATTTATTTAGAAGAGCAGCTAGTGTTATAAGCGACAACGTTTCTATTTAGATTACTTACTAAAAATTCATATTAATATAATGAATTTCATATATATAGGGGACTGCCACGTGTATGTATATTTGAACGTAGCAAGCAAGGACTACGTAAATATTATTCGTAAAGCGAGAAAATGTTAAAGAAGTAATCATCCGTAACACTTTAATGTACAGTGTATCAGTGTATCATAGAGAGTATACATAAAGACATTATATGCTTGCAAATGTATGTGTGTATTATGTATTGTTTGCATTATGTTAAACAACATCTGAGTGCGCAACATACATTATACGCAGGTGCAATTTTTATCAAAGGGTACATAATACACTTATGTATGTATGTATGTATGAATGCATGTATGTAAGTTTGACATATACACGTGTATGTGTGTGTGAAATCGCAGCAATACGAAATCCCTCTGTTTTAAGGAAAGTTGAAATGAAAATAAGAAAAGGAAAAGTTTTTACATATTTTCAGGGATCTTTTCAGGGTTAATCAAAAGAATGAAAAGAAAAATAGTTTAAATGAAAATTAAAAACTAGCGAGAATTCCTTTCACCGAATGTGTATGTGCGTGTGGGTGTGTGTTTGTGACACCAGGATCTTTATAATATTTTTAATAAATTTATTTATTAATTTATTTATTTTGATTTTTTATATTTTTTTCTTTTTTGTATTGATTTTTAAGTTGCAAACGCTTTCACTTCATCACCGATTTAACACAAATTGCTTACTTTTTCTTATATCTCTAGAAACTGAAAATATTTGATTATTTTTGTTTTTATTTTGGTTTTTTTTTTTTTTTTTTTTTTAATTATTTAAAATATAAAAAAAAAAAGATTTTAAAAAATATAAAAAAAATTAAAAATTAAATTAAATTTCATTTTTAGCTTTTTTTTTTTTTTTTTGTTTTTTTTTTTGTTGTTTTTTGTGCACCCGTTACCGAAACAAATTAAACCAAACCAAATGAAATGACGACTATTGCTACACTTCCGATATTGAAAAAGGCGCAGAGCGAATATAGTTTTGCATAATAATTGTTCGCACATAAATTTTCAACAGTAGCCTGGTTTGATAGCCTCCTGTTCGTTTGGTTAAGTCGTTTCGGTTGCATGTCGTCAACTCTCTTGCTCTTTCTCTCTCTCTCTCTCTCTCTCTTTCTCTCTCTCTCTTTGTCTGCCTGTCTCCTCTCTATCTCTCTTTATATATATATATATATATATATATATATATATACATGTGTATGTATTTTATATGAATAAATAGGTAACCACACGATTTTAAAAACCCACATGCAAAATAAGAAAACTCTTCTACTCCATTTAACAGATTAGAGCTTAACAGGGCAAAACAATTTCGAGGCCGTTACAAGAAAAATCAACAAACTTTAGAATATAGAATTGTTATAATGTAAGTTGAAAAAAAAATAAAAAAATGAAAAAAAGAGTAACAAAAGCATTTTTTGCGGCGTATGTTCGGGCATTGTAAAAGGGGTCATATAGGGGTCAATTGTAACAAGTCTAGAAAATTTCATTTAAAAAAAAAATTTATTTTTTTATAAAAAAAAAAATATTTTCCTTAAATATTGAAGAAAAATTTTAATTTTTAATATACTTTTAAATAACTCATTTTAAATAGTTCTTCTAAATAAATTTGTGCGAATGTAGGCAACAACCAGAAGGACTTGAGATTAACCCAATTTTTGTTATAACGATTGATTCAGAATCGCTTTCTAAGCTTCACTGTCCGTCTGTCCGTATTGTTTCTTGTAGTCTTTCAGGTAGCACCGTTTGATATATTTTGATGAAATTTAATACGACGACTTGCTTTGGCCCAGAAACAAATGCTTTTGAAAATGATCCGGATCGGATAATTTTTCGATCACTTCCCATATAAAACACTTCACAGATCACAGATCTGAAAGTCTGTCTATCTGTCGGGCTGTTTGTTTTCTTGTGTTTAATATTTGAGATATCTTGATGAAATTTTGCCCACCGGGGTACTGTGGCCGAAATACGCTATTGAAAATGGTTCGGATCGGAACACGTTTTCAACCGCTTGCCATATAACGTCTTGTTTGAAAAGTCGTTATGTGAGTAACTGTAGGGTGGTATAGAATATTTAATGGCAGGTCGGGCCCGACTAAAGTATTCTTACTAGTTTTTGTAGTTATTAAAAATGAGGTTGAAAGAAAGCATGGAAGGACCTCAAGAGAAAATTCTCTAAATTTTAAAAACAGATTTTTAAAAGAATTTTAAATTTACCTTTTATTAGAATGTTAAGTTTTATAAAAAAAAAGAAAAGAAAAAATACATTATGGTCGAACACGACCCACCATTAAATACCCTACATCATCACTTCGCTTAATACTCTCGTTATCAAGCTTTTTAAAATAATAAAATGATACGATCCGAATCATTTGCAATAGCGTTCGTCCTTGGGCCGTGAGCTGGAAAACATGGACGGACATGCAAGATGGGTCTATCTCAACTCTTTCTCTTCTAAGTGTTACATATATCCGCACCAACTTAATATACCTTTCTACCACAAAAGGCTTCAGTACAAAAAAAAAGAGTTTTTTTTATGCATTTTTTTACTCTCTTCCTTTAAACTATATAAGAGCTTTTATCAATTTTTTTAAGGACATGCGCGTTACGACTATCTTTTATCACCGATTGTTTAAACTTTCATTTAATTTTTTTGTTCTTCTCGTTTTCATATTCTAAGCGTTCGAAAGCAAAGTTTTCGCTTTTGTTCATGCTTTCAATAACAGTTTTCTTTTCACATTTTCGTTTGTTTCCTGCGTTCCTGTGCTATTAATATCGAATATCACATCATATTTGCACGCTGCACGTATGGACACAGTAGTGCATATAAAAAGAGAATCTTTCATTACCAATTTTTTTAAAGTACACCCCACGAAATAGTATATGCTAGGTTTAGTAAATACTTGAAAGGTCGGAGAACCAATTGATTAGCGTTAATAAAACTGATTTTATCATGTCGTCCTGTTTGCCTCCATCTTTTCGTCCGTCTGTCCGTTTGCTAACGTCAATCCGTCCGTTCTGCTATTCTAATCAACTATACGGATGCGAGAGTTAATACTTTATTTAGCAGTCTTCCATATTCCTTATGAGTCTTCTAAATTCCTTATTCCTATCAGGATAAGTTTAAAAGTACTATCAAAATGCCGAGACTTTAAATTCGGTCTTCATACTGTGCTTATAATAAAATCTAGGCGAGACAATTAACTACTCGTAAAGGGCTTTTTGGGCTATCTAAGAAGCTGCCTAGAATAGATCTTTGCTTTAATTTACCAAAAAATATTGTATTCAATCTGAGGAATTCCTGAGACAATTCCCTATAAACGGGCTCGTAGGCGGTATAAAAAATCCCTATATACTTAGTATACGATGTACGATTTTTTATAAAACGAGATAAAACTTTGCTTTAATTTGCAAAAAAAAAAAAAAAGTATTGTATTGCAGTTAATGATTGTTCCTCTAGAATTCGGCCTAAATCACAGAAACTGTTTGCTTGGATTCCTTTTTGGTCTCATTGTAAGCGTACGCCAAGTGGTACATCATTGCATAAGGCGCACAGAATTGTATTAAATTCTCATTCTTTTATATTCTGTTCTAGTTTGCTTCGCTCCCATTTATAAATCTATATATCCACATATATATCGAATGCTCTTTGACAACAGTACGAGTTGCATATGGCTTTTGCCATATGCCACCGAACTTTTTTACTATACTCTCCTGTTCCTCCACGTTAAAGTTATTAGTTCGGTCTACGCTTCACGTAGTTAATGAAAAAAATCTAAAATACTTTGATGACGTTATGATGCTATTGCTTCAAAGGAAGTGGAAATATTCCACATTATTGTAGTCTTGCTTATTTTAGGCCGTTTAATGTTTAGTCTATTGCCTCTATTGGAATGATTACATCCTACGTCAATTATCATATAGTGTATATTAAATTTGAGCGACTGTTTGTGACATACGGAAGAATTTAAGGTACATTTATTATGTCGATTAATTCGGAATCATTTTCTGAATCGATTTAAGCTTGCCTGTCGAAACTGTCTGTCCGCGGCGTTCAACGTACCTGGTCGCAATTTTAGAGATATTTTCACGAAATGTTATAACCTCATGATTTTCATTCAAAGGAAGAATTCTGTTAGATCAGAGTTATTCTGAACAAAACGTTTTACGAAAAAAATGCAAATTTAAAAAATTGCTAATGTTTTGAATCTCCTCAACGTCTTTTAGGACGCAACTCTTTATAGGGCGCCAGAGTCTAACTTTTGATATTTCATAAGTGACGCTTAATCCATGATAGCAAGTTTGGTCAAGAATTAATTAAACCAAACTTGGAATCAGTAGGCGTATTTTTTGGAGTCCGTCTTGTATAGCACTTCTCACGGCAAGAAAGCCTTTATATGACAAAAAGATCAAAATTGTAATGTCTAACGATGAAATTTGAACCATAATAGTAATGCACCCTAGAAGTTTAGATTGCATAGGTCCACCCAATCCACACAAAGTTTAACATTAACATAACACGTCGCTCAGGAGATATCCCATATAAACGCGTACACACGGTGATAGTTACAAAGGAGTTGGCAGAGGCGGATAGAGTCTGACCAAAGGCTGGTATATGATATCCGATTGGTACCTTTACTGATCGTGTATTGACTGCAGTTGTGCCCGTACGCCAGTGATAATTTAGATATGGCCTACCGCACAGAACCTTAAAACTGGGTATATCAGTTCGCTAATCGTGTTTCTTATGTATATGGCTATGCCTTGGGAACGACAAGAAATTTTGGATACTTCGTTACGAAAATAGATAAAGAATAACCTCTATAATCTCTGCATCTCAAAACAGTCTAACTTTTATTACTTTATTACAAAAATTTGGCGATGAATCGAAAAATGTAACTGCGCCAAAGTTGACCTTGTGTTCTGGACATAAAATTCTTAAACGAGTTCTCGTGAAAACTAAAGCCTACTATGTAGTTTATAACGAAGATGAAGAGTGAAGAGTGATGGGATCTTTGACAGGAAATTCCATGTAAAGAGTCTCGTGAAGAGTAGACCTTTGAACTATTTGTTTTATTTCATCAGAGCTATAAACGAAGAACTATAGCAAGTACGCTGCTATACGATATTTTATAGTTGGTTTCGCCCGGCCGAAATGTCTTTACTTCCCGCCAATTTCCTTCACATTTCTTTATATTTTTCACAACAAACGTGCGTCTTTGATTAGAGGAAGGCACTTATTCATCCCTCTATTGTTTAGTGTTTTACGATTAGAAATATTTGTGCAGAAATTTGAAAATATTAGCGGATCCGCGTGAGTCCGCGCCTACCAAGTCAATATTCGCGGGCTCAAAAGTCAAAGTCGATAGAGTTTTTCTCTGGCCAAAGCTATAGTGAATGGGTAAAAGCATTTTATTGGCTGCGCCCAACACCTCTCTTTTCCTTTCGCTTACCTCTATTCTTTCTGACTGCCACCGTGTTATGCGAATAGGGAACGTCCCCTGAGTGATTGGTCACATAAAACGAGGAAATGTAGAAAACTGAAGAACACTAATAGATAGCTCCAGAACGAATGATCATGATTTGAATCTACCGCCAATGGTTATAACTTACAACTTATAGCAAATTTGAATGCCTTGGAACATGAACGATGCAAGACCAACCAAACGCTGGGAAACACTTTCGCAAATAGCGTATCTACACCTAAGAAAATATATTTTTATATTTGTCTCCACCGCATATTTACTTTCCAGCACTAGCTTTTGGGCAGAGGTCATTTAACACTTAGCAGCCATCTGAATCCCTAGATTAGATTTTTCGGTTTCATTAACCCTTGTTAAATACCCTCATTCGAAACGCTTTGAAAAGTGTAAATTTCAAAATCATTCCTATAATAACAGACAAGGAATGCAGGAAAAAAAAAATATTTCATAATATTTTCTCGCTTGCAACTCATACATGATAAATGAAAAGAGAACACGCCAGAGAAATAAATAACAAATTATAATAGTAATGTATAAGAGTATTAAAGCTTTAGAATGTAGAAAGCGCGCATTTAGATAGTTCTTGAGTAGTAATGACTAGCTTTCTAAAATTTAAAATTAACTAACTTTGTCTACTTTACGCCAACTACTCGCTAACATAGAACTATAAAAAAGAAAAAAAAAACCACAAACATATAATTATATGGAAATGAGTATAACTTATCTTCATCTCTACCTTATTATAACTTACCTTACCCTAGGCTACATTTTCAATGTATGCATATTTCTATTATTACGTCGGATAATTTCATGGCATTAAATGATTGGGGCCATATTTATGCTTAAGGATAGAGAGGAAAAAAACATTAGAGAAAGAGTACGAGCGAGAGATAGAGATAGACAAAGAGAGTGATTGTGGTGAGAGAGACATTCTGTAACAAGAATGTAATCAGATTTATAAAGAAAACTTGTTGTTTTATGTTTTCTAAATAGAGCAGAAAAGAGTTGCGACAGATATAACGAAAAAGTAGAAGAGAGGAGAGCTGAAAGAGACCTGTTGCTGGAACATATTTTATAGTTTTATTTATTTATGATGAGGGGATACACATGCATATACATTCAGAAGTGTTTATGTTTTAAAATAGTTCACACACTAAACACTAACCCTCGCGTATACATACATATATAGATAACACTTGAAATCGAAAATAATTGCATTTATTTGTTGTGCTACCTTTTCTCATTTATCTAAAAGGTTGTAGAATCCTTTCGTGTTCATATGATAATACATAGAAAAAAATATATATATATATATATACGATAAAATTATAAATATTTTACGTACAATTTAAGTAAATAAACTTACCGCAAACATTTGCTGACGTTGTTCTGAAACCAATTTCTCACTGGAACCCTTTAAAAGTTCAGCCAATAATTCCTGCGTGGGTAGTATATTTGTGTTGGATGTCTGTGCTGTTGGTGTCGTTGCTGTGCTAGCTGCAGGCATTCGTGTTGTTGTTGTTGACACTGTTAATGAATGTGAATTATTTTTACTTTTACTGCCCGAGTTGATATTAGTAGTGACGTCTAGGCTACGTTTTGGTTGATGTAAATGCTGTAAATATGTATGACTCGGTTTTTCACCACTCATCGATTGGCTGCGTTGACTGTGATTTGATTTTAGGGCAGGTGTTTCCGAGGAGGCCCTCTTCGTTACGAGGGCATGTGCCACCATGTCTCGTCCATGATCGGAGGGAAATGAAGAAGGAGCGGATGCTGTTGTGATATCTTCCTCACCAATCGTTGAATTATCGAAAGAACTTTGATAGCGTTTCTCTAGAGGTTTGATGTCATCGCTGTCAATAGCATTTTTCATAATAATATTATTAACGTTTTCAATTTGCGAGGGAGTCGAGGCGGCACGTGTATGTGACGGCACCGGTAGATAAGTATTGGTTTTACGTATACGCATCGAATTCGAATGATGCGGCATATTACGAACACTTATTTCATCACGTTGCTTCCTTGGCTGTGAAATTCTACAATAAAAGATTATCATTAAAGGAAGGTCCTCTACTGATTGGATGGATTTACTTTTTTAATACACCCCGACCTTTTTTATGCGAAATTCTTTTTTTTACAGAAATTAGTTTAACAAAAACGTACTCAAACTGAAGCTTAACCCATTTAAGAGAATTTGGAAGATATTTCGGATGAAAGAGAATATAACATTCAAGGAAGGAAGGAAAGCATGTATATGAACCAGTTATACTAAATATAATTGTTCCTTTTACACGATACCATATATATAAGGCGTATAAAAAAGTTTAAGTGTATTACGTTTATTATTTACTTTATAACTTACCCTTCATTTTCTCTGAGATCTTCCAAAATCTCTTCGAAATGCATTTTGTTGGGTTTTTTCATTTCTGCCTCCAACATTTGCCCATAAGGTCCTCTAAGAGGTCTTTTCGAAAAGCGTTTGCAATCGTAATCACTTAACGCGGGGCTAGTACGATCGCGAGATGAAGGAGGAGTGCGATCACTTTCATTATCCGATATCGAATCGGTACGTAAAAAAGGGCAACCTTTAAGACTTGGCATTGATGAATCATCTTTCTCTTCCGAACTTTGACAACTAAAGCTACTCATAATGGCATTTTTTGTCCAAACCGGTGTATTTTTGCATTCCGATTCGGGAGTATTAAGATCAAAGGAATTTTCATTTGTCACCGGGCTATTAATATACATTATATTATCGTCGAGTGCATCCGATTTTATGGCATTCAAATTCGCTATACTGATATCTAAGGACAATGGTTTATTATTATTGGTTGCAGTATCTCCGTCAGCAGGTTCTTGCCAGTTTTCTATATAGATACCCTTACGTCTCTTAGACATATCAGCTTTACGGCGTTCATCAGAACTGTGACGTGCTGTAATACCCTCCAGAGAAGATCGCTTCTCTAGACCTAATTCCATATCATCATGACTATAGCGTTTCTTTATTATTGGACTACCTAAAGATTCCTGATGGTTTTCTGGTTGCTTTTGAAGTTCCTCATCGAATCCTTCCGATTTCTTTCTCAAAATAGCATTATCATCAACATCGAACGAAGAACGACTCACTGCAATGGTGGGAACATTTTCGTTTCGACTGATTTGCTCGTTTTTCGCTTCAGCCGTCTCTATTTGACATTGCTGCAAAGTGATTAGCGGTTGCATAGTTTCCGGTATAATACCGAATTCTTCGGGTGCTACTTCTACCCATTCGGGCGGTGGATTTTCCAATCCCCATTCTTGAGCGGCACACTCGTACACGGGAACTGGTATTAAACAAGTTGTGGCGGTTTGAAGGAAATTATCTGGCGGCGACTCTAAAGGCAATTGCTCCTCCATTAACGTCGCCAAATTTGGCTCAAATAAATCGATTTGTTCCGGTAGTTTTTCAATTGCCTCATTGTCCTGATGGAAGCTATCTTCCAATTGTGTGCAGTCAACCGTGGCAGGTAATTCCGAGGCTTCAATTGCGTAATCATTATCCGATTGTATGGTATCGGTTAAAGATTCCATTTTGGCATGCGATGCCACCATTGTGGTAGTTACAATTGCCTCAGCTGTTTCAGGTACTTCATGTATCGCTTCCGCCATAAACACTTCTTCTTCGGGTATAATGTCGGGCGATTCCATAACGTCTTCTAGACTTTTGTCTTGACCATAACATAAATTAATACTGCGTTCAGATTTCCCCTTTAATGGAATATAAATCCAATCCGGTTGGGGTTTTTTTCCAGATATATCCTGTTCCGGTTCCGGTTCTTTAATGTTTGCTAATTTATCCTCTTTTTCTTCGATTTTTTTACGCGGCCACGTTAAATTCTCGACAACACTGCAAATTATTGAATTTGTAGGGCTTGTACTTTCAACGGCTTTTTCGCGACGCAAACGATCACGCAAAGCACTTAACGCAGACTTTTTATATTTTCCCGATGTATAATCAATTTGCGAGAAAGAAGCCGAACGAAACGGTATACCTTTCTGGGCATATGAACCAATAATTGTCCGCGATTCTGGTTTATTCAATTTGGTTGCAGCCGATAAACTAATTTCATTTGCTCTTTCATTCGAACCGCACACTCCATTTGACGATGCGTCTGTTTTTGTTGCTTTTAATAGCCGTGATGATGGAGGAGGCGGTGGCGGTGGCGGTGATCTAGATTTCTCTCGTCCTAATTGTAAAGACTCCAAATTTGAGAGACTCATATTCGCTTTAAGAGTGGGAGATGAAAGCATTGACGTCGTTCTACCGCAGCCGCGATTGTTTATATTTTTCTCTGCTAACGTTTGTTGCTGTATTTGGCCCTGTGAATAAGGCGCGTGCTGTTGCTGCTTTTGCTGTTTTGTTAATTCGGTTATTGCTTGGGAATGGCACTCATTATCGATATGATCCATTGGCAATATATCAGTTAAATGAGGTGACGTTAATGTCAACAAAGTGTCTGAATTCTTTTCCATTATTAACGATGCATTTTCATTGGCACTTTCATGATTCCCTCCATCATGACATGAGGTCAACGGCGAGGCATGATCTGTTTTATCAAAACTGTTCGATGGCGAAGGTAAACCGTGACGCGGCTTACGGGGCGGTGGTATAGGCGGTGGTGTCGGCGACGAACGATTACCGCTACCTACCCTTAATAATTCGGTTAACTCTTTAAGTTTTTCCGATTTTTCCGATGATTTACGATTTCTCATTGCATTATTGGCAGCATCAATCGATGATAATGAGGTTACACTAGCATTGTTCGGTGACGACTTGCGACCAAAACCCAATCGTTGAAAACGATCTAAAGTATTTCGTCGCTTTTCCATGGCGTTCTGGAACCAAAAAAAAAAAAAAATAATGATAATAATGAAAATTGGAAAATGTTTTATACACACTCCCTTACGTACTCGCACACACATACACACACACACACACACACACACACACACACACACACAAAATAAACACATTTCAATCAGAAATACGCAACAACTTAATATGGTTGCTTATCTCAACAACAACACACATATATTTTTCAAATTTTATGGGCTCTTTCTTTTAAAATATATTGTAATGTGGTGGTTATGTCTATGATGATGATGATGATGATGACGATGATGGTGCGATGATGCTAGATAATACTTCTCCATATATATTGCGCGTTTTCTTTTGCCACATATATATATATATATATAGTCTTCTTATCCGTTTACATGCAAAGCATTTAATAATCAAATCATTGTTTGAAAAAAATATTTTGTAAAGATTTCATGCGAAATGAAAACAAAATTAAATTTTTTAAAATATTGCGAACGAATTTTTCTTCTTTTTTTTTTTTTTTTTTTTGATTAAGTTAAACATAAACATTTACAACAAAAATATACATAAAATTATAAACGCAAACATATACAGAACGCTTGACTATCGCTATTAATTGTATGTATGCATGTGCGTGTGTGTGTATGTTCATCACGCTGACTAGTTCGGGGGAGAAAATGCCAGACGAAAAAAGCATTTTTTTTTTTTTGAAAATTGTTTAGAAAAATTCTGCATTCGAACAATTAAATTGAAAATATTTTCGCCCGTTTTGATGATAGTGTGCTCGCAACCCAGTGACTCATAATTTTTAATTTTTTTTTTTCTTTTTTTCTTGTTATTAGCAATAATTTTATTTGCAAACGCACGCAAAGAAATTGGCCGCATACAATGGATGCCATATCATGATTCACGAGACAAATGTTAAGCGATTTAATAGTTTTGCAAATAGGTCGATTGTTGTTAAACTCAAACGATCAATTAAGGACATGCCTTTAAGCAAATACATTTATTGTCAAAATAAAAATAAATCAAATTGACATGTCAACCTGCTCGTTTCACATAAATGCTATTTGATTATGACTTATGCATTTTGATTAGGACATCATGATATAGTCAAGGCGAACATTGTATTTCTGGCAAATATAATTCAAGAGCTTCTGTACGTACGTACGAACGTGAAATCTGACAGTAAATTTATATATATATAAAGATCCCCGGCTTGAGAAGCCTTCAAAGTTTTGATTGATCGGTTGTAAAACTAGATCAAGTTTCTGTAGTTCTTTAGGTAAATATTTGAAGTCTATTAAAATCTAAAGTAAAGCAGAGGAGACGGATGCGAAGGATAAGTTCGAGACCTTAACACGCAAAGATATTTACCAGCTTCCTTAAGAGAGCCGCTAACAGAGCTCTATTAACTCGTTAGGAACAAGATACGGTTGGATTTGAAAGCCAACTCCGTCTACATAACATATTTTTGTGCACATCTCATGAATCTATATGAGAATAGCTTTCGAATGAGTTAAAGAAATTCAAACTTTTCTCTCCACAACTATTTTCAACGGAAGGAGGATAAATTTGCATTTCTTTAGGTCATGATGCGAAAGGTATTTTCGTAAAGATTCACAAGGAAATCCCTTAAGTGTTCTAATTTGAATGGAGTAGGGTTCCAAATTCAATCACATCTTGTTCCGAATAACTTAACACAGCTCTATTAAATCCTATTATAGCGTTAAGAGCGTTCCTTAAGGTCTCTTACGGACGTAACAGAGCTCTGTTACGGGAATTGGTAGTGGCCTTCCTTGTTAAATTCGAAGTTATTTTCATATACTTGCAGAGAGATTAAAACGCATGAAAAAATATCTCAGATATTAAAAACTTTGTAACCAAAATTCCGGAAACCTTTTATCATTATGTACAGATATCAAGCATAAGCTTAGTAGAAGTTCACTGAATTTTCTTATCAATTTTGCGCAGACATCATCAATTTAATAAACAATCTAACGAGAACAGGACCCAATATCCATAAGAATAGAAAACATGATTAATGAAATGAGAAGAAAGTTCACTTCGCTGCAGGAATTTAGTGGAATATTATCCACCCCTTAACACAAAACAGATAAACTAAAATCTTACAGTTAGAGTAAAACCGATTAATAATAAAATTCAGTTTAGCCGTACAAGAACAAGTAAGAAACCTACAGTCAGGCATCTTCAACTGTTAAATAGCTTACACCACTTTGTCTAATGGAATTCGTGATTTATTTATTTTCGTGATAACATAAAAAAAATTTCACTATGTTTTATGTGTTGGCATACGGGGAATAATGTAAAGTTATATTTAAATATCATTAGCAAAGAACCAAATCAAGAATTTTTTACAGACCTCTGTTAAGCCATTAACAGAATTAAGTTAAACTAAGTCTCGGAGGCTTTTAAGTCGAAATATAATTAAAATAGAACTTTTCGTGCATTTTTTTACAAAACACCATAAACAAAACATGTCTTTATGTAAATTAACTAATTTTTGAAAGGACACAATTTTTACTTTTACTGTGGGCAAACCACACCCTGTGAAAAAATGAAACTAGCACGGCATGAATCTCCTGTTAATAGCATTTTTAACGATGTGAAGATTATATTAAATTTTGCTCGAAGAATTTTTTTATGGGACCTTGCAAACTGTCGTACTTCACATAGGTTAACACATAAGCAATGTTTGAAAAGTCAGTGTGCGCAAACCATGCTCTGTGAGAAAATGAAACCAATCCGGCATGAAGCCTCTGTTAATAGCCGTTCCAAAGATCTGCAATTTATCTTAAGTTTTGCTCGGAGAAGTTTTGGATGAAACCATAAAAATAGTTGTACTTAATATAGATTAACATAAAAGAAAAGTTTAATAGGGCACTGTGGGCAAACCATGCTCTGTGAGAAAATGAAACTAGTACGGCATTAACTCTCTGTTAATAGCCTTTCCAACGATGTACCGGTTATGTCCAGTTTTGCTCGGAAAATTTTTTTGTAGAATTTTAACAATTGCCGTACTTCACATAATATCGACTCATATATAAGCAATATACATTATGAATTCCAATACTGGTTTTTGGACACACGCACAACGGCAATATCAGTATTTGAAGACCGATATGCGCCTATGTGGCACATAGACAAGGGGAAAACCGCGGATCCACAATTTGTTTATAACTAACTCCTAAGAGATTTTTGGATTTTCATGTGTTCTCGTATACTTCGAAGAAATTGCGAACGAAATAATAAATTTTTTTTATTTTTATTTTTTGATAGTTCGTAATATATAAAAAAAAATATATATATGTATATATATTTTAAAATTGAAATTTATTTTTATAATCTTTTCAAAGATCAGAGAATGCGTGATTTATAGTTTTGTTAATAATTATCCAAGAAAGAAAGAAATCAGATAAACTTTATATAAAATTCCGTAAATAAAATGCAAAATTTTAATAGCAGCAAATAAGCGAACGATCTCTTATTATTCTTTCTATTTTTGTTGTTGTTGTTGTTGTTTTTCTTTGTTGGCATTTTAAAAGACGATACAAAATCAATAAATAAAAACATAATTAAATTTAAATATAAAATATTGTTTTTATTCTTTGCTCTATTGTGGAAAGGTCGAGAGATATATTAAGTTCAAGATAATCTTGACTATGCTCCACAAATTGAATTTAGATAATTAATTGCACTGTGGTAAAAGGGTATATTAAGTTTGTGCGGATGTTTGCAACGCCCAGATGGACTTAAGATAGACCCACAGTTTTTTATATTGATCGATTCAGAATCATTTCTTGCGTCTATCTAAGCTTGTCTATCTATCTGCCTGTCTAGTTTTCTTGTGGTCAACCTATAGGTCGCAAATTTTTGAGATAGTTTGATGAAATTTGGCACACCGATAGATTTTGGCCCATGGGCGTGCACAATTGAAAATGGTTCAGATCGGATCATCTTTTCCTTTTTACCACATATAAAGCTTTATTCTCAAAAGTCCTTATATGGATAACCATAATAAGAGACGTGGTTTAAGTTATTATAATAGTGAGCTGATTTCCACTATAGCGCTTTTAACCTTTTTCTTTCTTTACATATCCACTTCGGATTAGCCTTTATTTAATAGAAAAAGTACATTAGTTTCGAATTTTGACTATTTTTTTCCGATGTAAAAAAAAGAGAAGAAAAGTGGGCTTGAAGCGAAATTTTTTAAGCGGAATGAAAAAGTTATCATACATTTTGCTTCCTATAGTCAGTTGGTTGTCTATTAACTTGAAATATGATAGCAAAACTTCGGAATCCTGATAACCGATCTTCTTCAAGCGTCAAGCAAGTAAGAAAGCATCCCCTTGAACGACCACATTATACTATGTTTTAAATTTGTTTTTGTCCTATGTTGTAGAACTGTGAACTGCGCAATCGGAACGATTTTTGTATTAAACTCTTGCATGACCTTGGGATTTATAAGACAATCTTAAATAACAAACACTTGTAGCAAGCCTGCGACGAAATGAATCTGAAATAAAAAATTTCATATTCGCCTTTGCTTATCCTTAATACACTTTTGTATAAAGTTTGGCAAGTAAATGTCTATATAAAATCGAAAAATGGATAAAGTTGTAGTCAAAGGCGCTGCCTGATGAGGTAGGAAAGAAAAGAGTTCACGAACTTAGGTTGGATAAACATGGTCCTATGGGGGCGGTCCGCTAATTGTTGGTGGAACTTGTGGTTGCTGCGAGCTTCCACAAATCGGAAGCATGTCATTTGAATAGTTTCTATTACACATCTATATGAACGTTCTTTTCTTTAAGGAGTCTTTGAAAGTAATATTTTTGATTTTTAGATTTAAAATATCCGACCAATATTCATTTCTAGAGTTGTAAGTTAAAGCTTTTGACCAATGTTAAGATGCCTATGGGTGAATCGCCCAGATTTCTGAAGAAAAGTTTTAATTATCAATTAAGGGCACAGGTGGCAAAGACGTCATGCTTATAACAAGCCTATACATTGTAATGACAGAGAAATGAAAAGATGAACAATCGAACCTAGAAACTCTGTTAAGAGAAATGAATCTTACAGCCGTAATCTGAAGTCTTGGCCGGTCACTAATTATAAGAGAAAGCAATGTATTTACCTATCATAATGACCACATTAAATTCGGTATTCCGGAGCAATAATCAAATATAAATTATTTTATAAAACGAGAAAAACAATATGCCTTGTAATGATCCCGTATTGTATACAGGATAATAGCATTCTCGCCGCAGAAGTCTTTATCCTTATCTCTTCCCCTTAAAGAAGGATAAGCAAAGCTAAGATATCTCTTTCAGAATCATTTGGGAAGAAAGTTTGTAACCATTGATTAGGTTTCAACATATATTCACTGTTACGAAGGACGGCAGTCGAATAAATGGAAATCGCTTCAGCCTAGAAGTATGTTACTTTAAAAAGGCAGACATTTCATTGGGATATCCGATCCCATCCGACGGAGTTCGGGTGCTAGAAGCGAACGGACGATGATTTTGATGGAGTTACAAACAGTTTTCTATAGTTCCGACGTTCTATGATTAGTGGTTGAATAGAACTTATTTTATTTTTGATTAATCTTTAATGATCGTTCTTAAATAGTTACTAAGCTTAAATACATAAAGTGTAGATGTTGTCGTGGTAGAATATAACTTTTAGAAAACACTACTCCAGAGAATATAAGGTTTACGTCAATTGATATAATCAGAAGAGAGGTCACCTTCAAGCTTTGGGTTTCACTATAAAAAGCTTTCAACATAGAGGATCAATCCATTGGTCAGAGAGAAGTGAATAAATGGAATCACAATCTTATGCCGCTCAAGGAAGAATGGTTTACATCCGAAGAAGAGACAATACACCCGTTAGCATCGAGCATAATGTGGGCTTTGTGGTGCTTACCTATAGGTGTTTTCAGGGCAAGCTTTCTAAAGAGATAAAAGGGATATGTTCTGCAATTGAATTTGTATCAGGACCACAAGGACCTCTCAGCGTTCACAGCCATCGATACTGGAACTGTTTGCATATCGTACGACGCTGTATCGCGGCTCAATACACTGCCCGCTTTTGGAACAATCTACCAGCAGAGGTCTTTCCCAGCGTGGCTTTTAAGTGAAGCGTACACAGACACTATTCCCTCTTTCCATCTCTCTTTACCTACAACCCTTCCTGACCATCACGTTACTCGCCCATATTGCGGATATCTTCTATGTGGTTGAAAAAAAAAAAAATAAATAAAAGAACCACGTGTCCGATATACCTCCTCTTATTAAGGTTTACTGCAAAAAAACTTCCAGAAAAAACTATAACAGTCAACTTTGATTGTGCTTATGTAAAAGGGGAGACTGATAAGTTGGCGCAAGAACTTATGCTTATCAAAAAGAAATAGACTGCAATGGTTGATCAATGCGTACTTTTCGGAAGATACAGGAATAGTATCATCAATCCTTAGGATGAACCCTACAAAGCTACAAGAGCGCGCAAAAGTCGACCTGAATCGAAATGTTTTGTTCTTTTTTTCTTCTTTTTGTTCCGTTTTTATATTTTTCTAATGGAATTATATAAGATTTAAATTATAGTCATATTTTGGACACACAGGCACACAGACACATAAATTTCATATATATATATATATATATATATAACTAACTGTACGCTTTTCGCCGATTTTTTCCTTTCTTCGTCGAAGCATTCGCATTTACGATATCTACGTACCAGTTGAGTGAAGATATTGGCAGAGGGTCCGTGTAAGCGGGAGAGAAAAAGAAAAATAAGGCAAGAGAGTCAAATTGTTCTTTAATTGTATAAAAGATTTCGTTATGTAAATTTAAACAAAGGAAATCCACAGAATAGACAAATTCGTGTTCATGATTAGAAGTTACTCTGTTAAAATTCCTATCCTTTCTTTCTTTGTTTATTTGCCTTTCCTTTGTTTATTTGGTAAAATTTCATAAGATCTATAATATAGACGATCGTATTTTATATAATTTTTTGACAGATTATGAAAAATAGCCGACATTGCGTATTTTTATAATTTATTTAATACGCACTGTTTCGTTACTTTGTACGAAACAAGCATATCGTCGTAAAACTTGTTAAATGTTGTAGACAAACCAGCCTACATACGTATGCATACATCCACGTACGCATGTATATGTGTATATTCATGCGTATATCAATATATTATGGACCTGTCTATGGATTATGAATTCGACGATGGCGTGTTTGTTTAATTTCCAAGGAAAAATTTTTATTTCAATTTTGCAAAAAAAAAAACAAAATATTTACACTGAACCTTCGCTTTGCGCCATTAATTGTGACAAAAAGCATTATAAAAATGTACTTTTTCCATTACATACGCGTTTCTTATAGATATACATTAGATCGAATCATAAGTGACTTCCGTTTTTTTTACTAAACATTTAGTATTTAATTTAACAGTTGATTGATATGAAGTATGCAACCCTTTTGCTATACCTCGTGTTGATGGGCGTGAATTTTACTTTAATATTGGTTGTAAAAGGTTGTCGTGACAGTCGGAAGGACGTACACCCAGAACAGAATTTTACAAATCAATTTCGAATCGTCCGATGAGTTATCACCCTACACAGCTGCATATTTTTCCATTTGTCGCCTTAGCTCTATCGACTTGTTTAAATTCCCAAAGCGTTTCATGTCGAGTACGCACTCTTCTACTCTCCATTTCAGAAAATCAACTGAATCCTCATCTATATAGTGAAAACAGTGAACATATATAGTGGACATTTGTTTCGATGATCTATAGTGAGTAAATAAGAACAATAGATTCTACCTAACTGCATCGAAAGTTACTTATGATTCGCTCAAGTATATATATAATAGGTCCTCGCCTGCATTATGGTCAGTTTTCACTTGACTTTATTAAGAAAACTTGGTACAATATATATGAATCAAAATATTTTTTTGCACTTTTTGTAACTTTTTCCCATCTTTCTGGCAAGATGGCTATACCGTGGCGAAAGAATGATATTAATTTAGCAGCGGTGTAAGTATCGACGCGAAGTGCCACTTCTTCAGCACACCAGCCAAACCGTGCTGCATTAAACAGAAGGCGCTATGTTTGGAGGGTATAATGGGCTTGGCAAAACTGCCCTCTCGTGTTGTAACAGTGTATACTTAACAAATCTTGCAAGATGGGACCGAGCATTGTCATGCAAGAGAATGACTTTGCATGTGTTAACCGCTTATTCTCGCTTTCCAAAATAATACATCGTTCACTATGTTGAATTGACGTCGGTAGACATCTGCAATAACAGTTTCATTCGTGTATAGCAGCTCGTAACGCACTACACCTTACTGATATCAGCACAGGCGCACCAAAACTTTATGTCCATGAATATTCCATTTCGATGTCGATGTGGATAGCTTTCCTGGAGTAATCCATGACATTTTGCGCTTTGGATTGTCGAAGAAGTTCCACACTCCAAAGAAAACTGTTCTTTTTTTACCTGATAAGTAATGAAACTGCGATGTTCAAACGGGTTGAAATGGCATTCTCGGCAGCCAGATGAAATCATAAAGCGACTGAATGGCGAAAATGCATTTTTGAGCTTTCTATGATTAGCGTTTCTCAATACACTGATTTACTCCATGATACTGCATGGAAGACTATTATTTTATTGATACTTTACATTACTTTATCATTTTCACATGCAGAAGCCTACTATAAGGAGAATATAAGTAGAGCAGGATGTAGACTGGTACTATCAGCCCCTCTGGTAAGTAAGTTTCGTCCGTCCGTCTGGCCTGGTAAGAACTGTAATAAGTGTATTTATTTAGTGAAACGAAACCTTTCCCGTTACTACCGTTTTTCAATGACACGTGCATCTAGACACTATAGCCTACGACCTTTTTAACGTACATAACTGTGTCGTGTTACATAAAAAGGATTAAACATACAGACAAATTTCATTTATATGCTATACTTTTATATATAATGTCTACTTATATATATATATGTACTACTTATTTCTTGTTTTGTATTTATATATTTGGTTTTTTTAAATGTGACCAATTACACAGGGACGGCCTGTAAACGTGTAACGCGGTGACAGTAAGAAGTAAGTGCATAAAGAGAACGAGACAGAAAGCTTGTTGACCGCAGCCTGGTAGATGAATGACCAATTGGTATGCGTTATGCTTCTGTCAGCTAAGGATACACCGAAGCCATGACCAAAGAATACTCCATCACAGCGAGATTTGAAACTACGGACACTGACTTTGTAATCACGGCTCTCACTAACTCGGCAACTCGTGGGGATTAGGTTAGAAATATGGCGGAGATACAGAAGGGTTGGCCATAGTAAAAAGAAGGAAAAAAGTAAGCTCTTGTCGATATATAGAAAGGAGATGAGCACAATAAGAAACTCGAGTAATACTAATCAGTGGCTTGGTAACAGACGGACAGGTATATTTCAGAATATTTGGCGTGAAAATGTTTATAACTAAGCATAGCAAAATCCAGATTGCGTGAAATTACACAAATGTCGAGAGTGTTTAATATACTTATCTCATTTTCATTCCATAATTATTAGAGAACATGTATTTCTGTTGAGCGTAAGATTTCGACCATAAGGTTTATGATATTTGATCAATTGTAACGACTGGAGTTGGATGGGCACAAAGTCAAAACATAAGACAGATGCTAAGCTAAACGATGAGTCAGTCTTTTTATGGTTAATAAAAACCACAACTCATACAAGCGGTCAAGGCAAAATTGACCTGGATCGGCTAATTGATGAGCCGAAAACTAATAAAAATTGAAATTGAATTTGTTAATATTAAGTTTACACCAAAGTCAATCTGTGCTGATAAATTTAATCCACTAACCTAATAAGGATATAGTTTTGCAAAAGAAAGCAGACCTCGGGCGTTATATACCCTACACCACTTCGCCCACTACACTTATTCACTAAGTTTGATAATATACCAAAAATTACGCATTATTTTCATGCCAAACTATCCTTTTCGTGAAAGTCCGCTTATTGGCGGATGCTCGAAGCATCATACTCAAAAGTACTTCTTAAAAATATTATCATTTTTCAGTTTATAGAATAAAAAACTACAAATTACACCTTTCTTCTATATAAAGGCCGGCTTTTCGTGTTGGGGTCTAAAAAATAGGTCTATATGAGTCAATCTTTCTGCCGTTTATGTTTTCCCTAAAAAGCTACTATGGACAAATTTTTATAAAATTAAGAAAGAGTTGTTGTTCATGAGAAATCTTATGCGGGCTCTCATTCAAAAAATAGACCCATGGAATTCTAGTTTGGTCCATTTAATTTTTATGCCAAATTGCTAGTCTGAACAAATCCTCCCCACAAACAATAACATGTTATAAATTCCTTAACATAACGGGGTGTTAGCATAACAAAGCTTACATTCCTGCGAACCCTTATATGCGCTGGTATTCAAAAAATACACCTACTTGATCCAAATTTGATAAGGCGAGCTTCTTTGTCAATTCGTTAATGTGAACCGCTTTTCACGACCCGAAATATTAAAAATTATACGGTTTTAACATTCAAAGATTCAGTCTTCGTAGAAAAGATTCTATGAGAGGAAGTTCGAAATATTACCCCAGACGAATCAAGTTTTTTATAACCAACCGAGAACATCGGAATATTTTCCACTCAGCGACTTTTGACGAAAAACTATGAAAATGATAATGTTTCGCTATGTATGTTATGTTTTTCAAAACAAGGCGTTGCTAGGGAAGGGGCGAACCTTCTTCAATGGCAACAGCGTCGTTTTTTTTATGTACAAAATTTCATAAAAATATATCAATAATTTGCGATGTCAACGAAGAGAGACCGACGAAAAGACAATTTCGACTCAGAAAGTGATTTGACGGGTCTAGCTCAAATCCCTCTGAATTGTTGCCCACATCCGCATAAACTTAATATATCTGCTGCTTCTTCTTCTGCTACACGTCAGCAAATCAACAACAGATGATTTACAGAGTTGAGCATAAAAAGGCTGAAAACTGTTTAGCTTCAAAAAGAAATGGAAAACTCTTGCCTACTGGCCTACTTTAAGGGGAAAGAAGAGTAGACAACGCTTTGCTGAATTCAGCGGATTTGAAATCACAAACCAATTAAGTAAGTATGTTAAATCCTTCCCGTCTTCAGGCGGATGTTAGCTTTTTTGGAAATTCTTGTTTTGCTTGCACGCATCAAATGCGTATTTTGTTTATTTTATGTTTTTTTTTTTTTAATTTTATGTGAATTTCATTCAATTACTTATTGGTCTATGCGTTCATATCAATATTGCAAACAATAAATTAATTGCATATATGTATGTATGTATGCATATGCATACATACACACGGACGCAGGCAGAAAAAGCAGAGAAGCATATGAATACTCTTGTGTTATTTTTGTTGATGTTTTCTGTGCTTGTGTTTATATTTATTGTTGTTGTTTTTTTCTGTTTTCGAATATTCATAGATAGATATTGAAAAATTTACATGAAATATTTTCTTTTTACGATTTCATAACCGCTTTCAATAGCCCCACCACAGCCAGTTGCTGAGTTCTGCCCGGAATATATACAAGCCCATGTATACATATATATATATATATATATTGCTTTTGTGTACGTTTTGTGTTTATTTTGCTTTTATAAATTATCTATTTAATGCAATAAATTTTAGTTTTTTTTTCTTCAATTTTCATTTACTTAACAATTTTCCTCTAGATTCCTGGAACAAAGAATAAATATTTTGTTAAAAACATTTCAAGATGATTTATTAATTAATGCACGGCTGGGTGGCAGTAGTTTTCCAAATTATTTTTCAAACGGCATCAAATCGAATCGTATTGAACAGTAAATGAATTTGTTCATCGCAACTTTTATTAAATGTTTTTTTTTTTATTTCTTTTTTTCCTTTCTTTCATTTTTATTTTTTTAGCAATAAAATAATAATGTGCTGGTGACGAGATAGATAATAAAACTAATATTTGTTTTCTTTCTTTGAACTTGAAATGCTTTCGTTTCATAATAAAAGCAAAACAAAAAAAATTAAATATTTCTTAAAGAAAATTCAAACAAATCGTAAAAATCTCTTAAGATCAGGAAAGACGTCCCCAAAGATTTCATATTTCATAAAAAAATTGAATTGATCTAAAACCAATATTTTTGTATGCCTCACCGAAAAATGAGACGTATATTAATTATTTCAAAACGTTTGTAACATCCAGAAGGAAACTTCGGAGAGCTATTCTCGATTAGTGTGCAATTTAAGCATGACCTGCCTGTCTGCCTGTGGAACAACTCCTGATTGCTGTCGACTTTAAATTTAACAGAAACCAATGAAGCCCTTGCAAGTAGGTTATTTTTAAAAATGGGCTAAATTGGTCGAAAGGCACGCCCACAGTACCATATAAGGCGAGAACACCTCTTTGAATGCGTTTTTCCTCGCAACCGCAGCAACGATGCAACGATGACAATTTGCATTTATATTGTATGAATGGTCCCGTTGCGCGTACGTAGATATGGAAAAAATTGATCACGCATAGTCAATATTGCAGATAATTGATATCTCATATATACATTCTCGATTACTATCGAATATGAACTGTTCTAGACATGATTACCCGTCCTCCTGTCCATTTGTCTGGGCGATATATGAACCGTTCTAGACATGATTGTTCGTCCATCGGTCCGTTTGGCTGGGATATGTATGTAGCAAACACTCTACCAAAAATAACGCTTGTAGCTTCAAATTTAGCAAAAACATAAAAAATCATTGCACAATGGTCGTTAGGGCAAAAGGATTTCGGCTTTCTGGTGTTTTTGCCCATTACGCATGAACAGAGAGACGGAGTGAATTTCTAATTTCATTCTACAAAAATAGAAAAAGCAAATGGCAATAGATATAAAAGATCTGTTCGCAATCAAATATAATTTTCTTAATTGTTTTTCGTTAGCATAGTTAGCTTTCAAGGTCCAAGGTGTGCGGTCATTCGAAAGTGCAACATAAATAAGACAAACTTCTGATTGACATTTTTTTTCCGGTACTTTGTATCGACCTTGCGCAATACAATACATACGTAGTTGAACATTGTAGAGCAATTGTATGTGGGATGATGCTCATATTTGTTCGTACTATTTCATCAACGAGAATTATTGACCCTTTGACGTAAGGAGAAAACGCTAGAGAAACATGATAACTGATTTTTGGAAGTAGAAATTGGATGACTTCAGCCTAGAGAATGTGTGACTTTCACAAAATGGTGCTGCGTGCTATACCACACTTCTTGACAAAAGCAATTCATTGAGAGAGAAGTTCAACGATCGTCCAATGTGAGCTTCCGCCATAAAGATCACGCGATAGAACTCTGAACCGACTGCCATGCCTTTCTCATTCTTGTCATTCTTGTTGGTTGTTCTCGTAACGCAGAGTATGCGAATTGCATAAGCAAAACTCATCCTTATGCTTTACAGACGGACTTTGAACTTTGTTCTCTTTTCATAATTCTCTCTTTAAATGGCACTACTACGGGAGCGGAGAATTATGAAAAGAAATCTTGATTAACGGAATTCTGTTATTATAGGTAACACTACTTTGAGATTATATTGAAACACTCGCTCACTCCAACGAATCGCAGGCTCTCAATAAGCTTATTCAACCAAGATTAATCGTGTTATTGGTGAAAGAAGAGCAGATTTGTGTGGAAAAAATGGTATGAACTAGGACGTTAAGTAAAAGAAAATTCCTTTCGACATATTTGATCGTTTACTTTTTATTACAAATTGTAAACGCACATTACACTTCAGTTTTTTTTATCACATCTTTTGAATATAAGGGTTTGTTCGGGAAGCAATCGAAGCAATGGTCCATTTGCAATAGCGTTTGTTCCTTCGGCTAAAACGGGTCAGTGTAAAAAATTCCTTCAAAATATCTGAAAAAGTGCCCTTGAAAACAAGAGAATAGGCCGGACAGACGGACAGATAAAGGTAGATTGATTTAGAAAGTGATTCTGTATTGATCTGTATAATAAAAGATGCATCTATCGCAAGTCCTTCTGGATGTTGCTTAGATGCGCATCTGCTTAATACGCTCATGTACCGCTGTTGATGTAGGATATAAACACACTTACTTGATGACCCTATATTTATCTGTATTCGATGATTATTGAGTTGGTGCATAAGTTGTTGTTATCAAGGCCTGAATCTCTTCTTCACTAGCAACAGACCGATCAATGTTTCAAAGACTTCATTTGACCATTTTCAATAATGAGAACCATCCACAAAGTGAACGAACTTTCGCAAAATCTCCACAGTGGCTTACAGTAGTCTCCCTATCTATAGCTCACATTTCTTTATGAAATATTGACTCATTCTTTTCTTTTTCGAAATAATAAAACGCAATATGCTGAGTGTATACATAAACCCACCACTGTAAGATGGGGGAATACTCAGTTCTTTTTTTCTCTATAATATATGTAACACCCGAAAGGAAGCTTCAGAGATCCTATAATGTATATATATTCTTGATCAGCGTGAAATTCGGAGTTGATTTAGCCATGTCCATCCGTTTGTCGGTGTGTCTGTGTGGTGTGTGTTGTTGGCACTCTCCTGATCGCAAAAATGAAGATACTGACTTCAAATTAGGCAGAAACATTGGAAGTTTCTGCACACAGGTTGATATTGAAAATGGACCAAATTGGTCAGAGCAGAAGCGCGCAATGGAGTGTAAACTGAGCGCAGTTTTGTGTTTTTTAACAAAAATCTTTGGAATGTTTACATGAAGACTGAAACCTTTCACATTTGCTTCACGAGACAATTTACTTTCTAGGACGAAGAATGGCACCGATCGGCCATGTCCGCACAAACTTACGAATAATTAAATTAAATTTTTTTTACGTTTTTCAGGTTTAATGCTTATTTATCATAAGGCAAACAAGAAGAAACGTTTAAAATTATGTTGTACACTCCTCAAATGAAGGTATATTATCTGCCTAAAAATGGGTTCATATTAAAATGAATATGATAGACATCGGGATACATTTTTTTCTTTATAATACCAGCAATATGGGTATCAAATAAAAGAACTTCGAGATCAGAACGCCAAAAGCATAGTGGTGGGTATGCGAGATTCGGCCACAGCCGAATATAACTTTCTTACTTGTTTTTAATGTTGAATTAATTTTCAAGATTTCAGTAAATATATGTACGCTTTTCTTTTAATGCCGAGAGAAATTTCAGACGCCATTTAATCTACATTTTCGCGTCACCTATGCGAGTAGAAAAATTCTGTTCACAATTATGTAAAAATGCAATAATTCTGTTTTTCCAAATACGCTTTGGAAGAAAACGCTTCCAATGTAAGCACTAGAAGTGTAGATAGATAATTTTTTGTCGGCTGTTTCAATAAAATTGAGCGTTTACTCTCCTGACTGACTCTTGTCTACATATGTGGGCGCTTAGTTTTTAAAAATTATAATTACTATCATTAATAAAAAATTAGAAAAAATTTGATAATAAATTATTCAGTGCAGAATCTCTAAACAAGAAAAATACAAATCTTATGGTTCGGCTATACTTATAGACGTATTTCCCGTGGCTGCGGAAATTTAACGTGACTTCCCGTGACGTAGTACCTACCAAACGGGGAAGCTATTAAGAATTTTCGTGGAAGTGATTAGTCCTCTCGAGCCGGAGAAACATACATAGTCGCGTCCATCTTTCTGATAAGGGTGAGAACCATCTAAAACCTTTGCATTCTTCCGTCCAAGTAGGCGTTTACAATGCAACTTCACGCCGGGAAAGCAAGCAATCCCTTTCTCCAATATGGGTCAACTACAGCCAACAGAGAAACTCTCGCAATGTATCGTTCTCGCTTGAAAATTTTTTGGGAGGCTTTCGACACAGATGACACCAGAAAAAAAAGAGGAAGAAAATAAAGAAAATAAAAATGAAAGTCCCTAGTGTCACCTTTTGCACAACTTAACATAAAACTACGTTATGAGCTATGAAATCTCCAGATGAAGTTACGGCAAGTAGAACAAGTTTCCGGAGTGCAGATGACCCTAGAATTTTGAAGCAGCGTCCTGCTGCGAAAGCTTAACCCTAACGGTGTGGGATTGTACACGGTGTAGGAAAATGCATTCTCATTGCATCTCCGACTCTAATCGATCCGTACATATAAAACGAAAGTTATCATCATGCTATAATTAGGTCTATCGGTCTGTCATCTTTCTGATATATATTTGTTATATTCTGTTCTACAGCGCTATCTCTCCGCTATCTTTCTGTTGCGTTCCGCAAACTTGTCCACCCTTCCTTTGTACTACAAACATTATAGTCGGGCGAAGTCAACCATCAAGTACCCTCCGCCATTTCCCTAAATGCAGTTATTCGCTCGTTCTGGTAATCAGACACGAAAAATTACACAATTCGGCTGAATAGCATGCTTTTCATGAAAGCACCCACGTTAGGGAACGCCCAAAACATCATATGTGATGATCCAAATTTAGTAAACTTCATTTACTTCCCAAAAGTGTTATTATTTCATAGTTTTCGTCATAGAAAACTAGAATTGATACCTTCTCTCCATGTACGGGCTTGCCTTTCATGATAATCCTGATATATGTTAGAGTCTAAAAACCAGATCTATGTGATTCTTACCCTACCGTTAATCTCGATTTTTCAAAGCAACGCGTTGTTTGAGAAGTAGTAGGAAAAGCCGGCCTATCCGAACTATTTTCAATAGCTTTCGCCAATGGATCGAAGAACGTCAGTGTACTAAGTATCACCAAAATATTTCAAATATTGGGTCCTGTAGGTTGAAAACACAAAAATACGTGAGAAGCTGTTAGACGTTAGACTGTTAGACGGACAGACTTAGATTCCGAAAATTATCCTAAATCAATCAATATATTGCGGGATAACTGAAATTGGAAACGAAAAGCCTAAAGGATGCAATGTCGGACTGAGTAGCCGGGTAGGTAAGGTTTGCAGCTATCACGTCACTGTTCGCAGATTCAAGCACTAATGCGGTAGAATTTACCTTAGAGGTAGTTATAGTGCGTGCTTCAATCGCTAAAGGCGTTTGTAGTCTGTAAGGTCGCTAGCCTTTCTCTTTCCCCTTGCCCACTTCTCCCCTTACTACATAATTTAAGAGAAACCCTTCTCAGTGAATGGTCTTGTTACCAAAAAAAAGAAAAAATTTAGCATAGAGTTGTCAGAAATCAAACCAATACTGTACTAGTCCAGTACTAGTTATGGCTTATCTTAAAATGCAACAAAGATTTTTTTACATTGCTAGATCCTGATTAGAACACTCCTGGCTTAAGGCAAATAATTAAAAGGGATAAAAATTTAGATTTTAGTTAGTAAATCAAATAACTTACCTCTTTTTCAAGATAGTCAGGTGCATTAGTACTTTCCAAAGAGCTTGAAAGCGTTGGTACGTAACCAAATGATTGAATCGCCGGTATACGTTTCACTAATAACGGTCCTCTTAACAAATTTCCAGAATTGAAATTGCTATGATTATTATTCACGTACGGCAACGATGGAGAAGACGATGACGAACAATCGTTATCGAAATGAAATATTGTCGTCTGATCGCTACAATTCGATTGAATCTCATCTAAGCATTTTTGCGAAGATGTTTGAGATTCTATTGTCTCTGAACTTAACCAAATCGGACTAGCAGTACCGTAATGGACTACCAGTGGAGATGATTGAGATTTATGCTTCGGTAAAAGCGAACGCTTGGGTGAAGTGGGAGAGCTTAAAGGTGATGTTGAAAAACTGAATGATGACTGCGTTGGCAAATACAAACAGTTGGCACTATTCGTAAATTTTCGATTTGTTTGTTTATTATTATTATTATTATTATTGTTATTATTATTATTATTATTATTATTATTATTATTAGGACTATTTATAGGTTTTAGAAATATTGCACTTTGAGTTTTAGTTTGTTTTTGATTTTCATTTAATGATTTCAATAGTTTTTCTTGCAATATCTGTTGATGTTGTTCCTGCTGCTGCTGCTGCTGCTGCTGCGTTCTATTTAACGACGTAAGATGATCAGCTTTATTTGGACTTTCCGGAGCTGAGATCGAATGAGTTTCTGTTTCTGAATTTTGTAAATCCTCTTCAGTTTCTTCAGGTAATCCATGGCTAATCGCACAGTTATGTAAAAAATTATATTTGCGCCCTAAAGTAGGCGTTAATTTTACAATAACGCCAGTACCGTTACCGCAAGAGATACTTTTCAATGTTCTCGTTTCCAATGAAGAAAGTTTACGATTATTTGTAATCGGTAATTGAGAGATAAACGATGAAGCTTTCAAACGACCATGACTATCGTAACGTAACGTACGTTTCGTGGCATTAGAATGCAACGACGCCGAATTCAATGTACAAATCGGTGTAATCGATGAACACGAAGACGACGATGGAGATGACGACGAATGCTGAACTGATGAGAATACTGTCGTCTCTCCGTTTAAAGGTTTAATTTTCAAGTTTAAATGATTATTTTCATCATTAATCAAAGATTGTTTAATCGGTGTAGTATCATACGTTCGACTATTTTCATTCGAAATTCCTTGCACTTGCACTTCTTTTATACTATTATTATTATTAAGCTTTTTAATAATTGGCGGCTTCTTACCGGAACCGAAACAATGTATTAACTCACAACTATCGGGTGTTATTGAACGCTCTTGTTTACCGTTAAACGCACGCGATAATTGATTTTGATTTTGTAATGTATTTTGTGTTTCGAATTTTTGCAATTTTCGATAAAAATTCTGTGGATCGTAGGATGGTGACCTTGAATGATTGGATACCGGTTTCGGTGGTATTGGCGGTGGTTGATAATCTTTACGTGATCTCAATGAATTCCGTAAATATGTTCGACGTGATAAATTGTTTTCATCATAACTTGTGCTGTAATGATGTGGTAACGAGGTCGATAGCAAGCAATCATCGCTCGTGTACTCATCCGAAGATAAACGATTATTCGTATTATTATTATTTTTATTTCGATTCAACGGTATATTAATTGCTTTTGATACATTACTGCTATCACATATAGAATCCGAGCCAATATAATCGCTGTTCGCTTTATTATTATTTGTATAACAACAGATTGGAGGAGGCGTATTACCCGATGATACTCGATGATTATGATGATGATGTTGATGATGATGATGATGATGATGATGAGGAAAACCGTTTATTTCACAATCGTTATTATTATTATTATTATTATTGTTTCTATCGTTATTTTCTCTATTACTTAGACTGGTATTCGTTGATTTCGTATCGTTGTGATGATTAACAATATCGCTGTCGTTGTCGACATAACTTTCACTGTACGTATGAGTTAAAATTCCCGTTAGCCCTGACGTCGTATGATGACGTTGCTGCTGTTGATCGTTAACGCTTAAGCTTGAACTTTCATCCTCGTCCGATACAAAACGATACGACGACAATTCAGAGACTGAATCACTATCGCATCGCTCAAATCTTTCCAAGTCATTTGCGGCGTTTGTCTTTTGCTGATGACGGCACTGGCTGAATTTTTTCATCTCCTGTGCACTCAACGTGCTCACACTTATATTTTCACAGCACTGCTGACAAGAGAATAAACGATGCGTTCGGGTTCGTTTCGCGGTAGGCGACATGGCTGAATTTTCTTCAGTCTTTGTTCTACTTTGAGGTGGACGGCCAACAAATGTTGCTCTAATTTGCTGTTTCTGCTGGGATTGTTGTTGTTGTGATTGCTTTTCTTCTTGTTGTTTTTGTTCTTGTTCTTGTTGTTGTTGTTGTTGGGTTGCCATCATGTTGACAGTGTCGACACGTATTTGAACGCCATTATCATTATCATTATTATTATTATTATTATTATTATTTAAATGATTTGTTTTGTCTGAGAATTTTTCTAAATTTCTTAGCGAAAATTTCTCTTTCGATTTCATATGATCGTCATTTTGCAAAAACATCGATGATGATTTCTCTAAAATCTCCATTAAATTGGCATAATTATTATCACAACTCGATGAAATGGGTGAAAAACTTTGCTTATCCAATGTCAATTTACGATATGTCTGGACCGGCACCGTTTTGCGTAAATGATTTAAATTCGGTGTGGCCGGTAACGAGATGGATTTCTTCGTTTGGTATCTAGCCAAGTGTGGTAGTGGCTCATTCAAACTCTTTGTTTTATTTTTAGCTGATTTCATGTATGAGAATCCGTGTACAAACATACACCGTACACCGTCATCAGCACATTGTGTCAGATCATAGCAATTATGGATGATGATGACGACGACGATGATGACGATGATGATGATGATGATGATAATGATGATTACGATAATAATGATGATCATGATGATATTCAAGACGATTATCACGATGCGACATCCCCAAATTAGAAAAGCAATAAATGTAAACGTATCGCATGAAAAGACAAATTTAAAAGAGAGAAAAGAAAAACAAGAAAAAGACAAACAAATATTAGTGTTTTGAAAATTTTTTTTTTTTTTATATATACGTAATTCTTTGGTTTATATTTTGTTTTGAAAATAAAGCAAAGGCATTAAATTTAAAAATAACTTTTCGCCAAACAAAACAATAAATTTTCATTATGTTAACAAACGTTCAGGAAAAAACTTTGTGCAGATCGCAAATATTTATTACACCGGTTACAGAAAAGCAATTCATTTCAATACCTACAGGCATAACGCACGAAGGATCGCTAAACTATGTGCGTGTATATGTTTTATTAAAATAAATAGTAGGATTAAGTTAATTCCTTGCGTACTTATCTTCTCGGATTTTTACGAAAATGTTTAGTCGACGTCGAAATGATGGCACAAGTTTACCTAAATGAATTTTAGCTCTCATTTTTTATTGCCGTCGGAGTAAATTAAAACTTCAACAATATCAGGAAAAGTGTGAAATTTTAATGTTTAGATTGCATAATTGCATGATTCGTAAAGTTTTCGAACAATCCAAATTCAATGACACCTTATTTTATATTGAAATTGTTATGAATATCAAAAAGGTATTTGCGACTCTCTGTTCTCTAATGAAGAACTTGGCATGCTGGTTTTTCTACCCATCACTGAAGGATATGCATTCTGTCAAACTGTTTGCAACACCGAGAAGGAAGCCCCAGACAACCCATAAAGTAGACATTTTCGTTTTAAACATTTCCGTCTGTCTGTTCTGCACAAAGATTGGTAGTTCTTGTATGCATGTTGGTCTTGAAATTCAGCCAAAACACTGACACCACCACAGAAAGACATAATTTGGAATCAGCTCTGTTTTCCAAAAAAAAAAGAAAAGAAAAACAAGTAAGAACATTATAAGGACAAGAACATAGGACAAGGCCGACCGTTAAATGCCCTATACATCTTGCAGTCATTCACTCAGTTTGGTAATAAGATACCAAAATTGTACATTACTTCGATGCAAAAGCATACTTTTCGTAATACTCCGCATACTGGACGGTACCCGTAACTTCGCTCAACGCAATCTAAATTTTGTAAACTTAATTTACTTCAATTTCCTGAAAATTTTATTATTGTTCAGATTACTTCGTAAACAAAACACTTTCTCTTCATATAGGGACTTGCTTTTCATGATGACCCCTATATATGTTGTGCTAATCCAAATTCCTTATAGTTAATTCTTTTTGCTGGGTCGCTACTATACATTAATTTCAATCATAAAAGATTAAAAATTAAAACCTTTCTCTGAATAGCTCACTATTCTTGGGATAGCTTACATGGGGTGCGGTCCAAGGAATAGACCCATGTGGTTCAAATCTGATCCACTTAATATATATATCAGATTACTATCATGAACAAATTTTCATCCTAACAAATAGGTCTTTTTGGCATACACCAAATTATATTTCTGGAGAAGCCTTATATGCGGTGACAGACGTTTTTTTGTCAAAGGTTTTCGCCAACTTACAGTTACGAACCAACTTTTACTATGAAATGTTAAAAATTAAATTTAATTTAATTAAATTCAATTTTTATTATATACAGATCTCGTGTTCTTAGGAATGGATATATGAGTGGGGACTCGAAAAATTCATCAGACCAACCAAGTTTTCCATACTAATTTAGAAAGTCAAACCATTGCTACTCAGTGATTTTTCTTGAAAAAGTTTGAAAATGGCAAGAATTTCTTTATAACGAATTTTCAAAATAAGGTGTTATATGGGTGGTGGTAGAAAAAGTGCTCCGGCCTTGAATCGAAACTCGTCGGAATAGCAAATTACATTACAATATCTGAGAAATTCCTGACTGTAAGTTGAGCACAAGAATTTGAACACAAGAAAACAAGTCTGACAGACGGACAGACAAGTTACGGTACAAGCAATCGCTACACTAAATGCTTCGTCTATCGCAAGTCCTTATACGCTTAATATATCCCTGCACCACAAGACGTGTAGGTTATAAAATCCATTCAAATGTACATAAGAAGACGATAATAAAACTTAATGTGAAGCGAAATTACATTGGATTTCTTTGCTTAACTATAAAAAGGAAACGCTATAAACAATTTTGGAAAACCACTCAAACAGTTAGATCGTAAAGCGCATTTGCTTTTCAGAAAAAAAATAAAACATAAAAAAGTAGAAAAAAAAAAAACATAAAAGTTCAACTGCTTTAAATATTGCTACATATTGCGATTCTTATTACACATATGCCGTTCATGTGTGCAACACGAAGTGTCAACAGCAAAATCAATACGATTTACATATCTACCGGAATTTCTTTTTATGCAATTAATTATGAGTAAAAACCGAAATTTTTTTTCTTTTCTTTTACCTTATCTGATACTCCCATATAATCTCCTGATCTACTGATTTACTCTTATGACTCCAATAATCTGCAACAAATTAATGGTTGTAAGCGCCCAAGTCTCAAGGTTACTTTGGTTCCACACTTGGGTTTACTTTGTTTTCTTTAGATACTTCCCTTTATATATATATATTAGTTTACTTGTGTCTCTCACCCGTTTTATATGTATATATATATATATATAAAGTATCAATCTCGTAGACGTAGGTGCCTATTTTTATGTTATGTTATTTCACACATATATGTTACTCTATCTGTTTATATTTGCCTGAACGGCCGAAGGCAAAGAATCTCGATTAGTAATTAATCGGCAGTGGGTTCGAATCGCAACGGCGGTGGAGTTTTTAATAAAGCCGCTAGTCTTAGATGCTAGTGCTTTTAAGACTTTTCTCTTTGCATTAATTTTATATATTATTTATTAATAATAATAATAATACCTGTTTATATATATCAATTTTTTCTCTTACTCTTTGTAATTATATTTATATATAAATATATATATTACTAAATTAGCAGATTAATGGTAAATCTACCAGAATTCTAAGCGATTCTCAGATCTGAAAAGCACATCAGCTGATTTCAAATGTGATTGTCAGTCGATAGGCAACGCCGATCACGACAAATAGGTTTAGAGGAAATATCAAGCGTTTTTCCTCTTTGTCTCTGATTGAAACGGTCGTGCTGGATGGACATAAGTTTGGAAAACCGAAAGTGTCCACGTAAAGAATAAAGCTAAGGAGCCGTTTAAGCCCAGACTAAATGCGTACGACAAGAATGAGCTGTGGAGCTGACACATTAGACTGTAAGACGGCCGGTCAAACTAGGGGAACACCTCGTTTTTCCTCTAGGAAGTTTCACTAATTTGTTCAACATTAAACCCGCATGAGTTATTAGCATTTATGTATTTAAGTAAAATAACTTAGATCTTCTTTAGCTAAAGTTATGGTTTTATACAATTCTATAAACGAAATACACCCGTTTTGATAGTTTATCGGGTGGAGGAATTTTCAATCTTTAGATGGTTTGTTTATTTTTCTTATTACGTTGACCCAATTGCCCTATTCAGTGCAAGTACGAGATTCAAGCGTATATATTAAACCTGGCATTACAACTTTGTCAGCGAATATGTTTATCACCGTGTGAGCTAAGAATTATAAAAGACGATGAATGAAAATTTTATATAGTAAAACATATTTGCTTGAGTTGGCTAGACAGACAGACAGGCTTAGATCAATTGAGATTATGATTTTGAATCGATCAGTAAAGTAAAGAGTGGGTCTATCTTAAGTCCTTCTGCGTGTTACATATCTCCGGACTAACTTAATATACCCTACTAAAATGTACTGTACCATAAGTGGTGTAGGGTATGATAATAACTTTGACGATTCGGTTAGAATATATTAATTGAATGTAGATATATTTGCGGGCGTCCCTGGTTCAATAAGGATTATTCGAATCGCGCCTTATCTTAACTCGGTTATTCGATCCCTTTTTTATACCCTCCACTCTAAGGTGGGGTTATATTCATTTTATTTTTTTACACTAATATATATAACGCTCAAAAGAAAACTTCAGATACCTTATAAAGTATATATATTCTTGATCAGGGTGAAATCCTAAATTGATTTAGCTATGTCTGTCAGTCTGCGTTTCTTTATGATGTGTGTTGTTGGCACTCTCCTGGTCGCAACAATGAAGCTATCGATTTGAAATCGGGCGGAAACGTTGGAAACTCTTGCACGCAGCTTGGTATTAAAAAGGGGCCACATCGGTCGAACAACATATCTACAGTACTACGTAAAGTGAGGACACTTCTATTTATTAAAACGAATAAAAAATTGATTTCTTGCGCATTACTCATAAACTGCAGCAGATAAATCGACAAAAATTTAGAAGTATTTTCTATGGGCATTGCTATAGTACTTCTAAAAAAATCAGCCACGCCTATTTAATTTTTTAGTGAGTCATAATTTCATTTTTGTTTATAACACATAAAGTAAACTACGAAGTGTAAAAATTCTGGATCAGTTTCAAATTCGGAATGCACCAAAGCATATCCACCTGTTCGACTGTCCATCAGTCCGTCTGTACAACTATGCTATGACTGGGGTAAAAATTCTTTGAAATTCACCCAAATGTTTAGAAGAACATGCCTACAACGCCGACCCTCTTATGTTACAAAAACTGTAAAGACCTCTGTTTTCGGTGCTTTTTCTTGTTACTCATAAAGTCACCCACGAACCACATATAAATTTCCAGTTTTATTCTGTAGTACGAAAATTTAGTTCTTTCCTTTTTTAGATCATGGGGATGGGTATGAGAAATTCCGCCGCAATCGGATATAATTTCCTTACTTGTTTTTTCTCAAAATTAGTTGAAAATCCAATTTTGAACCAACTGTGACGAAAATATACGTCATAATCCGTTCATCCTTCATTTTAGAAAATATTTTTGTCATTTTTTCAAGACGTTTCATTACAACCTAATTTCATATGACAATAACTTTGTGTTTGACGAGTGTATGAGTATATCGCTAAAGAGGTCGATACAGTTATCTGGTTAAGCCGTGTTATAATTATCGTAATTTTTGAACAGCCTTCTATCAAAATCGTGCTTTACCAAGTTCTGCGGTAAACAACTGTTGTCAGTACATCGAATGTATTATTACAATTAAATCGTTTCATGTTTTCTTTCATATAAAGGTAAGACACTTTGAATTAATTTGGCAGTAAGTGAGTTAAAAATACCAATTCGTTTATACACTTACCTGAAGCAAAAGAACTCTTTTTAATAATATGTTTACGTTTCAAATGCCAACACGAAGAACATTTTGTTCTTGATGGGATGCAAGATGAGCAACAGAAATTTCGCTCGTTAACGACTACATTTGAATTACAATCATTATGATTATCTAAAGGGAAATTTTCAATTATATCATAATCAAGTTGGCGATTTCTTAAATGCAAATCATTTACATCTTTAGTAAGTGAAGTAGATCTGAAAAGTTAAAAAAAAATAAATAAATAAATAAAAAAGTTTACTTTATTCGAAAATTACAAAAATAATTTAAATTTAAATTTTTTTGCAAGATAAAATATTAAACATGTCAAGCCTAAGAGTATGCTAAAGAAAAAAAAGGCATTTCAACTTCTATTAACAATTTCTATACCAAACAAACTTTGTCTATGAGCCATGCATGCGCTTACATAGTTTAACATGCAATTCATTTCGTTTTAAAGGCAATTCTTCTTCTTTCCTTTATTATTATTATTTTAAGAATTTCATGCAAAAATTTATTTTTATTGAAATGCTTCACCTGTTCCACTTGGTTTGAGCTAGTAATTCATTTGGATAATTGCCATTTGTTCTTGTAGTTGTGTGTCGTGTTGTCGTTGCCGGCCTTATATCGGCATCCTCGCATTGTTTGACATGTACTTCAGGCATTTTTATTTCAATTTTTTATAATTTTGCTTAAAAACCATATTTGGTTTCTCTATTCTTCAACTAGCTGTGATCATAAAGTAAAAATCGATTGAAATTTTATTTAAACGAATATGTATGTACACATAAATATATATTTTTTTTTGTATATATACAAATAAGAATAATTGCAAATGAAAAATAAACATATTTGCGCGTAAGTGCATGTAGATGCTTAGTTAACCTAATTAATATTTTGGCTGATCATCTAAATGGAAATGCGAACATTTTTTCTTATATATACTTACGGGCATACATTGACCGGAAGGTAAGCATGAAATATATTGACATTTTTTTTTTTCTTTGGGATAAAAGAGTAATATTGAGTTTGTGCGGTTGTACGGAACTTGAAGAAAGACGTGAGATAAATCTAACTTTATTATACTGGTCGAGACAAAATCACTTTTTGGATCGATCTAAGCTTGTTTGTCCGTCCCTCTGTCTGTCTATTTTCTTATGTTCAAGCTACAATCCGCAATTTCGGAGATATTTTAATGACATTTCGCACACCGAAGTACTTTGGCCCAATTACACTATTGAAAATGTTCCGGAACAACCACTTATAAGCCACTTATTTTAAAAAGCTTGATATTTAGTAAACCTATTGATTAAAATTCACTTTCTAAACCAATCTAAGCTTGTCTGTCCGTCCTTGGATCTTCGTAGCCAACATGCAGGCGGCAAGTTTTAAGATATTTTGATAAAATTTGGTGTACTGCCTTGTTTTGGTCTAAGGGTAAAGGCTATTGAAAACGGTTCGGATTTGATCACTTTTTTGATTGCAGGTTGGTGCAGGATATTGTTTTTATTTCTACTTTTGTTTTTTTTTTTAAATGCGTTGGCTGTAATGTTGGATGGATGGAATTTGCGATTTCTTACAGTAAGTAATGGAAGCACTCTTTTTCTTTAGCTATATCTTGTGGTGATCGAAAATGGCACCATTTTTCGGTATTGTAAAATAATGCCAGATTAAGAAACGTGAAATATTTTTGCGAAAATCTGATGAGTCTGTGAAAATAATTTGCAAGCAAGCTAAACAATTCCAATCCGGCTTTCCAGGACTATATTTCAAAAATACGGTATGTTAGCATAAACTAATTAAGGGAAAGTGGTTAAATTTGAGACTCTGGTCGATCGAAATCATAAAATTCCAACACTATTTACTTGGAAATGTGTAGCTTGTTTGAAAGGTATTCGCAGATAGCTTCATTAGATGTCGACAAATATACTTTACGCCTCCTAGTTTGGTCAGAGTTGGCTTCCAAGCGTATCCAACTATAACTTTGTTTGGCAACGTATTTGGTAGATGTCCTTGCTAGTTGAAATCAGATTTACTTTTTCACCTTTCTTCCGATTAATATGAGTTTTAATAGTTGACTAATTGTTTGTTCGAACGGTGCTTCCATTCCATTACTCAAACGACCATTTGTTCTTTTCACACAAACGTTACGAAAAGTAATGCCTCTCGTTGGACACTATATTGGGCAAATTGACTCGTAACATTTCTTTTTTCAAATACTCTTTCAATTTTATCTAAAAATGTGGTAGGTTTAATACCTATTTCTATAGAAAAACGAAACTTTTTTCTAAACTCTCGGAAGAGGAATAAAAGCATATAAAAATTTTACGATACATTGCTTCTAGTTGCTATAATGTTAAGGCACAGAATGTAGCTGGCAATTAGTAAAAAACATTAACAAAATTTGCCGGAAAATCCCTCAGATTGAATTAACAAAAATATCAGACCAAAATCTGGTATTAACAACTTGTTCTCAAAAAATTTGTAAACAGAGAATCAAGTAGCGGGAACGGATTTTTTCTAATTTCCAAACACAAGTTTTTTGTCGAAGAGGCGAGTGGGCGTTGCAGGCGTGTCGTTGGAAAAGTTAAAGTCATTTCCAAATTGTTTTGCAAATTCTGCAGTCAATATCTTAATTTTCGCTGACGGTGGTATGTTTACCACAAATACTACACAGTTGCCTGAACAGACGGATGGACAGACGTACTGACCGATACGTTTAGGCGCATTTCAAATTTGAAACTGCCAAGAATTTAGACAATTTATTGGATTTTCGATGCCTCTTTCTGGGCGTACACAATAAATTTAGTTAGGCATGGTCAATTTTTTCCACTTTTATACGGGCATTACAGCATCGCCCATTGAATATGCGTTCAAATTTGTGTACATTTATCTGGTGGTTGGCCCCTTTTCAAATATCAACTTGTGTGGAAGAACTTCCAATGTGTCTGCCAATTTCAATGTCGATAACTTCATTTTTCCGGCCAGGAGAATATTTACAACCGACATTATACCGACGAACAGACCGACAGGCTTAAATCGATTTACAATTTGATGCTGATTAAGAATATATATACTTTGTGGGTTGTCGGAAACTTCCTTCTGGATATTGCAAACGTTTTAACAAATTGAATATATCCCCCATCTTTCGGTGATGGATATAAAAAAGACATCAAATTGAGAGACGGCATTTTACATAACAATATCGTTATTCATGGTCATTTCATTGCGATAATTTCGCATCTTTATTTCTAACTTAATTTTACATTTAATAATAAAATTGTTAATGACTCGAAGCTAAAGCAGTCAGGATATACTTTTCTTATTTTGAAGAAGAATAATCCTCTTTGCTAGCTGCCTGTTTAACCAGTTAAGTGTGCGATCATACACAGTGTAAGTCTAAGAAGAAATTAAATTGTAATGAAATGACTTAATAAAACGACAAATATATTTTCTAAAATACATTATTGTCGCAGGCACACACATTCATAATGACAGAATATAATGAGGAAATCCAATAAGGACGGATTGGACGGAGTATGACACATGCGCTGGTCATACACAGTTAACTATTGAAGACCATCATTGCCTATAATAACTAACTATAGTTTGACTCTATTTGTGACTAAAGGAAATGAGATTACACAGCAATATCATCATATTATATAAACGCACATTTATTAAAATATGTATGTAATGTTAAAGAAAAATATGTCGTATAGTAATTATTAAAAATTAAATCTTCATTATAAGGCTTATCATAATTAAGTTAATCTTTAAAATTGCTTAAAGAGGAAAACTCTAAACCCGACATAACGGTGTCTACCGTGGGAGTGCCCTGTGACTAGTCTCGCTCGTTTGTTTAACCAACTCCAAGGTTTTTGTAGAATCTGAAGCATATAGCTTAATTTTTTCGACTACGTACGTTAGCATATAAACACAGGGACCGGAAGACGCTATGATCGATAGATGAACCTGCTTAGATGGATACAAAATTTCATATTCGATCGATGAGGAGTATATTTTATGGGCGCCCAGAAGTTTCTTTTAGAAGGTTGCAAGCATTTTGGTAGAGGATTGAAGCTTCGGCAATGGTACTGGTGAATTTTCCCATTTTTGTGCAATTGCCGGAGGACCTGTTATAGTATCTATGTGCAAATTTTTCAACGTTGTGTCTGTTGTATTTCTTAAACCGCGAAAAAAAAACACAATTTTTTTTCTTTGCTTTTGAAAACTGAGATTTAGCTTTACCTTGTATTACAAAGCTATCCCTTGACCGAGTTGGCACATTTGCAATATCAACCTGCGTCCTAGATCTTTGAATATTCATCCAAGGCTTGAAGCGAGCAGGAAAATGTCAGACATGCTTAAATCGATTTACAATTTGATGCTGATCATGCATGCCTACGGGGTGCTGCAGAAAACAATTTAAGAAAGCAATTAAATAACTACGTAAAAGAGATAAATAGAAAGATATAACTGGGCTTGGGCATAAGTCTTCTCATCCTTGCGATCACGCAAAAACTTTGGGAAAAACTAACTTTTAAAAAAGCTAATAAATTTCTGTACCATAAAATAAAGTACCCAAGATGTAATGGAACACTGAAGTACGTATGACAAGGGACAGTGTAAATGATTGCTGATCTATGTGTACTAAATCATGTTCGTTTCAAGAATAGTTAACTCGTTTCATAACATCTTCGTGCTCGAGCTCGATCGTGAAAGTCCAGCAGAAATCGTTCACAGCTATTTCTCCGACTTCACGCATACCAAATACACAGGGATGTACTTTCTTAAGTTGAGTTTCTAGTTTGAGAGGGTTACCTTATGCTCTCTATAAGTTCATTGCTTTATGTAAATACTTTGGACACAGGTGGAAAACAACATGTGCATCTAGAAAAGGCGGAATCATGGATAGGTGGCGCCCGAACCGTGAGTGCGTACGAAATTTCTTTGCAAGGCATTAAAGACAAACAGATTGTCACCTTTCTTCTCGTCCAATCGCCCTTCATCGATGCAAGTTTTTCCAATTCCAATCGACATATAACCCCAACAATGGTCAATCACTGCTTTGAAAAAGTTAGAAAAGCCTATACTTCGATAGCAACTTGGCTGTATTTGCACCAAGAACGAAATGATTAAACATAACCTCAAACGTTACCAATCAACTACATCAAGAGATTTTGCCAAATTTTCTTTTACAACGAACTTAACCTAGTTGCATGTGAATTGTTACTGTTTGCAAAATGTCTGCGTGGGAGCGAGGCAACCGTGGCGGCTGAGCCGATTGCTACCACGGAATTTCGTGGTGACTTTGCTTACCTCAAAATCGCGGGAGCATTAAATATGAAGATATTAGAAAAATCCACGCCTTTTTTCCGGAGAGCATATTTTGTCAAAACATTTGCGGTAGCCAGGAGAACGCGTCGAAACCCCTTAAAGTATATACATAACTAACGAGCATAAAATGCTGTATTGATCTACACAGGTCTATATATCGGTACATCCGTGTGCGGTAAATATTCTCATGGTCGTGTAAATTAAGATATTAGAGATAAGGCACGGCACGCCTGCTATACCACGTAAACGTAGAACACCAGAAAAATTACATGCATTGCCGGCCATTGTTCAGAAATTACAACAGGGAGAAGGGGGAACATTTTTTATATTTACTCTGTGATTGATCCTAGACGACGTTTATAAAAATGAAAATAATCAGTTATTGTACTCCATACCTTTTAGAATTTGGTTTTTTTTTTATACCCATCACAACCACTTGTAATACAAGGGATTATATATTTTGTACAGATGTATGCAAAACCGAAAAGGAATTGAGATAGATTCATCTTTCATCATACTGATCGATTCAGTATCACTTTTTGAATCGATACAAAATTGCCTGTCCGTCTGTCCGTGTTAATTGCTCATGTTAAACCTATTTGGCATTAAGATGCTTCTATGATAATTGGCGTGTCCCACCGGGTAATGTTATTGAAGATCGAACCGGGGAACGACTTTTTTGACCATTTCAAATACAAAGTGATATTGGGCAGAGTTGTTGTAAGGCGGTGTGGGGTATTTAATTGTGGGCCGTCTCCAACTTATTTTTATAACAAAAAGTATTTGCATTTGCGTTTTTTTTTTCGTTTTATAAATTTGTCAAAGTCATCAAAATGTTTAAGCGAAGAGAAGAGATCCGTTCATCTTGACATCACGTCGAGAATTAATCAAAAAAGCTTTGCCGTTTTTACATACATAATATATCTATCCGAATGAGATGATAAGTCTTCAAAGTTCGCCTCAAGGCGAAAATGACTCTCTTGCTTATTGCCTCAGATAACATTCCGATGCTATGAATAGTTGCGATAATGATTGCTCTTCTTGAAGATAATTTAAGTAAATTTTTTTTTTTTTTTTTTTTTTACATTTGCAAAAGTGCTGTAGAAAGTATGCGATTAGAGATAAATCTGGATTTTAAAAGCAAAATAAAAAATAAAACACCGTTTACGATAAGGCGAGTAATAGGAATTTTTATTAATTTAAAAAAAAAATAAAATAAAAGTTAATCTTTAAAATTTTATATGCCGGTAATGAGTTAACTCATTCAACACATAATAATAGTATCTAAGTTCAATTATGCGCCATTATTAAATCCTGTCTTGGGATTGTCTAACCAAAAACCCAACAAAGAAAAAAAAAATTTCTTCCTTCATAAAATGCATTATTGCAACCATTATCTCTTTACGTTTTACAAACGATATCAATTTCGAAAAACCAAAGTGATCGCACGGTTGCGCATTAGCACTTAATGTTTTACAATTTACAAAAAAAAAAAATAATAATAATAATATGCGAAAGTATTTAAAATTTCAAGTGCTGACAAGATATGCTTAAATAAATTTTAACAGCAACAGGTCTTTTGTGACGCGAAGAAACCACATTCAGTAAACAGACCAATGGTGAGAATAACGTCAATCTCTATACCCATCCATCCTTTAAAGTTTCAAGTTTCAATTTCAATTTATATTTTACATATATACACATCGAAATAGGGTGTGTTTAGTGCAATATATGAAAAGTTACTTGGCCAAAAAAAAAAAAAACAACATTTGTTTGAATCAGTCACAAGTTAATTAGTTTCATTATAGAATTAATTATTTTTCTTTCTCTTTATTTAATTCGATTTGCCGCAAACTCACGACTTGCTTCTCTACGATATTCGATTGTCAGATAAAAGTAAATTCCATTTTTTCAGCGTGTTGTTTACCGTAAATATCGTATGTCGTAAATATTTAAGTCAATTTTCCGCAAAAGCATTTCAAGCCGAATTTTCGAATACTCAAGTTTTGCTTTTTTACGATATTCGATTACAATATAAATGTAAAATCCATTTGCTCAATGTATACACCCGTACATAACATACGCCCAAGATATATAAGTCAATTTGACAAAAAAGGCTTTTGAGCGTTACTTTTAAACACTTAGCCCTTACTTGTTTACGATATACGATTACAATGTACAAGTGAAAACTATTCGCTCCACGAATCGTATAACGTCTATATAATAATATATCGTAGAAACTTAGTATATAGTGTCATTCTATTTGGTAGCATTTGTTAAGTCTTTGTGCGATCTAAAAACTATTGCTATCTGCTGCCCTTTACCATCTATTGCAATCTCCAGTATCCTTATTTATACAAAACTCTTTAGCATCTTCGAATGAACCTTTGACAAGAATCAAGCTCCATCTGCCAAAACCGCTATGAAAAAATTTTAGTACTAAACAAAGTTCTTAAATCATAACCCTATTTGTAATGGACGGACATGCACATCGTATCGAAATCAAGATTACTTTTGAAGCTGAAAAAGAGTACGCATGCGTATTTTATGCATACAGAGAAATTTCGATTTGTAAACTTTTTACGAATCTAGTCAGTCCTTCTTTACTGGAGGCGATGTTGATCGTATGCTACTTGAAGTGCAAGCGTATATAAAGTTTGTGTGTTTCTATACAACTTGAAGGCAGACTATAGACGTAGAATCACTTTCCAAGTTCGTCTAAACATCTCTGTCCTAGTTTACCGTCTCTATTCAACCAAATTTTTTGAAATATTTTGGATGAAATTTGGTGCAGTGAGGTGCAGTGAGGTGCTTTGGCTAAAGGACGAACGCTATTGAGAATGATGCGAGTCAACCCATTTTTTTGACCTCAACCTATATAACGCCTTATTTCGAAAGCTAGTTATATGAATAGCTGTAGGATGATGCAGGATATATAATGGCGAGTCGTGGCTCACTGTAATGTTTCCTCACTTATTTTGTTTCTAAGCATTGTCCACATAGAGGGACCTTCTGTTCCATTCGCAAATCAAAAACTTGTTTGGATCTCTGTCTTTAACTTTTTATTTGGCAAAATCATTATAAGAATAACTATATTAAACGGAGTGATGTAGAGTATTTTATGGTGGGCCGTGTCCTACTATAATGTTTTCACTTGTTTATAATTTACTTATTTACTTTATAGTAACTCTTAAGATTCGACTTTCATTCGCTGTTTTTTTGTGTTTCTGTGATGATGTGAATTATTTACGAAGCAAGCTAAGCAAATTCAATGAAGGCAACGACTAAATAGACAACACAAATCCCATTCGTCAGTGCGAGCATAAGTTTAACTTTTAACACAGTGAATAGCGTTAAATTGGAAATAAGACCAAACCTTTTAACAGGAAGGTGTAACTGATATGCGCTAAAACGTTAAAAGATTAATCATAAATAGCAATTTTAAACTTCAATCTTTTTTATCTTCTTCTTTTTCTTATTTTTTTATTTTTTTTTATTTTAGTTTTTTCCTTTCCATTTTATTACACTTCTTGAAATCTCCGTAGAAAAAGAATGAAATTCAATCGTGGACATTGGTTAGATTTTTGTTTTTTGCATTATTTTTTTTTTTTTTTTTTTTGTAAATAAACGAAAAGTATACGTTTTTCTTAGCAGCAAGACCGTCAGTTGTCAGCGAGCAGAAAGAAATATAAAAGCAAAGCACAACACTAGAAATGTCCGGCCTTTTTCATAGAAAAGAGTTTCCTATATAAAATAATTTTTTTTTTTTTTCTTAATTTACGTTCATATATATAGATAGAAAGAAGCAAGAGATTCACGTTCGCTGTAGGCGGAATTTTATATATATATAAATATACTTGTATGCATGTGCGTGTTTGTGCGCCTATGTGTTGAATTTTCCATTAATTATAGGCTTGTGATTAGATTCTAAATGAACCATTTACCAAGATCTACTTACTCTTTGTATGAATCTTCAGGATTTTACCAAGACAATGAGAAAATTTTTGTCAAGAAAATAAAATTTTTACTTAATCGTTATTGTAGACTTTTTTGGTCCTAAAAAAGCACTGGTGAAATATTTCCACAATAACGTAAAGTGTTCGCGGGTTCAAATCTTGATGCGATAGATCATACTTGGTCGTAGCAATAGTGAGTGCGCTCAATAACTTAGGATATAACACACTGCTGACAGGCTGCGGCCACTGTCTATCTCGTTTTCTTTTCTTACTTTTTTCTGGTCTTGACTCTGTTACACGTATTGAGGACATAACCTGAGCGATTGGTCGTGGTCAAAAAAAAGGTCTTGTTCGATATTTATTATAATTGTAAAGGAGTCTTATGGGGATCATTTAAGCACACATTATTTAAGGGATCCCTGATAGGTAAATATAAAACTCAATTTCAGTATAGCGATCAGCGTACAAAAATTACATTCGAAAAATACTTTGGCCACTATGTTCTGGAATAGATTTACGATCATGGGTAATTTTAGGTAAGGAAGAAAATCCAGAAAAAAACCCATTTGCTCTTTGCGCACTTATCATCCCATCTGTATTTAAAACATATTTTAGATCAACAGCTAATATTTACTACGTTAACACTACGTTTCAGTTTTCACTTATAGTGAACGAATCCGCAGTTTTAGGTTTTTACCTCAACGTTTGTATTTGCGGGCGTTTCACTAAAAGATAAGGAAATATCTTTGAAAAATTTCTTGTGCATCTTCCGTAGCCCCCGTTGCCCATGGTTTGCGTTATGGGACGCTTCGCTTAACGAAGCTTGGTCAGTCCCTGAGCGTTATGCGGTACGTGTACATAAATATCTTCGCGCGTTGATGAGGATTTTGTAAAGACCAGGCATCTGCTTGTAATGGAAGCAAACAACGGTCACGTAGATTCTATCTTCGCGATTTGGGTGTAAAGGGACAAAGAATAAGTGGTCAGACTGACGTGCGGAAAGATAAGTAGCCGAGCGTGCAGAGAGATAAACGGATGGACATGCGAAGGGATAAATGGACATACCCTGGGACAAAGAGACGGAATTGCGATGGGACACACGCACGTACTGACAGGCGACCAAACAGACAGGAAACAGGCATAGTTGAATCTACGGACTGTCAAGCTAATCGAGATTAAATATGCTTTGCGAGATTTCTGATGTGTAGTTGCTACGTTTCTAAAAGGAAAGGCAAGACTCCAGTAACTTTATGCTTTGGCAATAACGCTGTGGAAGCACTGTAAATTTCTAGAATTGAGCTGCAATTGTGTATCTAACCACCTAATCACCCATATATATCTTTAGGAGATTTAAGCGCATCTTCTGCCTCTCAACTTGACCACGATTCACAACATCTAAAGCTCGACGAAGCGAGTTGAATCTTTGAGTGCCATGTCTAAATTACATTAAGCGATACTTTTATATATCTCCACATGCTGCTGGGGACTCTCCTTAGAATCAAGCATACGATTGCAAGAGAAACAGCTTCTCTACTCACGGTTTGGACGACAAACAGGCGGTCGGATAGACGAGCGGCAAGATAAATAAGCAGACATACAGACCTATAAGCGGATGTGAAGAGGGAAAATGAACGAACATGCGAACGGACAGACGGCAGTTATGCCTAGCTAAATCTAAGCAGATTGTCAAGCTAACCGAGAATAAATATGTTTCCCTCGATCTCTGATGTGAATTTCTTATCGTCTTAGACTGGAAGAAAAGTCTCTGGAAAATTCATTCAATATGCAAGCATTAGAACTTCAATTATGAGTTACTTTAACTACTACTCATATTCAAATCAATATTCAATTGAGAATCAATCAATCGAATCAATCTATCAATATTAAATTTAAAATTTAAATTGAAAAAAGTTGCTTACTTGATTTTATCCTTGAAATTCATTATGTTTGAAATTCAATTCTTTTCATATATACATATATGAGGTACATATGTTATGATAAAACGGATATAACCTTATGTTTCGTAAGTGCCTGGCAAGATATCAGTCATGGGTTGGTTAGCATCTCATTCTAAAAAATTCAGAGTACAATCAGTCTGTCAGTCATCCAGTCAGTCAGCAGTCATAGTCAATGAATATCTATCTGTATAGCAAATAAAGCGAAAAGAAACAAGAAATCTATGTACGTTAAAGCCACGTTTAATTACTAGCCATTGTTGTTATGTTCGACTCTAAGCGCATATAAAAACATATGTTTCATATTAATGCTAAAGTGTTGATGGCTATCCATCCATTTATGCACGCGTTTCTGTCTCAATGCCTGTTCTTTACTATTTTTATTTTTTTATTTTTATTTTTTTTTGTTTTTTTTTTTTTTTTTGCATATATTGCGACTGACATTTAAATGTTCGTTTCATGTCAAAACTTTTGTATTACAATTTAATGGTTTTCTTCAATGCGTCAAGCCATCCACACGGATGTTCTTTTATATATCCAAAAATGTAATTGAATTAAATCTAAAATGAGAGAGAAGTTCTCTATATGCACATGCTTGTAATCTTTTATGATATCCGCCGCCGCCGCCGCCGCTGCCACTACCGCCGACACAACACATTGCGCAAGGCACGGCGCATAATTGAAAAGAAGACAAGAGAAAAAAAACAAAAAAAAAATCCTATACGAAGATAGATATATTTTTTCAAAAGACATGATGATTGATTTTCCTTTAAAAGTTATTGATTCTCATTTAGAAGCGGAGTGCTTGTTGGGTTAATATTCTAAACTGTGATTTATTAGATATGCGTCAAGTTAATCTCTATGGGCGTGAATATATGATATACATATATATACTTGTGTGTTCATGTCTACATATGTATGTATGTATGTATGTATGTGTCTAATTCCGGTTGATTTTCGAAAACGCTTAACAAGAAAATTAACTGCAGCCTTGTATTGCAAGTGTTACAATATTTCAATCAATATTTAGCCTTAATTCTCTCCACTTTATTCATTCACAGGCCTCGATCAGGCATAAATTTTCATTTTATTACACGAACATAAATTTTATGAATTGTAGAAAAGACGTTAAAGCCTAAATGGAAAACGTATTTATTTAATTTCTTTTCCTTCTTCTTCTTCTTCTTTTTACCTATGCTGAGAGAGTCAATACTTTACGCGTAAGGAGTAAGAGAATTTCAAATGCCCTACAAGAAAGACTTGTCTTAAAATCTCGACTTATTTCGTTTAGTTATCTTATTTTGAGTTGTAGTGATCATGCAAGTGGCCCTTTTCTGTTCGTTTTTAATGTAAACTCTTTTCAGTGTTCGGCCTGGTCATTATTGGCAAGTAAACGGTCAAGTGAACAATGCTTGAGTAGAAAATTTTTATAGCAAATTAGAAATGACATTAAAATGGCATAAAATGGTATTAATTTCGTGGATTAAGTACCTGGTCTCAAAAAATTTTTTTTTATTTATTTTTTTAACCTACTCTTTCTTTCTTTCTTCATTTTATTTATTTATTTATTATTATTATTTTTTTTTTTTTTTTTGCTTTACTTTTCATAAAACACCAACAACGTCTTATTTGAATGAGAGCGCAATAAAACGGCAAAACTTAATTCTTTCATATTGAACTGCTTTACTGATATGCATACCTGCCCACATATTCCTGTATGTATGTACATAAATATATACGTATATATATATATGTACATATTTGTATGGGGATACACATGTGTTTCTACACTATACCAAAAATCAAAAAAAAAAAAAAAAGTTACCATCATGATATAGTACACGATCGAGTAGATTTTGTGTAAACTCTTACTACAAGTAGCAACATGATAGCTGAACATGACACAAAACACAATAAACAACAACGCGGCAGCCAGCTACCAAAAGCATTACAAATATCGCATGTACGTACGTACATACATATTCAGTGCATATAGTACCCGGAAATTATTATATCCTATGACCCTTGCAGTTATAAGTTGGATGGAGCGTATTACGAGTTCCTTCAACAAGACACACTATCAACAATAGTTGACGAGTCTGCCTACCGGATATCCCAGCTACGATGACGTACACCTTCATAAGGCAAAGGTCACCTCAAAAATATTATCAACATAATGATGAGTTCACCAGGCTTCACGCCTTCTGATTAACACTGCTTATAAACGTTGCAACAACTTTTCCCTTCTTATGACATAACAAGCTTCCTTTTCTTGTCACAATGACTCAAAAATTGATTCTTTAATCGATGGCTTCCACGTGGAATTCATGTTTTGTTTTAAAAATGAGATGAGTAGCGGCGAGTAGCGATAAACAAAAACTGTAACTTACGTAATATTTGCGTTTTTTTTATAATAATCGTTTAGTTTTGCTAAAGAAATCTTCAAAAACTCATTAAAGTTGCTAAGACATCAGAAAGTGGAACTAATTAAGTGATAAGTGCTACGTTTCAAATTTTTTGCAGAAACCATAAAACAAAGCCGTGCCCCAAAAAATAGGTGAGCAACTTTTTCTCATATATTTTCATTGGCCTCATTTTAAAAGACCGTGAACCGCATTATCCACTGCCGATCACAGGTTGATAAAGGTAAATACGAAAGTGATCGTCTCTTTTTATTCGTGGTATCATGAAACTTCCAACGCTATCTTCCAGCTCATATGAATCGTGAAGTAATGGCTGGAGAGTAATTCCTTACTTTCAAGTCGATTGATATCTCGAATGTGAAAAGCGATGCGGTACAGTTATTTCTGAAAAGTAAACACAAATTTCTTTGCTTAAGTGCCAGTCCGACCATAATCACCCACCCTATCTTGTAACTAAAACCTTATCACTCCGGGAAGTAAAATTCAACGTGTATAAGGCTCCCAATGACCGAGTCTTAGCTACCGCCCCCAACACTGTTCAGAGCAAAAACCTCAAAAAGGTTTTAATGATCTTTCCTGCTCTGATCGATCTTCACAAGATACAAATGGAAAAAAAGATGGTTAACGAAAACTTCAAGAAACCTCGAAAAACGGAATCTGCTCGCCTAAGTCTTTGAAATTTAGCTTCAGATTCATTCAGTCTATGTTTGGCTACAAAATGGATGGCACCTTTTCTAGTGCAGAAAAGACGTCATTTTATTGATCTTCGTAGAAATACAACATACACACATACAAGCAAGATTTTTATTTGCACTTGAACAATAACCTTATTCGTATGATAAGGCGGTTGTGTGCATTTTTCTTCTCCTGAAACATACCAAACATACCAAAATCCACATCCGAAAGAAGACATTTTCATAGAATTGAAAAGAATCGCGGAAAGAGTTCAAAATGAAAGTCCGCGATAAATTCACGGAGACTTGACTATTCAAGAGCAACAAACATTGATACGATAACTTTTGATAGTTAATATCCTTTTTATTCATAATTCCGGATACTTTTTACACAGCATGTGTATGCAATCAGCAAAGCTGATTTTATTTATACGAGTTATATCCTGAATTTCTACTAGCACTAACAAAATTCTAATTGTAAGGGGCGTTGAGAAGTTGCAAACTTTATAGTAAAACGCTTAAAATAAGAAGTTCATCAGTAGCTACTTAAGCTACTTAAGCTGAAAGGTATAGTTATACTATATATACTGATATCAGATCCTTTTATAAATGTTGTTTAAAATGATTTTAATGGAGGAGCTATTTGCTTTAAACTATCTTAATTAGAAAATACATCAACTATTCGCAGTTCGTGTGTAAATGAGAAATTCCACCAAATCTTATTTGTTCCTCTTGCGCACATATCAATGTTACAAGGTGTGGTTTGAAAGCTTAAAAAGTCAAAGACAGAGCTTTAAACAAGTTCAATTCTAGTTGGATTATGAAGGGAAAAACGGGTCTCTTTACGTAGACAATCCTCAGAAGCAAAACAAGCGAAAACACTTTAATCCTTCAATACCCTAAACAACCCAACGGTTGCTCACATAACGATTACGTAATATGATGCTTTGTGTGGGGAGCGACCCAAACTATATGACTATACTTAAACCAAAACGCGTCACTGTATCAAATTTAAATATCTCACAAAGTGGAAAGACGGACAGACAAACTTCAGGTTCAGAAAGCGATACTGAATCGATCGGTTTAGTAATGGGAGGATCTATCTCAAGTCCTTCTGCATGTTGCACACAAACTTCGTACAAACTTTAGTTACCCTTGTACCACAGATGATGTAGAATGCAATACAAAAAAGAAGAATATAAAAAAATAAAACAAGTCATGAAAAACACAAAATTTGAATATGTTACCTTTGATATTAATTAAGAATCTATAACACACGTTATAGTAAAGTTTAATAAGACTTTAGATTTTCTTGAAGAAATACGTATAAGACAAGCAAAATGTATTCATTAGTGATGTAAATTAAAATACATCGTATAAATACTTTCCAATAAATTATAAAATATATATGTGTATGTAAATTTGTATCGTAGTCTATGGCTAAGAAGCTTAGTGAATACAAGCGCATAACTCGAAGATACAGAGAACATCCATCATTGTAAGACACGATAAACAATATTTGAAATCATGTCGCTTTACAACGTTTTTTGTATTGTTCTTTTCTTTTAATATGACCAATCATTCAGGAGATGTCTCCTATTCGTGTAACACGGCGATGGTGAGATATAGGAGACAAAAAAGAAAGAAGCGGGAAGTGGGTGGGGTATCCAATCGATAGGTGTTATGCTCAGCATTCACTATATTTAAGATCAAAGTAAACTCTACCGCACTTGAGGAACTTGGATAACTAAGTCAGTGAATAAAAATGCATTCAACTTTGCAATATCCGAAGATTCGCATTTGAAGCGACCTGACCCATATATAATATCAGTATAATATTTAAATTTATTAAAGCGTTTGCACTAACCATGTAGTGTTTCTTAAAAAAAAAAAAAAATTGCGGGAGCGATCTTAGTTCCTAGAGCCCATTTAACCCATTCAGTCGTGGCCGAATTTTTTATACCCATCACCGGTATCCTAGGAAAGACAAAAAAAGGAAAAGAACTACATTTTTATTTAAAAGTTTTTGTCATACAGGCGTGTGGGTGATGTGGACGTGTCCTTGGAAAAGTCATTGCCAAATTCTTTTGCAATTTTTTAGGCGATATCTTTATTTTCGCTAACGGGAGAATGTTTACCAAAAATACTACAAAGTCACGCAACCAGACAGACGGACAGATGCACAGACATATATGTTTAGAGACATCCGAAATTTGAAGCTTTTTTCTGCGCGTTATAGAGGTACCAAAAAAAATTAAATATTCTTACACTATAATATTGAATAGGCGTGGTCAATTTTTTCCATTTTTGTGCATTTTTCTGCTGTAGCTTTTAGGTAATGATTACAATACAATTTTTTATTCCTTTCAAAAACTGAGGTGTTCTCAGTTTACGTGGTTTTGCTGACGTTTCCTTCGATCGATTTAGTCCTCTTTCAATACCCAACCTGTGTGCAAGAACTTCCAATGTTTTTGCTAAATTTGAAGTTGATAGCTTTGTATTTGTGGCCAGGAGAATGTTCCCAGCAGACTGTGTACAGACGGACGGACATGCTAAATTGCTTTAAAGTTTAGTGCTGAACAAAAACACGTATACTTTGAGAAGTCTGTGATGCCGCCCTGTGGGCGTTGCAAACGTGTTGACAAAATGAATATATCCTTTCGGTGATGAATTTTTCATATTCCGTCTTTAACTTGTCCGTAAAACTTGGTTTCAAAATGAAACGGTTTTTTTCTACATCCGCATATAGTAGTATATATATACTTACAATACCTACCTATCGTTGTGGTCGATGGTACAACCATTGAATACCCTCAACCACATGGCTTAATACAGTCATTCATAGAACGATTTTTCAAAATAAAGCGTTCAATAGGAAGCGATCGACAAAGTAATCCAATCCTTTTTCAATAATATTCGGCTACTAAAATAAGTGTCCAGATTCACCAAAAATTGTGCACTGTAGGTTAAACATAAAAATACGGGATGGAGCAATGGAGAGAAAAGCTTAAAATCGCTTTTTGAATCGATCGACATAGTAAAAGATGGATCTGCCTTAAGTGCTTGCGGGACTTGTATACATTTCTTCGTATATCCTTGTTTCTGATAGAAAAACTCAAAAAAAAGGTAAACAATAAAATATCAATTACCCTATGCCAACGAAGGGGTGTGGTTTTTTTTTTTTTTTTGCTTTTCCCGCAGTGTTATCCACACGTGGGAACTTTCATCATCGTGTCTGCCATAATTTGAAGACAGAAGTGTTCTCAGTTGATATTGCCCGGCAGGCGTGGCCTTTGATCGATTTAGTCCACCGTCCACCGGAAGAATATATAAAAGGGACAGACAGGCATGGTTCGGTCTGCTCGGCACTTTTATATTAATCCGGAATATGTATACGGAGAATGAGAAAATCACGAGCTAATATTGTGCCTTAACCGAAATTTTTTACACTAGATTGGGAAATATTTACTCTTTAACGGGACAATGCCGTCTTCTAAACGCTGTAGCGCTTTAACTTAGTGGGCCCAATGCCGCATATACGTTAGCGAAAAGTTGTATTATTTTTATCACTCTTATTATTGTCATATTTACAGTTCAAGCATTAAGCATCGTGCCAGATGAAACTTTTACATTATACACCTATAAAACCATTGATTGATGAGTTAGTAAATGACTTTCATGTTGTTAGGAAAATAACACCTTTAACAAAACAACAAAACAAACAAAATCCAATTGGAAAGAAAGAGAAAATTAAATACACATTCATAACGTTTTAGCAACTCCAGGCAGCTGGCAAATGGCGAAAAGACGACCAACAATTAGCAGAAAATTTAGCGAAAATGGAAATTAAGACAAAAATGTCGGTTAGGTATTGGTAACATGCTTCTAAAAGAGCATATAAGCAGAATATTTTCAGAAGGCAAAGTCAGTCGTGCCAGGCGAATTCAAGCAAACAAGAGCAGTATGAGAATTAAAGTGTGGTAAATATAAGCTCCTGCAAACAATTTGTAAATAGATCTGTTGAGACCTGTAAATAAAACCGATTATGTCTTAAAAATCACAATTCAATGGTACGAACTTAGTCTCAAACAGAGTTGAATAAATGCGGAAGAGCATTACAATATGTTGGAATATGTATGTATTGGTACGGAAATCCCCAATCCAGCTTATTCCAACTAATTGATTTTCCCAAAAAAATGAATTCTCTAGAAAGGGGAAACCCAAGTACACATTCGCGACGCCTTATGCAGCTGCCGGCCGAGAAAAACGATAAGCGGGAAAGCAGGTTAACGGATTAAAAATGATTTGATTTCGAACAGAGACATACATAGGAAGAACATTGCATATCCTCTTCCTTTTGGATTGAAACGTTCTCTGACTAACATCACCGAAACAATTGGAGTAATTGCACTCCGTAGTAAATTAGGAGACGATTAAGTGTAGTTTCTCTAGTTGACCTTTCGAATAAACTGACTAGGATAGCCAATACATATAGTTTGATCATATACTCTCCATAAGAGTTCTTTGTCTATTGTAAGCCGTGAGGTTATATGATTAATCATAGTTTCGTAGAATTTTAACGTAAGTTAGACTTTTCTCGGATACATACATTGAGGCGGTTAGTCGTTGATTTAGTGGAAATACATGCTATCCGTAGAAGATAAGTCTTTCCCTCTAATGTTTCCATTACAAATAAAAAACTTGACTTGTAACCTTTAAACGGACAGTTAGATTCCTTATTCGATCGAGACAATATTAGATCCTTGCATTTAAATTTGATCATTGTTTTTTCACTTTAAAAAGGCATTTATTGAGAAAAGTTGGTACGATATATATTGATCGAATTGTTTCCCTTATTTTTCTACAACTTTTCCCCACATTCCCAGCAGCATACTGACACCGTGCCGAAAGGGCGATATTTGTTTGACAACCGACCGATTTTCACACTTTTTCAGCATTTCGAAACCAAGTGCCCGTTAAACCATGCTGCATCAATCTAAACAAACAATAATCAGCAGGCGCTATATTGGTTGAGTACGCTGGGTATGGTAGAACTTCCTGTTCGAGCTGTAAAAATGCCTTGCAACGTATTGCCAACCGTTGTCATGCAAGAGAATGACTTTACGGCTGTTAAGCGCGTTAAGCTTCTGAAAGCGTTTGATGGGCTTCGGCAGCAGATTTCTTCAAATCACACTGCAATGTCGAGAATGCGATTTTGAGCATTCCATGATTAGCGTCTGTATACAGGCAATAATACCTAATGGAAAATTGTTCATTTCTGTAGAGAAATGCCAAAATCGAATCATCGGATTTAACCGTTGCGTACACTAATCTCACTACATCGCATTATTTTATCACTTTCACCAATAGATGTCGCTGATTAAAATCCACGTAAGCAACTATTGTAAACATCGAAGGTAAGAACGTCTGGAATAGATGCTAAAACAATAAAACAAGAGAAATAATTTTTTTTTTTGCTAAAAAGGAAAATATCAATCTTTACAAGCGTTAAATGTTAATGTTTTTGATATCCAATCATTCATTCAAACCGTTTCCGAGCCATTAGTAATCAACACATAACATTGGATACGACTCCTAAGCTGTGCTAAGCATATTTTTTTAATTATTCAAAGAAAGCAAAAAAACAAAAAAATATTTCTTTTTAAAAATATATCGAAAAATTGTATTTTTATTGTAAAATGATTGCTTTTCTGAACAAACATAAAAAAGTTTCTTCATTAGAAATATTCATCAAAGAAGAACATTTGCTCAGCTCGTATGCTTCAAATGATAATAAAACAATTTCCGACAAATATCTTACACATTGATTAACATTTTAAATGTTAAAAATAATAATAATTAAAAATTTATTTGAAAATACCCCGAAAATGAAAATAACAATAAAACATGAGCGCCTAACAACTTTGTAGGCATGTAGAGACAGACAACCCACAAAACGGAGACACGTAGTCGAACAGACAGAACAGACAGAAACAGAACTATGTGGAAATAAACAAATTAAGTTTTTGATCATACAAATGTACAAAAGCATATACACACGCACATACACAGCGACAGAATACGACAGTAGGCCAAAAATGATACACAAATTGCGATAAAGATACAGAGAGACTGATTTACTTAACGTACACCTACTCAGAACACAAAAACGCACATACACACATAAACGTTTTTATATATATATATATATATATATATATGCATATGTACATACATATGTTCATACAGCAGTGTCTCTGAAAACCCAGAAACCAATTTATTTAATTTTAAATTTATTTTTTTCACTTATCTTTAAAGAAACCAAAGAAAAATGAAAACAAAAAACAAGAAAAAGAAAAAAAAAAACTACTTTACCGCCACAACCAAACATCACCTTCTTCTGCACTCGTATCAACAACTCGTTAATGGTATGTTTACGAGAGTACTTGCCGTATATTGGCCGTGTTATCTTAAACTTCACATAGAATCAAATATCACAGTTCAAGTGCAATTTTCTTGTTTGCATTCATAACCAAACAAATACAGAAAAATAACACAAAGCTGATGTTGTAATATTTTTTTGTACTATGTACAGCCTTATTAAATTATGGTAAAGACGAAAAAAAAAAAAAACCGTTCAATACAATATTGATCACAAAAGTGCAAATGTTAAAAACAATTCAATTGTTTGGGTTGTTTGCGACGATAAAAATGAAACACAAATGTGAACTAAACTTAATACGAAATATGAATTATTTTTTTTTTTTTGTTTTAACGAAGTCTTAGTATTCCTCTAAACCACAATTTGAAACACTTCTCATTCAAACCTCCCGCCCTCGATTTTTTTTTTTTTTTCACTAATCTCGTATCAATTTCGTTTCACAAAGTGTAACACTAGTTGCCTGTATATGTGTCTATATGTACGTACGTGTGGATATATAATATATGTATATATAGATATGTATGTGTGTACATGCATGTGGATATACTTATGCCTTTACATATAAGTAGAAATAACTAAATTTTTTCGCAACAAATTTTTAAAGAATTTCATTTTGATTTATGTTAACCACAACACATGACGTAATAGGAAATAATTATCTTTTTTTTTTTTTTTTACGTTTTCTTGTTCGTTTTATTCTTCAAAAAAGCAAGCATAAGACTTGTAAAGGAAAATAAGAGTTTTATTATATTCATGTAAAGTTGTGCACCGACCTACATTGTACAGGTAGGTAGGTATTCAAAGAAATTTCCGATTTTTTTTGGTTTTGTTTGAACAATTAAAAAAAATTGAAAATTTCAGAGAATACTTTCTTCGAAATATTGTCCACCAGTACTTTCGCTACTTCCACCTTTTCCGTATTGGAAAGACACTTGACGCTGTGAGTATGTGCACAACGAGATTCTTCAATTCTTGAGTATCATCACAAGAACGAAAGCTGATAACCTATGCATTATAAGGAGCCGTGCTCAAGGAGAATAATGTTTGCTAATAACATCGTGGATAGCTTAAGATATTGCAGCTTTATGGGCGAGTTTCCATAACAATTGACGATATAATGGTTTTTGGCATATTAAGCATCAGTTGATGTTGGGATAGATATAAAGATCTATTGCGAATCTAATTAGCAAAAGCACCTACAACGTTCTTTTATTAGGTCCTGTAAACGATCCAGCAAAGCTCTGTTAAGTAACTAAGATTACGATACTTGGAAGTGTACTCCGTCCAAGATTTCTATGGACACTTTAAGAATCCATATGAAAATATCTTACAGACAAGCTAAACACATTCATACTTACCTTACTAACACAACTAACATGGGTGAATATAAGCGAAATTTTTCTAGCTTGGCCCTGCAAGAAACCCAAATTTGGGTATTTTTCCATAATCTTTGCTCCTTAACGCACCATATTTCGAAAAGTAGGTCCTAAAGCTTAGCTTGTTTGAAAAGTATTTTCATATGGGATCTTCTGGCGTCCAACAATATATATTACGTTTCCTCAGGCTTCTAACTATCTTAATCCTCACTACTTCGCAGAGCTCTTTTAAGGCGTGTGCAGAGTTCTGCAATATCTGTTACTTGTTTCTGTACGGTTAAACTGTATTCAATATTAGAATTTAGTAGGTGAGGTGACGTAGAGCATTTATTGATCGGTCTTACCCTAATGATAAGATTGTAACTTATTGACTTTGTGTTGACGGGTGTATAAATCATGTCAGATGTCAGAAACCGAATATTACAAGAAAATGCAGCGAAGTGAACTTCTTTATCATTTCATTGGCCATCTAATATAGAAAATTTGAGAGATTTTCGTTGACCCTTTGTGAATCTCTATGAAAATATCTTTCACGTCATGAGCTAAAGAAATGCAAATTTTTCTTCTCAGAAAAAAATTCAAAAAATTGTTAAAAATGGTTCTGGAAAGAAAAATTTGAATTTCTTTAAACCCTTTCGACAGGTGTTTTCATAGAGATTCATGAAATGCTCACAAAAAATATCTTAGGTTTTCTAATTTGGATGGGGTCGGTTTTCAAATCAATATCTTGCTCTTAACAATTTAACAGAGCTCTCTTCGGGGCTGCATAAAGCTCTCTTAAGGGAGCTGGTAAGTGTCTTTGCTGGTTAAATTCGAATTTATTTTCACATCGTTTGCTGTCGATAGCAATACCTAATAGAATGTACCCAGCTGCCCTTTAAAGAGGGGGAGGGGTGTAGCGCGGATATTACTCTTTATAGTTGACGTTAATCATTTGCTTCGTCTGCGTTACGATGATTTCGATTGTACGCATAATAACGTATCCGTTATTCGTCACCCGTAACGATTTAGGAGCACTACCCTCCAAATAAAGCAGGAAAAGTAAAGTCCCCCTCAAAGGCTCGTTTCGTTTCTATGCCACAATACTCGACTTTTTCTTTAGAAAAAATTCTTTCGGGTTTGTAATATTTATGACTGACAATTCAGACATTTATAGCCACTACATGTGCCATTCCCACCAATTATGTACGAAAACTCCTAAAAGAGCTAATATGCGCTCTTGCTGGTTCTATTTTTTCCAACTATTTTAATAATCCTTTATCAAGTCATTTAACGAAAGATGCCAGTACTATTGCCTAGAAAATGCCGCACTTTGTGATAACTGACTATCGCATGTCGTGTAAAAAAAAACTAGAAAGCTCCTCCGCAATCTTCTTTGGTTCGGATACTTATATCACTTGGTATCTGGTTCAGCAAATAGGATACGATGCGATATTCCGCTTGTGCTTTAATAGAAACTACTAGAGATACCTGTGCTTTTGAGGTGATACTTGAGAGAGAGTTATGACCCGTCCAAAAGTCAGTGGCCCATCGTAGATCGCTCGATTTTAGCTTATTTGCTGTACCGGAAAATATTCATAATAATCCGGCTATCAGTCGCAAGACCCTGGGGACAATTTACGATTCTCGTTATCGAGATACTATACAATCATTTTTTAGGTTAACAGCGCAAAAGCCAAATTTTGCATTCAGCCAGTGTTCATACGTTGTCAATTCACTATTCGGTACCGAAAAATATCCACTCAAAATTGAAAATTACGTTTGAGCTAGTTCGATAACCAGATCCGTAAACCGACCCCAAGTCCGATCGCTGGTTAGTTAGTTAGACTATAATACTTATGTTATATATGTGTACAAGGCGTCTTCTGTTTACAGTTAGAGCAAAAGGCAACAAAAATTAACAATTTATTCTATATGTGCAAATAGGCCGCTCGGCAGTGGATGAACTGACGAATTAGTATCTGAAACTGTATAAGTTCCCCGGTCGATCGAGGAGACGCATTAATAGCGTGCAAGCTTACGCATAGGCGAAAAGACGAATAATTGGATAAATAGATTTCGCCGATACGAATAATTGCACGAATGCACGATTACTTAGATGGGGGACAAGAGTACACCCATACAGGCACACCCGTACGGCAAAACGGAGGGGTTCATAAGATATAGATGAGAGAGTTGACGAACCAGAGGATAATTTAAAGCATTCGACAGGCAGACGAATATATATTCGTGTGACCTAAGAGATAAAGGGTCCTAGTAATAGAAACGTTATTATGAATAAATGGACCTCTGAATAAAGGCATAGGCTAATGCTTAAGGAAAAGCATGCCGACCGAAGGCAAAACAAAAGGGATAGAAGAGTGCATAGTCCTTGCCATCGAGCAGCGGTTTAATCTACATGTGGATGTGTAGTTAGACGTACAAATACATGTTTGAATGAATATAAGGAAAAGTGTGGATGAAACAACTGAAAACGGATAGATAAACACTCACTTCAAACCCGCCGACGGAGGTGTAACAAATATGAGTATGAATAGCCGGCTGTTTGGACTGATGACTAGATGCATGCAAGAGGGATACATATGCGTGGCAAAAGAAAACAGATTGAAGGACGGATAGAAGGGAGAAACGGCTGCAAAGACAGATGAATGCATGAGCTGAAGTATAAAGATAGAAAGGTTTAACCGATCAAAAAAATAGATATATTTTACGAGCTAATAAAATAATGAATGGGCAGTTGTGAAGGCCTAGCAGTTAGATGTGCAAAAGGAAGAATTGTGTTGACATGCGCCCGTATAAAGGAAGGGAAGTAGGAACAGGTAATAATTAGAAAAATTATACGCAACAAGCCAAATTGATTTAGAAGGTAATGGTAACCAACTTAATGTGTATTTTATTAACTCCCTACGACAACGTCAGTCCCTGAAGCGTCACAAACGATATGCCAAAGTAAGTCCCTGAAGCGTCATAAACGTCATATGCCAAAGTAAGTCCCTGAAATGTCACAAACGATATGAAACAGCAAGAATACTATGCAACATCTGATCAGAATGGGATTAGCTTTATGTAGTTAAAGGAAATAAGAAAATGTAAATACCAACAGATAGTATCATGTTATCGCATCATATGTAGTAACAATGAAGTGACAAAACAATAGGCAATCGTTTAAAGAAGAGGATTTGAGGTTGAAAAAATTTGTGTGTCACAATATTGGGTGAGAATAAAAGTCTTCAATATTAGAACTTAAAAATTATATATAAGTCACCATGAGGTAGTAAGTATTTTACCCCAACCCAACGTTTACATACAAGCAAATTTAAAGACAACCTTTACAAGTTGGTAGGTAATAAAGTTTCTTTTGAATTAAAAATATCATATATATATATATATATATATATATATGCATGTATATTTTTGAAACACGTATAAATTGCTTATGTAACTTTTGTAAGAAAAAACGTAAAATCAAGAAATTACAAGAGACGAAACAAATCTTTCTGTTGTCATCTCATATGGCACGCGAATGGTGGTATGATTGCGTTACATGATGTTGCAGCTGCAATGCGTTCGCATAAAGGATGGAGGAAATGTTTGCGATTAAACAATAACTTCTTTGCATTAACTCGGCTTTTCTTACCTTTTTTAAATGTTATGCTCTAAATGCGTTTTAAAACAAAAATAAAATTTATTTTTACTTAAATCGTTAATTTCTTAAGTTACATACAAGCAAGCAAGAAAACGATCTTTTTAAGCAGGAAAAACTTTACAAAAAGAGTCATGCTTGTCACATGCCGTTGCGTTTACTTTATGACAGCAATAAAGTATCTCATTGTACGGATACCTATACTGTGTTGTAATTCTTGATTATTGTTTTTATAAAATTTAAAAAATAAACAAACACTTCTTAGTCTTCTAAAGGTTAATCAATAGTGATTATGAACATCCCTTAAATTGATCTAATAACGGTGTGTTGGATGCTGAGACGATGAATTTCGAAAAGTTGAAATCACAGAAGAAACCAAAATAAATGGGGTAACATAATCTCAAAACTACTTACGACAATGTAGCGCTATTCCGAGAAGAACTTTTTAAAGGTTTTCAGTTCCCTTTTTTTACAAAGGGATTGCTAAGCAAATTTAATATAGTTTTAAATTTAGCTTATGCTAATTATCTAAAGATATATGTAAAAAGAAAGTTTAGGCGATAGATGGACTTCACTTCTGATTAGTACTTTTCTAAACTTGACGGTGCATTCATACGAAAGACTTAGGTACCCAGTAAAAGTATACTTTGGTTCCTTGCACTGTTACCTACATATGTGCAAGGGTAGGGAATTCGAAAACAATCTGATTTAGAAATCTTTAATCTTTAAATATAAGGCTTACATTTGTGTACGACATAATAGAGGACAAGCTACCATTATATAGTTCAATTCAGAATCATTTTTTAAGCCTTCCTATCCATTTTCCCATGTATTTTTCTACTTACTTTTCCACTTACAGGTCGCAGTTTTTTAGATATTTTAACATACGTTGATGCGCCTTCGTTCAAATGCTATTGAAAATGGATTTAATAGAATAACTTTCGCATATAAAGTCGCATTTGCAAAAAATCTTTATATAAAAAAAATTGTATTATTATTATTATTATTTTAAGTTTAGACTAATGAAATGAATTCTTAGACTAAAAAAAAGACATTGCGCACTAGCAACACAGGCTATCGACTCAAAAAAAAAAAAAATTGTAATATGCGAAGTTTCACAATAAAAATCGGTATAAAATCGTGCCTTTTTATATAAAAAAATGGCAAAAAATTTGGATCGGATTGGACAATTTTTTGTATTCTACCTACCATAAGAACGTTCTTAGAAAAAAAAACAAACCTTTTTTTGATAAAAAAAACTGGGTGAGTAGAATTCAAAAATACGGCGTCACTCAATAAGTCGTCGGTCTAATACGTATTTCTAACACGAATAATTTCTGACTAGTACCAATTTTCAAGGAATACATGTTAAATTTTGATGGCATTCTGACTATTAGTCTACAAATTATGATTACTCTTCTGCTCGCTTTAGATCAGGTTTAGATTCTATTCACTTGATCGATTGTAGGTCTGGAATGCAGTGATGAATCCATGTTTCGTTCATTGTTACATATCGGATGAAAAATCCTTTTCATTTCGGTTGGGGAGGACCGAAGAATGGTCTCAACTATCAAAAGTAAGTAAAAGCGCCATCCACTTCGCACATAGTTCCTTCCTCATGGAGAAATGTTAGTGCAATATGCTAACTACACTCTCCACTTCGATCGATTGAAGTTATCAGCTTTCTCACGCATCTTAACTTTTAAGCCTTTCAAAACGATTTTGTGCATTTTTTTATGTTTTCTGGAACAACTGCCGAATTCGGGCATGCAACAGCGTAGAGATTCGTGCGACCTCGTTTCGACACAAGAAAGTTGTCACAACACGTTTCAATTCAAAGCTGAGTTTGAATGCTATTATCGAGCTTTGTCGAGGTTCGTATGACCTCGTTTCGAATCAATAAAGTACCGATAAATCGTTATTTTCAACAGAGAAGAGCTGCCACACCACGTTTCAAGTCACTCCCAAGTTGGAATGATATTTTTTTTCATAAGAAAATACACGAAATTCACATTTTTCCTTTGCTGCAATTTGTAAACCAATGATCGAAATGTTCTGAAATTTGAATACATTTCGTTTAAAGACTAGATACTATCCAGAAATCAGATGAATCTGTTGACAGTGTTGCCATGTATGTATATTTGAGAACGAAGACTGATGTGTTAGTGACACATAAATTTGTTACAGTATATTTCGATCAGATACGTTCATTTTTGGAACCGCTTCCCCGATGAAAAAGGAAACCTTCTATGTGGTAGGAAACTCTAAGAGATAAAGAGAGAGACAGAAAAGAGCTGAAGAGTAATAACTCCTTCGCAAGAAAGGAACTAACTTTGTTAAGCTAAAAGCACACAGATTCAAGTTTTGGCATAGAACGGCTTCCAGAAACAGTAAGATTATCCGAAAAATATCCATTACATCCCTGGAGATTGTCACTTCAGCTTATGGTGTCTTCTTCGCATATGCCACCAGGTATCTGGTGAACTCAAAAACGATTTTCTTCGACGAAGTAAATCCGTCTTAAAGGAAAGAAGTATGTTATTGGAAGCACTCACACGTCAATATGTTAAAAGGGTGTAACCGTTTAGTAATGTCACAGATCCTAACAACCATTTTCCGGAAATATTCGCATGACTTTCACTTCACACATAATATGCGGCGATGGGTAAATGAAAAACAAACTCTGAATTAAATCTAATGAATTATCGCTTCCGAAGAATATGAAGTCGTATGGAGAGAAATTACAATCACACGAACCTATTAACGTAAGGACTTCATGTATTTTGAAAAAAAAAAAAAATAATAATAATAATATAAATAAATAAGATTTTGAAGTGAAAGTAAAAGTGTATAAAAATGATGGAAAAATAAATCGATAAAGTTTTTCTTAAATGAATAAATCTGCCACTGTTTAAATGCTTTGAATATTATATAAAAATGTGTTTTAATAGTTAAGTAAAACAAATTTTCGTAAAAAATTTGTTCATTATTATAAAAAATTATAGCATTATGCGTTTAAAAATGAAATTTTTAAAAACAATCAATCGAACACACCGGGTGGCAACACTTCCCCCTTTAACTTTAAAAGCCTTTAAAATACAATGTTCGCAAAATTTAACGCGCACGCGAACACAAATCAACCAATGAACAAAAATAGGCGAAAAAACTGCTTTTAGTTTTCACATGGCCAGTAGTTTAAGATTACAAACCTCTCCGTTTTAAAATGAAGTCAAATACGAAAAAAAAAAAAAAATAAGAAGAAAAAAGTTGAACAGCAACATCAAACGCAATTAATAATTTTTTTTTTTTTTTTTTTACTTCTTTTCCTTTGTATGTGGGCATGATTTCAATTTTGCGTACGTCTAATCGACCTCATGATGATAATAGTCCTGATGATGACGATGGTGACGATGATGATGTTGATGATGTGGATGTTGGCGACGGTGGCATTGGACCATTTCACTTTCATTTTGTCTTACGCCATTTCAATAAAAATACATTATGTGTTATGCCATAATCGTAAACAACATAACATAAACCATAAATTTGCATCTGGTAATACTGGCCAAATGACGTCAATTACGGCTGTCGAGGGATTATTCATTTTGTATCGAAATGAAGAGCAAAAGATCAACGAAAAGCAAATCAAACATACATTAAAGCCAGCCTTCCTTTTTCTTCGCTTTCCTTTTCTTTTTTTTTTTTTGATCTTTTTTTTTCATACACACTACTCAAGCATTTAAGGATATAATAGATTTATCTTTGCATATGTAACACTCTGATACGCCCGTAAAATATTCTTTGTCTGCATAAGATTTCAGATCGATTCCATCCCTCCCTGCCCATTCCTATCAGTCGCTTGTACGACTGAATATGTCTATCGACACTTGTTCATCTGTCTCCTTATGTAGAAAGCAGAAAGATTAGCAGAATATATTTAAGATTAAGAATTTAAATTATTTTATCCATGTCAATTCGTCCGTCTGTCTACGTCTCTGTCGTCTGTCAATGGAAGGTTTAGATTTATCCACGTCAGTCTGTCTGTCAGTCTGCCTGTTTTGCTGCCACCGTCTGCGTTAATTGAAGGCTAATGATCGCAACGTTCTAAACGCAAACGTTCTAAATTGATCTCTCTATGTTAGTCCATCTGTCTCTTTTTTTTTCTCTGCTGCCTATGTCAATCGAAGGTTCGTGATCGGGAAACGAATTGAAACATATCACAAATGTTTTTTATTAGTTTACGATACAAAATCAATTTACCCATGCCAATCCATCCGTCCATCTGTAGCCCTGCCGCAGATCATTTAAAAGATTGTAATCGAAGGGGAAATAGAAACTGAAGCAGAGTCTATTACTGATCAGTTTCAGATCAAATTCTATGACTGACCCATGTCGGTCCTTTTGTCTGTCTATATTCCCATCGCTTGTGGCAATTGAAGGTTGATGATCGCCAAGCACATATATAATGGATGGATTGAAGGTTTCAAATTTTTAATCATATCACTCTGTCCGTCCATTTTTTTACCCAGAAAATTAGACCAAATGTTTTTTTACATATTTCTAAAATACACAGCGGCTCTGATTTGCCTCTGATAGGCAAAATATTATCATGAAAAGTCCATTGGAAGGTTTAATGTCAAAAATCTGATGCAAATATTTAACAAAATCATCTGAATACACAGCATGAAAATGGGATTTAACTAACTAGGCTCGCATGTTTATAGCGGAATCAGCTAAAATGTGATTGCAAAATTTCGCCCATTCGGATAACTAACAAACGCTTAGAATCATTAAATATTTCGCAATATTTACACATTGCCTTGAGATGGTATGTTGCATGTACGATAAATAGGTTTCGAAGCGAGTAAAACTTTCTGTGGTGAGTTTGTTTTTATTTTTCTTTTCTTTCTTAATATATTTTTATTTTTTACTCAAACGAAAAATCCATTTGGTCGATAAAAAAGTTGATCGATATTAATATTTATGCAAACATGTACACAGAAACAGGCAAAAACACACTCACACACATAGTCATTTATATGAAGATATAGGACATATTGTTTTCTTCAGATTGATTTTTATGGCTACTTCCAAATGGTTAAAGTCCTCTACACATATATGTTCTATACATATATATATATATATATATATATATATATTAAAGCAACCGACGAGCCAACAAGTCAAGCAGACATTCAACCATATATTCGGACATAAAAACAAACGTAATCCGAAAATCATCATAAAAAATAGCCCTGACTCTAAAGATGAAAGTAAAAATAAAAACCATCATTATAAATCAAATAAAAAAAAATTTAATCTCTTTTTGATTATTTTGCAATTTCTGTAGCCCTGTTTCTTTCGGTTTCCTGTCTTTAACAAATTTAGTTTTAATTTTGTTTTCATTTTTTTTTTTTTTTTTGAGTTTTTTCTTTCCTTTTTTAACAAGATAAGAAAGAGGGAACTTTCAATAAATATACTTTTCATTTCGATGAAAATTGACTTAATAAACCAGACCAAATAAGAAAGATATGAAGGTATTCGAAAGAAAGAAAAGAAGAAAGAAAAGGAGGGAAGAAATATTACGGGTTCACAATGAATAATCACGAAAATCATATTATTTATGCATATCATCACATTTTATTGCTGGGGCTGCTTGTCTGCCAGGTAAGTTAAGCGAATTACTTTTATTGCTATTAGCCAGACGGTTAAGTTAAATCGCTCTATTAAATGTACTTGATAGTCTTGCACTACTGTCCATTTCTTGTAAAGGTTTTATGGCTAACTAATGTATCAAAGTAATGACTTAAGTAAATTTAACAGAAACTTATGCCAGACCGGCTGGTAGCTTACCCTTAATGAAATCTTGAAAGTGATTGCAACTCCATATGTCAAAGTCGCTATCAATTTTATATCATTTTTACACCCATCATCGAGAAATAGAAAGTAAAGAGACCACACAAAGTTTATACATTTTTGATTAGCACAATATTCGTCTGTTAAAGTCTGCGGCTGTCGGTCTGTTGTAAACATTCTAAGATATCTGTGGTAAGCTTTTTCATGTTCGCAAAAATAAAGATATACTCTACGTATACTCTACAATCGGGAAATAATCCAACTCGATCAAAGGACACGCCTACAACGTCTACATGCCGATGCGAAAAAAACCATGAACAATTTTACTTTCCGCCTTTCTTACTTGTTACTCACAGACTACAACGCGTACGTCAGATGAATTTCCATCTTTATTCTTAAAATCAGCTACGCTCATCCAGTATTGTGGGATATGACGATTTAATTATTTTCCTTTTTTTTTCGTCTATTTCGGGATAACGGTCATGGGTATAGAAAACGCAATCGCGACCGAATATAATTTTCTTGCTTATTTGTTATTCACTTAGCTATTGATGTCTGTTTTTCTGTGTAGAGTCATGAGCGTTTCGATTACCTTCGAAATTGGAAAAATCCATTTATAATCCATTCCGACCAAAACAACCTAGAATTGTTCTATTTTACCTTAATTGTAGGCAACAAATTAAAAAAAAAAACTAAAAGAAGGAAACACTCAATGCGAGCGGTTTTCAGTTATTTTTGAACATCCATTGGCCATCAAGGGCTGGTTAAACCAAGGAGGCTATAGACACGAAAACTTTTGCGCCTTTTCTAAATCCAACAAAGAATAGTCTTTGAAAGTTTTCTACATGATTGTCAGTGCCTTAGCAGTTGTGATAGCACTAACTACGACTCTTAAGCACAGCAGAACCGACTTGAGCATGATAGCTTAAAAATGCTTACCAATTCGTTGTTCTCTTGATCAGTAGCGTAAGTATGAACCGCGCTTACCAAGTCGGTATTTGCCGGTTCAAATTTCAAGTGCTGTAGTGTCCTCTTGGTCGCAGCTATAGTGAGTGCTCAATCGGCGAAGGCATAACATTTATCGATTGGCCACGCACCCGGTGGGCTGCGGCCACCGTCCATCTATATTTTAACGTGTCTCGCGTAGGATACATCTCCGGAGTGATTAGTCATGGTAAAAAAAAATGATCATTGTTCACACCTTAGTTTATTATCTTACAAAGAGTTTTAATTTCATAAGACCGATCTTGATGAAGAGGTGCATTAGAAGGCATGGTGTCGTAGAACCTTCTGTTTAAAGCTTAATGTATTGAATGCGCAATTTTTCTGCGAGAAAATCTCTGATCGAAAACAAGCTAAGCCAAATCAAACGTTCGCCCTTAATTACTAAACAAGTCAGAAAATTATATTCTGTCGTGAACGAATCTTTTATACCAATCATCGTTAGCCTCAGAGCGACAGAAACAGTAAAAGAACTAATTATTTTTTATTTTCAAATCAAAAATTTTTATCGCATAGGCGTGTCCTTTGAAAAGTTAAGGTCGCTTCCAAATTTTTTTGCGAACTTGTACACGTTAGCTTCATTTTCGCTAACGGGGGAGTGTTTAGCGTAAATACTAGGCAGCTGCGCAGAAGGGCAGATGCTTAACTGGCCAAGAATTTATAGACTTTATGGGGTTTTTGAAAGTTGCTTCGGTGCGTTATAGAAGCTTTGAAACGAAAATCAATTATGGCTTATTATAAAATTAAGTAGGCGTGTCCATTTTTACCCCCCTTTTGTAGGTACCAAAGCGCCGCCACTTTTATTATCCTTTCGAAAAACAGACATGTCTTCGGTTTACGTAGCACTATAGGTGTGTCCTTCATCTGATTTGGCACAATTTCAATTCCAACATGCGGGCAAGAAGTTCCAATGTTTCGGTCAAGAGAATGTTTACAACAGAGACTGCGCAGACGGATAGACGAGTATGCCTAAATTGATTTAGAGTTTGATGCTGAACAAGAATGTATATAAATATTTTGTGGAATCTCTGACGCTTCCTTCTGGACGTTGCAAACGTTTTGATAAAATGAATATGCCCCTCATCCTGCGGTGATGTGTACAAAAATAATGTAATAAGTCCACCCATAGGTTTTTGTCCTTTTCTTCAAAATCAACTTCAAAGGTACTTTTTACTTTTCACGTTAACCTTGCTATGTCTTAGTTGCATAAACGTTCGGCTTTAACGTCGAAGTTAACTGTTGCTCTGTCTTCGGTTATGGTATTGTCTTCATTTCTCATCATCCATCACAATTCAACATTTTTTTCCTTGGAATTAAGCAAGGAAAAAAAGGTTTCTTCTGGAACAAAACTCCTTACTTCGTGCATAGAACTATGTACCTCCAAAAACTAATGAGCACCCATTTCTTGATTTGAAATGAGAACGAATTTTTATATTTTACAATTATTGCTACTTTATTAAGTGTGTAGAGAACAGCTTTTCATAAATAACGCATGCCCCAGTTGAGTACGTTCAACGTAATGCGAATCGTTTTAGGAAAAAAATGACCTTTTGTTGGCTTTCGTGATATTTGACTTGTTGTTGTTGAACAACATGCGGTTGGAACCAGTTAAAGCTAAGTTAAACCGAGAGATTAGACATAATTGATAATCTTTCACTACTTTAAAGGTTCCGTGAGCACTTAGTATATCGGAATAATAATTTAAACAAGCCTATAACAGGTCACACCCTTTTGATCCCATCAAACACAGAATGTCGTCTTCCTGCCAAAGCGATTCAATCATCCAGACAATGTGGGCGGTATGACTAGATACATCTATTATTTTTTATGCCTGAGATTTTGAAAATACGATCACCTTTTATCCCCACTTAAGTTACGATGCGAAAACGACTTCCCTTTTATCGTTCGGATAAAGGAAAAATGCCCTCGGGCAGTGGTCTTGATTTGAAACAAAGCTCGACAAGCCCTTTGCTCGACAAAGTATTTTAGCATTGCAATATGTATTGATATTATGAGTACTTATGGTTACCAAATGTTCAAGGTAATTAAAAAAATACGACCTTTGAGACTTTTGTCATCTACAGGTAGTGTTAGGGCCAACGATGCATAATTTCTGCTTTCACATTTACACATTTCGTACGTCTGGATCCATGCATGAATTTTCGAAATACCCCCACTTTTTATCTCCACTTAAGCTACCATGCGAAAGCAAATCTCCTTCGGGTATCGTTCGACTAAAGAAATACTGCTGTCGGTGAGTGCACTTTATTTGGAACAAAATCCGGCATTTCCGTTTTTAGAAAAAGTTTCCTTTTTAGAAGGTATATGTGTTGGCATTGCGACTACTTATGGTTGCCAGGTATCCAAAGTTTAAAACAAAAAATACGACTTTAGACATTTGTCCCCTCTATAGTTCGCGTTAGGACCAACTATATGCGAATTCTAATTTCATATATAAACATTTCGTATATTGCATGATGCGGCCGACGTATCGAATGAATGGGTTTTCGCCCTACCTTATGATCGCGCATCATATAAAAGTTGAAGAGGAAGAAGACTTTTTAGTAGATTTATGGACCAAACGGAATGCACTGCCTTTAATCTTTTTTAATCTATTTTTGCTCTCTTTCTTTTTCTCTCTCTGTCGCTCTCTCGGTTTATTACATTTATCCATTAAAAAGAAAAAACAACAACTATTTAATTTTAATATGACAAGTTTAAGAAAAATGAACTGTTAAAATGTTGCAGTTGTTGCTTGTCTTTCCGAATGTCTGTTAATTTGGTCAAATTGTTGCCAATGCCAGTGAGCATACCATTAAATACAATTTTTTGTAACTCCTCTACCTGCCTTTCGCCATCGTCTCCAATGGCAGACTCTTCATTCATTGTTCAGATAAAAAGTACGCCAGCAATATTGTGACTGAATGGCCGAGAGTAATGTTAATGGTTATAACAAACGATATAGTGATCATTATTACCGCCGTCTCTTATGTTGTTTGCTTCTTTGTTTTTTTTTTTTTTGTATTTCCTACTTTTCTCCCCAAAAGAAAAAAAAAATAAAACTAAAAATGAAAAAAAATCTATGGCGCAAAGTCGTAGAAACGATATTTGGTAAAAAGTTGGCAATTAAACATGACATGCTTGCAATAAAGATAAATATTTCGATTAGATTTTGTGCATTTCTTCCTCAACGTTGTTGTTAATGTTTTTTAGTTTTTTTTTCTTTTTATTTTGGTTTTATTTTTTATTTTGATTCGATATTTTGTTCCATATATCAGTAAGTAAATGAGTAAATAGGTATGTATGTATGTATGTATGTATATATGCTTTTTTATATGTTTGTGTTTGTGTTTATTTTTATATGTATATTTCTTTGTGCGCTAAAGTTTAGTTATAATTGTTTAGTTTTATGTGTTGAATATATTTCTTATTTGGCTTATAAAACTCAAACGTTGCATATAATTGAACCTGCTTTTTAAAAGGCTAATGTAGATGTCTGTCAGTCTGTTTGTTCGTTTATTTTTTTGAATATTCATTTATACATATACATCTATATATATGTATATGTATATATAAATATATAATGAACAGACATGTATTCGAATATGCATTCGAATCTAAGTGCTGTTGGTATCTTTCCTGTTAGAAGTACAATCATTGATTTGTTTGTAGTTGCTTTTATCGTTGGTGTTGTCGTTGTCGTTGTTGTTGCTGTTATTGTTGTTGTCTTTTTTGTTGTTGTTGTTGTTGTTGCTGTTGTTGTTTGTTCTGTGAAATGGCAAATTTATTTACACACAACATTATTTGTGGAAATGTGACATAAAGACGGTCAACAACAATAATAACAACAACAGCAGAAGCAACAACAGCAACAATAACAACAATAACAACGACAAGCAGATTAAATGAAAATAACATTCACTCTGTGTATGCATTTCCATTTCTTATATTCCATGCATACGGAGTGCAATCAACATCATCATCATCCTCATCGGGCTGAAACGGTGGAATTCGAAATAATCTAAATGGAACAACAACATAGTCGACACTACATCTGTATCCGTATGAGTGCTGTGCAATGTGAGAAGGAAAGAATGAAATTATTTTCACTTTTTCTCTTTTATAGCCGAGAAAACTTACATATATGGGTATGCAAATATATATATATATATATATATATGTGGATATGTGTAGATATATATGTATACAAAATATTTGAATTTTTAGTGAATGGGAGGCTTATTACTCTCTATTCCCTATTATATTATTATCTAAGATATGGAACTTGGTTAGATACACGTCTGGGCAATAGCGGTCTTTCTCAGTTCAAATTCACTTTTGAGAAATAACGATGTTTTTATTGGTTGAAATTTGAACCGTTTACAGTCCGCTTTTTTTATTTGTTTCCTTTTTTATGGGAATGAGAGAGATTAAAATAAAATACTAAAAAATTAAATTGAAATTAAATCGTTAACTAATTAAATATCAAATAAAAAATATGCTGTTAAATTTTTTCTTTTTTGTTTTGCCCTAACAAGGGGATGCTTCCTAAGCGTGCGCCGCAGGAGAGAGAAATAGATAGGGAAACCCTTGCCGCTGCCTAGTGTTTGTGTGTGCCAAATCGAGCTATGTTATACCGTTAACCAAGTAAACACCCGTTAAGCACGGTCCAAAACCGTGAACACCGACTTGATAGTCGTGACCCCTATCTATACGGCTATGGGGCAGCCCAGAAGTACTTAAATTTAAGAATTTTGGTTTTTACTTTAAACAAATAAGAAAATTACATTCGTTCGCCGTCCACTACCCTGATCCAAAATATTGGTTTAAAAAAGGAGAGCTAAATTTTCACACTCTATAAGATTAGGTGGGCGCGGCTGCTTTTTGCTGTATTCAGAATTTTTATTATACAAGTGAAACTTTATATGGCATATGTGAGGTACTTTATGGGTAGAAAACAAAAAATCTGGAAGACAATGGTGTTGACAAATTTTGTTCCACATGCATTATAGGTGTGTCCTTCGACCGCTTTTGCTCATTTTGAAATTCTTTTGCAAAGTTTTAGGCGATATTTTCATTTCGCGAACGGGAGAATTTTTACCATGCGCACTACACAGTTGCGCAGATGAACGGATGGACGTACGAACAGGCTTATGGGCGTTGCGAATTGGATGCACTAGAATGTTGAGTAAAAGGTCAATCCTTGCACTGTTTGTAACGGTAGTACAACATCGCCCCCAGAATATACATCCCACGAAGAATATGTATTCTTGAGCAGCATGAAATTCTGAATCGATCTATGCCCATCTGTCCGTTTGTCCGCCTGTTGTAAACATTGTCGTGACTGCAAAAAATAAGGTTACCAATTTCAAATTTGACAGAAACATTGGTAAGTCTTGCCTGAAGGTTGGTATTGAAAATGGACTAAATCGTTCGAAGGACACGCCTACAATACCACGTTAGCTGACAACAGCGCGTGTTTTTTAAAAAGAATAAAAAACTGTTTTTTTGCTCACTGCTCATAAACGACAGTAGTAAATCTACAAAAATCTGAACATATTTTCTATGGGCGATCTTGTTATACCTGTATAAGGATGGGAAGAATGACCAAACCTACTCAAATTTAGTTTTTTTTTTCGCAATACCCTCACAACGCGCTGAAGTAAACTTTACAAGCCCCGTAAAGTACATAAATTCTTTACCAACTGTGTAATATCTATGGCATGACGTTTTCCCTTTCGCAAAATGGAACTTATCGGCTAAAAATTTATCAAAGAGTTCCAAAATTGCCCAAATAAATCAAAGAACACTCCCACACGTGTACGCAACCAGAACTACGAACACCTTTGCCTCGGCGTGCCTTTTGTTCTTTGCTCGTAAGCTACTACAGTGATAAAACATAAATTTCTATAAAATTATTCTTCAAAGTTAGACCTCTTTGTCACACGAAGATTCATTTTTCATAGGACCACATCTATCAGCGGGAGTTCAAATAATTGCCCTAGCCAATCCAAACTCTTCACCGCCGAAATACTACTACTTAGCATTGCAAGTTTTGCCATATAACGACATTTTTCAATAAGGCGTTATTTGAAGAGTGGTTGAAAAATTGGACCAATCCGAACCATTTTTAATAGCGTTTGTCCTTGGGCCAATGTAAGCCGTTCATCAAAATATATCCAGCGTTGCATCTTGCGGCTTGGACACAAAAATACGTGCACAATACAGACGGGCAGACAAGTTTAGATTGATGGATGTGTTGATTTAAAAAGTAATTCTGAATTGATCGGGATAATAAAAGGTGGGTCTATCTTAAAAACTTCTGAGTGCTACATAAATCCACCACACTTACTTAACGTACCCTGTGTCACTAAGGTGCTCAGATTAGAGCATAACTCGCGTGTGTGTACCCAAACTTGGCTTAAAAGCTCTCAACCGCATCCAATGAAAAGCCCACCTCATAGGCAAGCGTGTCCAAGACTTTGAAAATTGGCGGGCTGCTCACAAGCACATCCAGGGTAAGTGTTTCAAAGAGATAAACGAGACTTGTCCACCAACGGAATTCTTTACCAAAACTACACTGCTCCTGTTCTTTGGCACGACCTGCTAATGGTTTTTCGTTTACAAACGTTATTCGCTCTCTCCATTCCTCTCTTCCTATTAACTTTCCGGATCACCGCGGTGCCACACACGTCTGACTGGTCATAAAATAAAAATTATACTTATATATATATATATATATACAGAAACTCACATCCAAATAACAATATGGCTAAAACGTTAACACTTCGCAAGGCAAATGAGAAGGCGAATGCTTAACTAAGATCGTAACGGTGAACTTTCGGTTATCGTACACTTGATTGTTGTAATAAGCAGGCATTCAATAATCCCAATCCAACAAAAAATCTATCGTCTGAACGCTTAGGTAGAGGAATATACAATTCACGTAAAACAAACTCTCGTGTAATACTACGACAACATTGCATTGCGTGATTATATTCATAACTCAGCTGTGTAAAGTCTAAGTAGATTTTGTCCAATCTTGCCAAATTCACTAAATAATTCAAACCTCCGCCGAAAAAATCATGCTTTTCCTAATAAATCACATATATACGCGCATACTCGTTCTGGCAACTTAGCCTCCTTCAAGATTTTCCCCTTTTTTTTACGAATCATCAAATTCTCTATATTTGTTTACGACAAATATTCACTAATGTACAAACAATAGCTTATGAAAATAAAAAACGAAACTATTAATTATTATAAAGATATATTTTTTTTGTGTTCAACAACAGATGAATTGCAAAGTTGTCTCGTTTGTATTTGATGAATGAGGTAAATATCACTTTTCTAGGAAATGATGTTCAATCATTTTCGAAGAGAAATGTAAGTAAGTTCAGGAAAGTTCAGGAAGTTTTAAGGAAAAAAGGAAGATAGATCGAAAAGGTTGTTAAATTCATTAGTCGAAGGAAGAGTAAGAAAGCACCCCAATAATCCTATTTACGATAAGAGGAATTAATATAAATCAGCCAAACTAGTAGTGAAAATATTTTATGAAAAAGATTTTTTTTTTTTTTTTTTTTCTTAAATAACAATTTGTGTAAAATAAGAAAGCAAGAAAAGCTTAGACTTGGATTAACAAAGAAAAAGATTAGTGGAAACAATGTCGCTCTAACTTGCATGTAAGCATACATAACGCAACAAACAATATATAGTCGTGTTTATATGATTTTAACGTTTTGTTGTTGTGTTATTCCTTTTTAACAATACTTAAAGTACTTAAATATATTACCATTAACCAGTCATACATACAACTAACATCATCAACTCAAACTTATATACAAAATAAACATTAACAACTACATCTATAAAGTATATAAATTTTCCATACAAATGCATATATATTAGATATATGTATATATGCATATATACATTTATGTGTACACATATATATATGAATGCCTTGTAAATGTATATGCGTGTATGCATCAGTGTTTTGAGTTGCATATCAAACACTGCTGGATGTGGCAGTAATGTGACCACTTAAGGCCTCTTTCTGATGGCTTATAGAGTGAAAACGTCCTGCTGTGTGAAAACAAATTATAGCCATGTAATGTTGCATGTTGTTTGAAGTTTAACAGACTTCAAACGGCACTAAGTAAAAATAAAAATAAAATTACAATAATAAGAAAAACACTATTAACTACTACCGCTTCTCCTCTACCATAAACACTATCACTATTACTACCACTGCCGCCACCACCACAACCACTACCACCACTGCCACCACCATCACCGCCATCGCCACTATAATCGGCATCAGCGTCATTATCATGAACGGAATTAGGAGGCCACCACTTGCAAAATATAAAAACTCTTAAAAAAAAAAAAAAAAAAAAACAATCAACAAATATTAAACAAATGTATATGCGCTATATGTTCATGTTATGTGTGTCTGACAGCGGTAGTAGAATCTATGCAAACTTCAAATCTACATAAACTCAGTTTGTCTTCTTCCAGTTGTTGTTGTTATTGCTGCTGCTGCTGCTGCTGTTATTGTTGTTATGTCTCGCGTATATTTTGGCATCATTTCTTCTTTACATTTCTGAAGCGGTCTACTGCCACAATTGGCTCCTAGTGTGTTGCCTCCTTTTTCTTATCAGATTGTTGCAAAGTTATTCGCTGTTATTTTTATTTATTTATTTTGGTTTTTCTTTTTTTTGTCTTCTCTTTTCCAGTTAAGAAATAGTTGTTGCATTTTAGTTGTTACTGTTATTGTTGCTGTTATAATTGTCTGTTCTTTCGTAATGTAAATGTTAGAATTTTTTTTGATGGCATTTTTTAGATTTACTTAAACGATTTCATGTATAATCATGAAGAATTAAATTGAGATTAAGATATTATTGCATACACGTATTTTCGTTGATTTTTCGCAACGAAAACGGTATTAGATGAGAAAATCCAATATTTCGCCAAAGGAGGAAATTCGCAAAAAAAAAACGAAAACGGATAATAAGAGTAATAATAATCACATACAAAATAATCAAAATAATAAAAACAATAATAATAATAAAATAATAAAAATGATAATAAAATAAGAATAAAAGTGGTAATAATGCCAATAATAATGATAATAAATAAATGATAATAATAATAAAAATAAATATTTATATATAATTTATAATAACAAAAATAACTAACAAAAATAGTAATAAATAAATAAAAATAATAAGAAATATAAATAACAATAATAATAATAATAAATAAATAAAGAGAATAATAATAATAAACAATAATAATAATAAATAAAAATAATAAGAAACATAAATAACAATAATACATAACTAAAAATAATAATAATAATAATAATAATAATAATAATAATAATAGTAAGTAATTAAAAATAATAACAAACATAAATAACAATAATAATAATAAATAAGTAAAAATGATAATAAACATAACAATAATAATAACAATAATAATAGTAAATTAATAATGAAAAGAAGTAAAAAGACTGTAGTGGGCTGCGGATCGATATAAAATAGTCTTTACCTCCCTACAGTTACAAATTTTGAAAATAAGGCGTTATATGGGAAGTGGTCGAAAAAGTGGTCCAAAATGAACTATTTACTATGGCGTTCTTCTTTGTTGTTGTACCACATATTTTGATTTGATCAAAATATCTCAAAAATGGCGACCTTCAGATTGAGCACAAGGAACCAAGACTGACGGACGGACGAGCAAGCTTAAATTGATTCAGAAAGTGCATCTACATCGGCCGGTATAATAAGAGGTGGATCTATCTCAAGTCCTTCTGGTTGTAGTACACATTCGAAAAAACTTAACATATCCTATTATGCGTGTGTGTGTGTGTGTGTAGGGTACAATAACGATAACAATGATACTAGGAGGTGCATAAATCAATTCTATATTCTTTTCGATAAAATTCTGGTTATGGGCTTTCAACTCTTTGCAGTTGGCTTAGGAATGCCCTCGCGGTAAAATTTTCACGGTTTCGAGATGAAATAATTCGAGCCATTTTCGCATATCTTCAATCTTTTTTGAACCGCTAATATTCTAAATATCCTAGCGTCAATAAGAAGTAGATCGATCTGGAGAATAATCCGTAAACGGCAGAAGTTCGCGGCCAAAGTGAAAGATCACTTTCTGGATTGCTTTTGCTGTATGACAAGTCGCGGATTTGTTCGGTTTCTTTTGCCCAAAAATATCCTCAAGCGACTCAATTAATTTAATTAATTGGGCTTGATATCATTCAGATGTGACAATGGCACAAGGCTTCTGAACTTCGCAGTCGACAATTCTCTCTCAATTCCGAAGGCGACCAAAAGCTGCAATGCAAACCAACAGAGATAATTACAAGTCATTTTGTTGCTGTAGTTGCTCTTGAAGGATTTACATCACGTTTAAGATCATTACGTGATTGGGTTATAAGTTAGAGTTTGATCTGTCTTTCGAACATTCTTCTAGATTTTTGTGAGATGTTTTCACTAAAAGTCAAACGAAACCATTATCTATAGATATATCTAAAGAAGCATGGCATAGTAAGAATTTTTTATGGCAAATCACGTAAATTTTCAAAACCTTCCGCTTTCGATATAAATTTCTCAATCACAAGTATCCCAGACGAACAGAAGCCAGAATGCTTACGGTCAGGAATGCTTGTACAGATTAAAAGACAAATGTCGGCGCAGCATTTGCAGCAGAGAAAATTCACACTAAACCACGTTTTTCCGAACGGCGCGGGAGCCGGGACTTGGAGATAAGCACTGGCATTAAATCGAAAAATAAAGAAAAGATTGATGTCGCTCAAGCCATGGACCATGGACGGGAAATATTTCATTGGATCTACCACGAGCCTCGATATTCAGTTTCCAAACGGTGTCCTCTTGGCCATCCAAAATGATCGAAATGGCAAAATAACTTTCAAAAGGACAGTTATTACTATGTAAATGTAATACAACAGAACGGATGTAATCTTACACACAGGAAGCTATTATTAATTAAATTCTACACCACTTGTGGTACCAGGGTAAGTTAAACTTGTGCAGATGCATGCGGGACTTAAGGTAGGCCCGTCTATTTGTTATGCCTTTCAATTAAGTTTCACTTCTTGAATCAATCTAAGCTTGTCAGTCTGTCTGCCCGCTTTGTTTTCATATTTTGAACCGACAAGCCGCAGTTTCTGAGATATTTTAATGATATTTGATACATCGACATGTTTTGGACCAAGAACAAACACTGTTTAAAATGGTTTGGATCGGACCAACGTTTCGACCGCTTCCCATATGAAGCTTTAAACTCTTTATCTAAAGTTTTTGAGGCGAAAAGCGAAAAGCATGGCAGGACGAAGGGATATTTTAACAGAGGAACTTAGCTACATTTACTAGGACAGTTTTAAAGAGAACGGTATACAACGCCATGCTTAGATGGTGGATTTTTATAAAAATCTGATAACTATAAATCAATTTCTGAGTACCACTTAAATCGAATATGATTTCTTTCTTGTTTCTCTTTGAACTTTTGCTCTTTTTACCTGTAACTCTGCACTGGTAGCTAAAGTTGTTGTTTTTTTTTTTTTTTTTTTTTTTTTGTGCAATTGCTGTTGTTTTGTTTTTATTATTTTTACATTAAACAACCTCATATGTCATGATCAGACAATTAAATACAAAACATTTTGTTTTATGACCAGTTTCTATTTAGTTAGTGTATAACTTGCAATTTTCAAACTGTATTAAGTTTATCATTTCGTTTGTCACTTAATGATTTCCTCGACCACGGTATGTAATGTTTAATGATTTCAAATTAAAAACTGATTGAATGATGAAGATCAAGAATTGAGGTAATGCGAAAGCGATTCTGGGATGGTGTCCAGCGTATCACTGTCATCAAGCCCATCCAACATAAAAGAAAAGAATGATTTATAACATATGACAGAATAAGCGAGTTAACATACGATGTCATGTTAGACCTTGTTTTTTTTTTTTTTTTTTTTTTTTGGCCTAACATAGATAGATTTACATATGAGCAGAGAGAGAAAGAAAAGTCTGAATGAAAATCTTAGTTTTATATAAGCCAAAGATAATTTTTTCTAGTTTCGTTTGCATTTTGCTTTCGGAAGCCTTTAATAGAGGTAAAGTGACAGTCGTATCGCTAATGTTCGTTAGTAGAAGTAGTAATGGTAGTAGTAGTATGTCAAATGTCATAAAGGATTAAAATGACTACAGCAACAACAACAAGAACAACAACAAAAAACTACTACTACCACCACTACTACTACTACCATTACCATCACCATTGCAGACTTTTCGATTTCTTTATCGTTAAATTTTCATCAATAATCGTGATAATAACAACAACAAGTAAAAAAGCAAAAAAGAAAACAAAAACAGACAGAGAGACAAACCATAGACAACAGCAAAAATAACATTGTAACAATTTTTTGAGGACTTTCATAACAACCATAAACAACAACAAAAAATATATGTTGGCAATATTTTATGTTTTGTTATGTTTTGGTTGCTGTTGTTTTTTTGTGTTGTTTTTGTTTCCTTTTTTTTTTTTATACCATTTAATTTATATTTTAGAAAAAAAAGTCACTGTGTTGGTACCCTTGCTATTTTTGTTGTTAGTGCTGAAAAAAATATCAAAGTATTTTGTTTTTTTTATGTATTGTGTAAAAAAGTTTTAAACAATAAAGGAAAACTTTTAACAAGTTCCGCCTTATTGTTATAACTATTTTTCCTTTTTCGCGTGTGTGCTAAAGAAATTTTTTAAAAACCTTTTAGAAAAAAAAAACAAAGGTAACTAAATAAATAAAATATATACATAAATATATATATGCATATATATATATATATATATAATTATGTCTAATTGAAACCGTTTTAAATTCATTCAATCATTCAATCTCTATGCTGCTAGATGTTAGAGATTAAGTGACCTCTAAGCTCTTACTCTCAAAAAAAAAGGTCGTGAAAGCAAAATGAAAGTGAATTGAAATAAGAAATGAAACTAAACTAAATTAGAAATATCATTAATCGAAGCAAAAAATGTTTACTAAACTTCTCCCACTAAAATTGAAGCGTAATAATCTTCAACTTCACCTCCTTTTTCTAAAAACCATTCAAACAGCATTGATTAAAGCTTTCATTTTCTAACTTTTTTTACTAAGATGCACATAATATACTTCACCACCCACAAACTATTAAAGTCATCCCATTTCATTTAAAGATCAAAAAAGAGTTACAACGCAATTATGTGCGACTGGGCAGAATTGGCCCGAAAAATATCTTTGAGAAATGCTTAACATTTTCTTGATCGGTCCAAAATTTTGTAAGACCCATTGACAAGTGATATATCAGATTTGTCAAATGTTGTTCTCGCCGCTTTAAGTATCATTGCGGTAAAGCTTACTTCGGTCATAGCTGTAGTGATGGCTAAGTTCATAAAGGCACATCGGTGAGACTTTGCAATTGGTCACACTGGACCGCTGAACTGCATTCACTCGATCTTCTTATCTTTTCCTATTACCTCACTTTCTTCTAGCCGCCAATTAGGTGACATTCTTTTTTTCCACAATTTTCATGAAAACCCGCTTATTGGAGGGATCCTTATACGCGATGATATCCAAAAAATAGAACTACGTAGTCCAAATTCGGTAAGGTTGATTTCTATATCAATTTACCCGTATGAAGTAATTTTCACCATGGAATATTAAAAATTACACCTCTTTACTATACAAAGATTCAGTTTTCGTAGAAACGGTTATATGAGAAAGATGGTTCAAGAATTTGTCCCAGCCGAACCATATTCTTTATTAGAATTTCCAAATATTATTACGAGACGAGTTTTGTCGAGAAATTTTGTAGATTGGAATATTTTGAAAGTGGGACTCCTTATGGAGAATGGTCGAAAAAGTGGACCAATCCAAACTATTTTCAATAGCGCTCATTCTTGGATCAAAGCACGTGTACTAAATTTTATCAAAATATTTCAAAAATTGCGGCCTGTAGTTCGAACGCAAGAATAGACAGACATCAGACGGACACACAGACAAACAAGCAAGCGGACGGCCAGACGTTCTTCGATCGGTTCAGAAAATGGTTCTGAATCGATCAGTATAATAAAAGGTGAGTCTATCTTAAGCCCTTATGCTTGTTACACACATCCCCCCGAACTCAATATACTCTGTACAGCAAGTGCCGCAGGGTATAAAAATAAAGCGTCAAAATTAATCACGGAATCTAATGAATAGAACAAGAATTTGAAACAAAACAAACTCAGCCGGTAGGTATAATGCCTTTGCCCGAACGCTCGCTATAGCAATGACCACACATAAATCAAAATTAGAGTGAGACTAATGCAATGAAGATTGCGTCCGAGTATGTCGACTTGACAGTCGACTCAATTTGTGACATTTGAATGTAAAGAAAAACAGCTAAGACATTGTAGTTGAACAGAGCCTACCATGAAATACGCTACCCCATTTCGCCCTATACATTTCTTCATACGACTGTTCAAAATAAGGGACAATGGCCGATAATTTGATCCTACCCGAAAGAATTTTCAGCAGCTTTCACCACCGATCGATAGCATGTTTCATGAAAATATCTCGAAAATTGCGCCCTATAAGATAGACATGAAAAACAAAACGGACTGATGGACAGACAAGCTTAGAATAAAAATCACTTGTTGAATCGATTGATCTAATAAACGATGAGTCAATCTCAACTCCTTCTGCGAATTGCATACATTGCCACAAACTTAATATACCCTGATAACACAAATAATGTGGAAAATGACAATAAGGTTTAAAGAAAAACAAGTGGTAAAATTAATATAAATATAAAAAAAAAAAAAATTAATCTTTACAAAGATGATATGAAAGATGACAATCGCTTAGTACATAGTTTAGCAGAAAGTTAAGCAAAAATGTTATTCTTTGGATTGATTGATTCATCAATTTAATATTAATGTATTCAGAGTAACGTAAAAAAAATTTAAATAAAATTTAAGTAAATAGCTTAGATTTTTTTTTTTTGAAAAAATACATAAATATTTTTTTGTAAATCGTAAAAATAACTTAATCTGATTTGTGTAGTGCCTCGGTCTCGGAAATAAAAACAATAACAAATGCTTGTGAAAATGTCACGCATATATGCGAACGCTTTTCATAATGTTTACGAACTAATTAATAAAAGTATAGAAGAGATTATTAAAATGTCTAAATAAGAGCAAAAAAAAAAAAAAAAAAACGAATACTTAATCAATTGAATAAAAAATTCGAAATTCTTAACGATTAATCAAATACGCATAGAATGAGCGACTTATCATTTTCAATTTACAGATTAAAGTGTTGCACCTTTGGCAAACGACTGCTGCTTTTATACCCTACATCACTTGTGGTACAGAATATATTCAGTCTCTGCGAAGGTATGTAGCACCGAGAAAGTTTTATCATAGACCCACATTTTATTATTATTATTATATCGATTCAGAATCATTTTCTGAATCTGATCCAAGTTTGTGTGTCCGCTTGCCTGTCTGATGTCTATTCTCTGTATATCTGTGTTCGGGCTATAGAGACATATTTTGATGACATTTGGTATATTGATTTCGATTCTAAACATGTCTCTTCATCGGTCCATTTTGTATTCTAGTCTTCCAAGACGGAACTTTTAGTATTTTTCATAACATTTTGTACGTTGACATATTTTGATCCAAGCACGAATGCTATTGCAAATGGTTCAGATCGGGCTACTTTTTCGACCACTACCTGTATAACGCATACTTTTGAAAAGTCTTTATATAAATAATCGTATTAAGCGAAGTAGTATAGGGGATTTATAGGGAATATAGGGTGTGTCCTGGCTCACTATCAAGTTTTTGCTTGTTTGTTTATTGGAATTTCGTAAAGATTCGCTATTCAAGATATTTTTAAGATTTTTCAAGTTCTTGCATTTTTCTTTCTTCTGAATCGATCTAAGCTTGTCTGTCCGCTTATCCGTCTGATGTCTGTCTGGTGTTCAATCTACAGGTCGCAAATTTCGAAATATTTTGATGACATTTTGTACATTGACTTCTTTTAACCCAAGGACGAATGTTATTGCAAATGATTCGGATCAGGCCATTTTTTTCGGTCATTCCCCCTATAACACCTTATTATGATAAGTCGTGTAATTTTCAAATTTCCGCTACAAAAACTGTTCAATAATAGCATTTTGACATTTTAAATTGGTGTGAAAACTTTGCATCGGATGGGGCGACTTTTGATCCCCTTGCCATAAAACCGTTCCTACGAAAATTAAATCTTTACATCGCAAAAAGGCTTAACTTCACAATGCTTCTTGGTGAAAATTCGTCCATAATAACAACTTGACATAAAAACTAACCTTATCGAAGTTGGACTATGTAAAGCTATTTTTTGGATCCAAAGCCATAAAAATGTTCTAATGAAAAATAAGCATTTATATGCCAAAAAAGTCGAATTTTTATCTTTTATGCAAAAAGTTGTTGTTATTTTCGAACACATACCCTAACCAAATCAAGCTCTCTTGCAAACATACAACCGTGTTATGTCATTGTAAGGTGTCAACGATCATGATAGCATGTGATTGTTTTTGCTTTTCATCCTCTTTCTCACTTTCTATTAAATTTTAATATTTCGTGGAAATACGGACAATAAAACAATCCAATACTTACCTATTTTATGATAAAACAGGTTTATTAGTTTATGATAACATTATGGAGTGTCAAAAGAGAAGATGCGGTTTTAAAGCATTGAGCAAATAGAAGCATATTATTATCATATTATTTTAGTTTAACAGTTAATATATTATTTAGCGCTTGCGGAGATTGTAAAAAATGTTAGCAAACCCTATGCAACCAGGAGTAATAGTAGTATCATGTGGTGTTGGCCGAAAAACACTTGAAAATTTGAAAAAAAAATTAATTAAGTCCAACAAATCTGTAGCACACGCCTTGAGGTGCAAGGATGTATAGAGTTTGTATAGATGTATGCAACACCCACAAGGACTTGGGATAGGCCCATCTACCAGCATACCTATAGATTCAGAATTAGGTTCAGAATCGCTTTTTGCATCGATCTAAGCTTGTCTGTCCATGTGTCCGTTTTGTTTTTCTATATCCAGCTTACAGATCGCAATCTTCTAAGTATTTGGAACCAATTTGCTAAAATAAATGTCGACTTTGAATTATTTTTTGAATTGATCTAAGCTTGTTTGTCCGTCTTGTTTTCACATTCAACCTCTAGATGAAATTTGACCCTCTAACGTATTTTGGCCCAAGGAGGATTGCTATTGAAAGTGGTTCGCATCGGACCACTTTCTCAACTACTTCCCCCAGAAAAGCCTTAGGATATCTAATGATAGCCGTAGTCTCCTATAGCGCCTTTACTTGTTATACTTGCCATCGATGTATATGCGGTATACTCATTTTGTCATAGGGCTTGCAACAATCAGAAGAAAGCTTCAGAGAACCTATAAAGTAAATATATTCTTGATCAGCATGAAATTCCAGATTGATTACGTCTATTCGTCGGTGTGTCTTTCATATTTTCTTGGTCGCAATGACGATGTCGACTTCAAATTTCGTACAAATATTGAAAGTTTTTGCACGCAAAATGGTTTAACACCAGGATAAACACGGTGGACATCACGACCTGGTGGATTCATTTTTTCTTAGTAATACCAGCAATATGGGTGTCATATAAAAGGGCTTACAGAGCAGAAGCCGACTATGCAAATGTGTTAATTCTAAATTATTTACGGTGGGCGTCTCCACGTAGTGAATTAATTTTTTTGTTGCAATACTCTCCACATGGGTGTCGTATAAACTAGGACTAGGAGAGTAGAATTCAGCAAGCTAGGTGCATGTTAATTCTAAATTGATTGTGATGGATATCACGACCTAAGCGATTAATTTTTTCTTAAAAATGCTGCCCTTATGAATACCAAATAAAACGACTAGGAGAGTAGAATGTGGCAAGCTAACCGTATTAATTCTAAATTACCTGCGGTAGACGTCACGATATGATGCATAAATTTTTTCCCAAAAATGGCTTCCATATGAATATCAAATAAAAGGGGTTGGCGATTAGAATACGAAAAGCTAAATGTGTTAATTCTACATTAATTATTGTGGACATCACGAGGTGATAAAACAATTTTTCTTAAAAATACCTTTCAATGAAGTAAAAATTGAAAGATAAATTTTATCCCATTCACTATTTTATGACAATAGATGAAAAGCGAGATTCGTTCCCAGTCGAATATAACTTTCTTACTTGTTCTTTGTCATTATTGTTATTACTATTTAAAATATACATTTTTTTTTGAAATTTGTAAGCCTTAAAGACTTTTCAGAATCTGATATGTAGGCATAATGACATTAGTTTAGACTAAGTCTGGATAATTCAGAAAAAATGTACAATCAATGCAAAAATGTGTAAACATAAACGGCTTAAATGAGAATTTTATAGTAAATAAATCCTCACTTGACGCTTAAACAATGACATACATAACTTGCATATTCCGCAAATTGGTGGGTAATTTATGTTATTCATGTCGTTGGTCGTCAACAATGCTTACTTAAATAAACTTACGTTTGTAGCTTCTTTTTGTTTGTTTTCTCCGAATTTGTGAAAATTGTATTAAACGATTACTATTCCGTCTAATCGGTTTAAAAACGTAAATTCAAATTACTTATCTGTATAAGCGAATTACTCTCAGTTCGTTATATAAATTTTGTACAACCCCAAGGAAGGAAATCTCAATGAAGGATTAGATACTGGTTTTAACACTTTACTCCGCACAGACTGAAGCAATCTTAAGAGGTTGTTTTTCCTACATCGATACACGATAGGGACATAACTCAGATGACAATGAATAAATGATTGATAGATAAGCAACTTGTCATCGGATCTTCATTTATTTTTGAATTTGCTAAGTATTCCAGTACCAGATGCAAGTTTCCTTTTATGTCCATTCTAAGGTCAAACTGTGATTAAACATTACTCCTAAACAGTTTAAGTGTGTCAAATTGTGTAATGTCAAGTGTCAATATGACTAATTAGTTTGTTATAGCCTTAGATAAATTGATTATGAGCCTATTGCAGCATGAAAATTCATTACACTTAGTCTGCTTTCTCAATACCTGTGAGTGGCTATAGCTCTAAAATAAGCATATATTAAAAATTTTTCAATAAAAGCAATTTTTTTCACATGGCCCATGAAAAGCAGAAAGAACACCAACACAAACAAGGAACTGCTCCATTCATCAGGAGCATTGTGCAAATTGCCCTCAATTCGACATATAATCACAAAAACTATTTAAAGTTTTCCCAGGATTCTTCATCCTTCACAGAATCCCATAACATCGGCACGACCACCGCTTTGCGGGTTCAAATCAGTGCGGTAGGTCGTACTTGGTCGTAGCTAGAGTCATCGATTGAACACACATCCATTAGGTTTTGGTTACTTTCTATCTCCTTCTCTCTGACCATCACCATATTAGACGAATAATTGACAACACCTGACCGATTGGTCATATACAAGAAAAAAAAATGCAAGATCTTAGAGAATCACAAAAATTGCTTAAACAGCAAATCTTTACGCAATTCCAATATATAAACAAGTGAAAGCTTGGTAGTGAGTCAGGGCACGCCAATCAATAACCTATACTAATTCGCTTAATACGATTATTCATATAAAGACTTTTCAAAATTATGCGTTATACTGGCCGTGGTCGGAAAAGTGAACCGATTCGAACCGTTTGCAATAGCTTGGGTCAAAAGTTATCAGTGTAGAGCGCAAAAAAAATAAATAAATAAATAACAATCAAATGGACAGACAAGCTTAGAATAAGAATCATTTGCTGAATCGATCGATGTAATAGACAGTGGGTCTATCTCAAGTCTCACAAGCTTAATAGTGTTTTAGGGGATAAAAAATGATAAGCTTCGTTTATTTTTTGTCTCTTGTAATATTTTTTATATATTTATGTATTTGGAAATTTTCTTCTAGTGATTTTTAAGACTTTTTTTTTAAAACCGTGACACTTACATGATGAACGAAGACTCTGTGGTGCTGCACAAAAACGATCAAAAAACACTTGAGATTAAAATTTTTGAATCGTTGAATCACGATTTGCTCACATGAATGGGTAATGGAGTCCATTATTAATCCATCCCATCCACTCCATTATTTACTAATGTACATCATATCAGATGTTCAGACTTTCAACACGAACCCACTTAAACACTGTTGCCTCTTTTTCACTTTCTCTACCGACAGCTTTGCCAAACCAACATCTTATCCAAAGAACTAAGTGACTGATCAAAAAAAAAACATGGCGCTTATAATGACACAAATAATATATTATTTTATCCTACTATAACTTTCGATATCTGTCAAAATATATAAAAATTTAAAAAAAGAAAGAAAAAAAGTGTATATTTGCGTATATCGTCTATCATATCGCATATTTATGGACCTTCCCTCTATCTACCATCAAATATTTATGAAGATGTTTTGCAATGAAATCTCTATATATCTGCATAAATATTTGATTGCAAAGAAGATAAAACAGAAATCCATTAATATAGAAAGATATGATGCATGGAATGCATCGTATACGATATCATATAACAATAGACGATGAAATATGCGATATAATGATAAAATATATGTGATATTATGAAGAGGATGAGGCTTTTTCCTCGTCTCAATAAAAGTTTATAGGCACAGAAAATATTCAATCCAAGTCGACTATAGTTTGTTTTTTCTTTTCTCTTCTCTTAGAAATTTCGATTGGAAAAATTTGAGAAAAATAATGAACGATTTTTTAAGTTAACTGAAGAAAGTTGAAAACTGTAATCGCGCAAACAATGAATCCGCGCCGATGTATATTTTCTAATGCGTTACAAACGTTGCATAAATCGAATGTAGCGCTTATGGTAAATATATAAAAAAAAAAAAAAAAAGAAAAGTAAAGATAAAAAGTCAAAAATTACATTTTAATAATATTTACAGTTTACCATAAATAAGGACCATGAACCGCGTACACCTCCTCTAAAACAACAATAACAACAATAAGGAGAAAAAATTCAATTTATTAAATGACTTGTGAAATTAATGCCACAAATTAGATTTTTTCATATTGATTACAAACGGAAAGGCAGACATGCTTACAGACTCAGTTTGGCGCTCTTTTTTTGTTTCTTTGCAATTATACAAGTACCTATACTTGCCTATCTATTCATGTATATAGGTCGCCCTGCCTGTACTTATGCATGACTAGTATTATGTTAAGCACTTCGTCTTCGCTTCTCCTTGAGTACATACATATTCGGTCTGTTCCACATTTGACAAATGATTGCATTAATATCGATTCATTTTATGTGTCCAACAATAAGATTTTCATAAATTAACTTATCATTTTGTAATAATCTGTAAAATCATTTCATTATATAATAATAGCAATAACAACTTCAATAACAACAATAATAACAACAACAACATACAATTCGATATAGCGATAAGTAGAAATGTACAGCGAGGAAGGTTTTTTATAATTTTTAAGGGAAGTAACCAAAGTATCAGTTATAAGAAACGAATATATGCAAATCGTTGCATCTATATATGAAGGAAAGCATATAAAACAAAGTGTATATATTCTTATTACTTTTTGATCAAATCACCACCAAAGCTCGAGATTGATTTGAACCTCATTCTGTTCACATTGCTGACACGTAGAAACTAATCAACTACCTCTGGCCTAGCAATTAAATAACCATTTTTAAAAAAAATCAAAAATTCTTCTTTGATCAAATCAGGTATCTTCAAATTTCATAATAGATTTAAGTATCTTTAAATAAATATTTTTAAAAAAAATCAACAATTCTTGTTAGTTTTTGATCAAATATTTGATATATAAAATTTCAATTTTTTTTAGGAACATGTGCATTAGGAAAAATGTGATCCGCCTTGGTGGCCGAGTAGGCAAGAGTCTCGACTATCAACACAATGGTCTCAACGGTTGTGGGTTTAAATCTCAAAGTGCGGTAGAGTTTTTAATTAAACCGAAAGAGGTAGATGTTAATGCTTGAAGACATTTAGTCTTAGAATTTATTCTCTGGCTAAACTTGTAATAATAATAATAATAAGAAAAACTTGCCTACACGCTTGCCTTTAGTACTTTATCGGAAATAAAAAAAAACATGACAAGTGCCACTTTTCAAGGGAAAAATCAGTTGAGTTTTTTAAAAGATTGTGATCTGTTAAGGTTACCGCAAAAGTAGTATATATTATATATTACGCAGTTCAAAGTTCAAAAAGTCAAAACTTCAAAGATCAAATTTCACAATTTGATCAAGAACTGCCAAGAGTTTTTGATTTTTTTAAGAAAATATCTATTTAATCGGTAAACTAGTGGTCAACAACGTGAACGGGAAGAGAGTTAAATCTATTTTGAATTTTGAAAATACTTGACTTGATCAAAAACTAGCGAGAATTTTTAATTTTCCTTAAAAATATATTTAATTGACTGTATTTTTGCTATTCCCTACCAACTATGGCGGCTTTAATTTACAAAACACTTTTGTCAACGCAGTTTCCATTTGAAGCAGTCCCAAAGCAGCTCAATTCCAAGCAAAATGGTCGAAATGTCTTGTATTTATCGAATATATTTTCAAAAACGTATTTATCTAATTATCGTATAGTCAAGCCGAACTTAGAAAATAAGGTAGTTGCCATATAAGGAAAATTTTATCTGAAGCTAAGAATTTTTACTTTAATTTCGGAAAGAATTCCGCTGCCTCTTACTCGTTTCAAGTTTACGATATTAGTAGATATTGCCTAAATTCTTTTAATTTTTCTTAGAACTTAATCTTGACATCTTCTTGACCTTTCTGAAAGACTTATTGATATCCACGCAAAAGGTGTTTGTTGTTGTAAGATGGTATCAAAACCGAAAAACTAATGTGATATTTTAAGTAGTTCGCTATGCTTAGTCGCATTTATTGAACAAAATTTCGAACCAACTTTCAAGTTGGTATGAGCTGAAAGTTGAAGTTTATTCGTTGAACTAACACAAACTGAGTGACGAATTGTGGGTAGAATGACTTCCTCGCGGACCATTTTTAATATCTCTTCTTTTCTTTCCCGAAAACTTTTATTCTATATAAAATTCGTGGTTGTGTTATATTATCGCCAAAGAAAAGTCTTCTTCAATATTTTCAAAACTTCACTCTACTTAAGTCTGTTTTCAGAAAAAAGTTTTGAATGAACTACCTAATACTTCATAAAAGAAATATAAGTTGGTTCGCAAAGTTCTCGCGACTGTTTACCGACACCAGGTTAAACAAACTGTCCTCACGTAGCCAGACAGATAATTAGTGTTAAATATGTAGACAGGCTTATGTTTATTTTGTAAAAAATTTTCAATATGATCGGTATATATATGTATATATATATATATCGGTATATATATATATATATATATATATATATGTAGAGCAGACTTTTATGTTTATTTTCTAAAAAATTTTCAAAATGATCGGTTGTGTTATAGCAGTGACACCTACGTAAAACGTAGAAGATGAAAGTGAGCACTTAAGGTATATTATACTTTTTGGTATCAAAAGGGGTAAAAAATCTGCAGGAGCGTATAAAAAAATATTGTCGTAGGAGAAAGCATTTGTCAAAATTCATTTTGCGCGAGTTCTTTCTGGAAATTTTCAGTGAAAGCTTCACCGCGTTGTAGTAGACCAAATATCTTTGATGGCGATTAACTAAAGGTTATGATTGAAGCTGATCGATTATTCCCTGCTATATATGCCGGCTTTAATTTATGAAAGACTTTCACTAACTTTTGAACACACTTTTTTATTCCTTATATAAAAAAAAATTATTGTATTTCGTACTGAAAAACTGCGATAAATATCCGGACTACCTACAAGTTATATAGACTTGCATAGGTCTGACTTATTCTGTCTCCATATACAAATTAAGCATAGAGTTATTATTATAAGACCTAGGTCTCCCCTCATTGTGTGCGTCTTGTTCTATACTATTTTTTTCCAATGTACAACCAATTCTTAAATGTGACATAATACCGCCAGCAAGTTATCCTTGAACATTTCCAAGGCTTGGCTATATACACGTCGGCGAAATTTGGAAGAAACATTCTTACCAATCACTCCGAAAATCGCTGAATGTTCTTGAGTAGGTCTTTCACTTCGAATTAAATACATTCAAACAAATGTCGCGCATTTAGTTACTCTCTCAAATTAGCAAATTCGAAGTTCAAATACATTGCAACAAGTGGTCGCTCATTTAATTACTCTCTCAAATTACAAAATTCGAAGTTCACATACATTGCAACAAGTTCACATCTATTGCATTTATTTGAATGTCTTTCAATCCCAAAGCAATTGAACTGAAAATCGCATGCAACCCGATAGGGTCGCATGGTAACTGATGTATGTGGTAAAGTCATATTTTTGGATTTTGGAAATCTCGAAAGGACTATAGTTTGCATTACTTGTCAATGCTTTTGTTTACAATTCATTCTGCTAATGATAAACGATAGTAACATTCTCTTGACTTTAAATACTCTTTAGCTTTTTAACTGAGCTCAGTCTACAGCACTAATTTTTTGTAATTAAGTAGCACAACACTGTTGTTCGGCTATCAGTTCACGTTAGCCATCAATTGGATATATAAACTAAATAAATCTTGGTCAACTTCCCAGTTGCATCGATTAAGGAAATCCCCATTGAGGTGAAGCACATAATATAATAACAGCTACAAAAAAAAGCAAAAAAAAGGCAAAAAAAAAACTAGACTTAAAATTTTAACTGTGCTTTAAAGCAACAAGAGCTGCAACAACAACAATAACAATAACGCCAACAACAAGAAAACGATGAAATTGATCAGCAATGAATATAAAAAATAAAAAAAATAAATAAATAAAAAAAAACCAAAAATCTCTACAAAGAAATAAATGAAAAACGAACATGACACAAGATCAGCAACTGATAAGAAGCAATGTATTTTTCTCCGCAAAACTCTCTAAAGCATCGAAAGTAAGGATGCAAAAGACAGTCAAGCAGACAGAGAGACAGACAAACAAAGAAATAAACAAACGTAGACTGACAACAAAAGCCAATAACAATGTTAACAACGAGTACTCGTTTTGCCAAAAAGTGCAAGAAAGCAAAACAAAAAACTCCTTCACAGATATCATCGCATTTGCAAAAAGGGTACAGCAAAACCATAAAGAGGTAAGGGAATAAGCTGAAGCAAATACATATATATATAGGAAAATTTAAAAAAAAAAAAAAAAAAAAAAAAAAAAAAACACTGAAATGTGTAAGAAATGGAGATGGACAGAGAGCGACAAGGCTTCTTTTATTTTATTTTCATTTTTATTTATTTTGTTTTTTTTTTTTTTTTTTTTTTTTTTTTTTAATACACCTTCAACCTTTTTGCAAACATTTCTAACTGCACAACATGTTAGAAAGATATGAATTCAAGGCAGACATACAGTAACACTAAAGGAAACTAAACTGCAAAAAGTTTTTAACTAAAACTAAATATCAGTTAACTAAACATGCAACCCATTGATCGAATGTTAACAACAACTACGGCACTCAGCACTTGTGCTTGAGTGAAGAATTAACTCCTTTTGCGCCCGATCGTCGTCGTCGCCTCTCAATCTTCTTTAAGACTCGAATTAAAATGAGACCATCTTTCTAACACAAAAAAATAAAAAAATCTATTTCACTACTATTGCGCTTCTCTATCATATTAAAAGGCTGGAGGAAGCAAATAAACTTCTCCATAAGGCAAACGCTTATTGTATAACTTGGTAAAGTGCAGATACATATTTAAGTTCAACTTAAGTTCAGTTAAATTGAGTACAAAGGGATCTTCACTTTTGAAGGAGAGATAATGCAAGAAATTTTGCTTCTTTTTTTTTCTTTTGTGTTAGTAATACATCAAGAAAAACAAAAACAAAAAATTACCTTCGAAGGTGATTATGGTATGGCATTATATATTGTTAACAACACAAATCAAAAAGTAAGCAGCAAGAACTGAATAATTGGCATACATTGGCACTGAACGGGAACCACCAAACCAAACGATAAATCAAATGAAAGGATCATTTAACGTTCGAACGAACATTTTCCTTTCATAACAACAATTTTAAGCTACATATATATGCTAATCTTTTTTTTTTTCTTTTGCGTGCCCACTCTTGGTGGCTTAATCTTTCTGATTTGGTTTTGCCTGTCCATCTGTCTGTTGTTGTCATCTAAAATATAGTAATATAATGTTCTCATCTCCATTCAGCCAAGCATTGATATTACTACTACTACTACTACTACTACTACTACTACTACTACTACTAGCACTACTATTGCAGACGCCGCCATCGCCATCGCCACCGCCACCGCCACTCCTTACTTACTTACAAATCGTTTAACCTTCAACCTTCTATAACTTGACAAATGTTTAAAAAAGGTGGCAACGCCATTCATTTTATTCGAATTTCACATAACTAATTCATTCTTGAACAGCTTCGCAACTCTTTATATCCACAACGTTAAGTAAAGACATTAAAAAAAAAAAAAAAAAAAAAAAAAAAACGCCGCCTGTGTTTTCATACTTCCTTTTCTCTCATCCTCCTCATCCTCCTCCTCCTCCTCCTCCTCTTATTTGCCTGCCATATTCTCAGAGGTATCAGTTGATTTTTGGTCTTGTCGGTTGGTTAGGTGCTTTTCGGTCGGTCTGTGTGTGCGAGTTTGTGTGCAAAACAAAAATATCAAATGACGACAGTTTTAGGACGTCTGCTCTAATCTAAATGTCTACTTCAAAGATTTACTACGTTTCTTGCTTTCATCTTCATCTTCTTTGTTTTGCTTCTTATTTTTTTTTGTTTTTTTCCTTTCTTTTTTTCCCCCAACTTTTTGTTCTTGTAAATTTTCATCATTCTCTCTCTCTCTCTCTTTGTCTCTTTCATTTAGTTGACTAAGAAGAGTAGCAGTTAATAGCAATATGTATGTTTGTTTGCTTTTTCTTAAATAAAGCAAAAGAAAAAAAAACACAAAAAATCTAAATGAAAAGAAGAACTGTCCGCCTTAATGTCTACTAATTCTCAAAGAAAGTTACATTTTACTATTTATGCTTGGATGTGACTAAATGCGGAGGAAGAAAATGGATCATTTTTTTTTATTTTTTTTTGAAAGAAAACAAAAAAAGGGAAAGTAATTTCAAATTGATTCGTTGCTTTTAAGATTTCATCACAATTTTTCTTCTATGTATTGTGCTTGGAGAAGTTTGGAAATGTAATCTATCGTAGGCTGTTCAAGTCAAGTTTTTATATCAGAATTAAAGAAAAAATTCTTCTCAATTCGATCGTCTCGGTTCTTAAATACGAGCGAGTATTAGATTATTTCAAAAATTTCGTAACTTGAGGTTCAAACATATTTTGTAAGCAATCTAACGTTTGAAACCCTATTTATTTATTATTGCTAGGTGTTTGCATGTATTCCGATCAGTTTTTCACTTTAAAAGGAAATTATTGAGCAAAATCGGTACAATATATACTATATATTGTTATATATCTATAACTTTTTCCCATCTTTTTGATAACATGCCGAGACCCTGTCAGAAGGTAGCTATTGGTTTGGCAGTGATCCAATCATTGGTCCGTTTTCGTACTTCTTCAGCATTTCAAAATCGCAAGCCAGCCATTCCATCGATTTGCATAAGTGGTAATCAAAAGACGCTATGTCTAGTGAGTACACTGGGTGCGGCAAAACTTTCCATACCCTTGACGACTCTTGCGACGTGTGACCAAGCGCTGTCATACAGGCGGATAATTTTGCCTCTTTTAACTGCTATTGCTGGGCCTTTTTGCAACATTATCATCGCTCAATTTGTTCAGTTGTCACCGGTAGACATCTGCAGTAACAGTTTCAGTCGATTTTAACAGCTCGTAATATATTACACCCGGCTGACCACACCGGACGCACAACAAAACTTTATGGCGATAAATATTCCGCTTCGGCATCGATCTGGATGGCTCCACTGAACTAACCCATTACATTTTGCGCTTAAGATTATCGTAATAGATCCACTTTTCATACGCCGCAGAAAACTCTTCTTTTTTCGCCTGGCAAGTAATCAGTCCAAATGACTGCGCCTGAATAACTCAAAAATACTAAATGGAAGACTTTTATTCTATGTAGATAAAGGCGAAAATCATCGAATTTAATCGTTCTGTACATTGATACCTCGCATTGCTTTATTAGTGTTACTAATGGATGTTCTGATCAAAATACATGCAAACACCTAATATTATTATTAATTTAGGCAGACAAATAATAAGCTCTAAGACTAAAGCTTTAAAGCATTGGCATCCAAGGCTATCGGTTTTTTTGAAAATTCTTTTATTGAGTTATTAGTCGAGATCCCTTGCCTGCTCGGCCACCCAAGCGAATATAAACCTCATTTAAAGAAAGGATTTTTTCTCATGCATTTACCCGTATTGCCACAAGCCACGCTACGGCGAATGTATTTCCTTAACCCCGCTATCCGCCTATAATTGTTGTCTACCTGTAAAGATCTTTGTAGCCTTTTCTATTATTCTTACCTTCAAGTCGAACGTGCGCTAAGTAAATACTTTGCCCCTTCCTTGCCTTCTTCTCTATTTATAATCGTTATCGAACATCGCCACAACTTCAGGTCCCGTGAGTTTAGTCATCTAAAAAAAAACATATTATCAATTAATTTCAGTTCTGGATCGCGATTGATAAAGATTAAGATTTGACATTCCGAAAGTTAGATTATTTGAGATTAGAGGATCTGATTAATATTGAAAATTTTAACTCTGCAATTAAAGAAAAAGTTCGTAACTAAAACTTATGCAAATATTTACACCTTGGACGACTTGCGGTATAGAGTGTATTGACTTTGTACGAATGTATGTGACATCCAAACGGGCTTAAAATAGATTCATCTTTTACTAAACCGAAGAATTCAATAATTGGTTCCATTGGCTGTCCGTCTGTCCGACTACAACTTGTAATTTTCAAGATATATGGACCCAATTTGGTACACAGGCAGGTTCTGCCTCAAAGACGAATGCTGTTAAAAATGGTTCGGATTGGACCAGTTTTTTGAATACTCCCGCCTATAATACCTTACACAATTTGTAGCACAGAGCATATTAAGTTTGTGCGGATATACGTAATACCTGCAAAGATTTCAGATAAACTTATTTTTCATTGCATCCGTCTGTTCAGAATCACTGTGTAAAGTTTGCCGCACTATCGTCTTTTATCCTAGAAACGATCTCCATGGAAAGTGCATAGGATCGAACCACTTTTACGATCATTTTCCATACAATGCATTTAAAATTTGCAAGGAATGGAGCGGCGATCTGGTCTCCAATCCCATCCACCCCTTTAACTTTATCCTTTATCTTTCCCAAATAAACCTTCCTTCTATGACAAAAGGATATAATTTGTAATATTTTATCATGTTTGTTTTTGGTAATTCGATACAAAAATACGCTGCACCAAATTTGGATCATATAGATTTATTTTTTATATCGCATCTTTCTATAAGGTTAAACATGAGGAAAATTAATCCACAATAACAATGTAACATGGAAATTAATTCTATCAAATTCAAATCACTTAAACCTATTTGTTGGCGACAACTCCATGCATGTTTTCTCATAGAAAATAATCCTTAAATACAAACTATGCAAGTATAAGTTTCTTTGTACAACGCGAATGGCTGTCTTGTCTTAGATATGATAAATATTAAATGATGATGAAAATTGATTCATAATTGCAATTTGCTATATATATTAGCTGTAACACACTTCTATCACTTAGGTTTGTTTTCCGCACTCCACCTAATGTAAGGATAGTGATGAAAAGTAGACCCTCATGCACAAACAAGCTCTAGTTTTTAACAATTTATGATGGAAATAAATGAATATGAATAAGATCTTCGGCAAGAAAAACAAATTCAGCTCATATTTTGGCCTCGTTCTCATAAAAAGGTTGCCCTGAACAAAGGACTTTTATATGGAAACGATGTATAACTTTTTGGATACCATCAGGAAAATAAATGAGAATAAGAAATTATGTGGGCTACCGTATAGAGCAGTTGACAGATTCGCGACTGGCAACTGCCAAGTCGATGATCCCGGATTCGAATCTCAGCGGGTAGACGAAACCTTATAAGTAACTATGTAACATAGTTGCACAGACTTTTACATTCGCCTTTAATACTTTGCATAGAGTTATGTTTGCCTCTAATGCCTATAATATTGTATACTGTTTTCTGGATTGATAAGTAATGTCATAGTTTAAAAAAATTCTAAGCAAAGATTTGTCTGCTTTGAAACCGATAATTGTTAACTTTGCGGCACTTTTGATGACCTTCTCTGTAATACTGAAATTAAAAGCCCTTTAAGACTTAAGACGGTTCAGAGATAAATAATAATACAATAACTATAGTTGATCAATGTCTGGTTTTAGGTTGGCTTTAATTGATGTCTGGATAAAATCTCATGAAAATCTCATTTTACATATTTCCTGCAACTAATGAAATAAATTGGTTCAGTTTCTTCGGGAAGCTTACAACGACTCGCTTCTAAGTCTTAAATCGTATCAAAATGATGTCTGTCGAATGGTTTTAAAAGTTTCAGACGACACTAAAACAGGCGAATCTCGGAACAACGCAAAACAACATTGATATGTTTCAAAATGCTGGAAAGAGTAAGTAAATAGTGTAAAAAACTGCATTGTTAGAGATGCAAAAACTAAAAGCTATAATTCGGGCGAATAGTTTAATGATTGCGAATAGAGTTTCTAATATGAAAGTCTCAGGTGCCTTATCATGAAGCAAAACCCGAGAGCAGAAAATTCTCTGCTGAACAAATAGCTTGACACAAATGCCACAGAAGATTGAGATAATATTCCAAGTGAAGGAACTTGTAACGCATTTGCGCCGCTATAACTAAAACAAGTCTTTTTAGTCTAACTACTTTTGGATCATAGTTATCTAAACGATTCAATGCTTCAGTCCGAGTGAGATTACATTTTCGAAGAGAAATACAAAATGCTTTGCGCTGAGAAAATTGGCTTAGCATCATTTCTGCTGATTGGCAAAAAGATATTTATTGGCCGACTTACCATCCAAACTAATAGCATATAAATCGATTGCGTGCACAATGCATTTAATCGAACATCTTTGCATTTATTGGTGCCTTAGTGTACAAGTATAAATACATAAAGAATAAATATTTAACTCAACGATGATTTGTATGGTGGGTAATAAGTGATGGAGCATCATAAAAATATATAAATTTCATAATTGAATAGTACGCATCCCATAAACGCACGCAAGCCAAACGACAGCAAAATGAATAAGAAAGATATAAAATCCACCGTAGCCAATATATTCCATTTGTCAAATGTTTGTAACGCATGAAAATATTGTATATAAATATATAGGAGGGTGAAGAAAAAATATTAAATGTATTTTTAATTAATAAATATAGTCTCTACGTCCATCATATTAGATTGCGAGTAGAACTTCAAAATTTTGCTGGGTAAGGCAAACATAATCTCAAATCTTTGCATTTTATTATCGTTAAGTGATAAAATTATACTCCGTCGTGACCGGATCTCTTATACCCATCATCGTTCTCCGAAAAAAATTTAAGTAAAAGAGAAGAATTAAATTTTCATGCTCTATACTAATGGATCAGCGTGGCTGATTTTTTCTATTTTCAAAATAACGATGGAATTTTATATATGGTGGAAGTGCTGTACTTTGGGAGTAACAGATAGGGAAAGCAATAGTGTTCGCAGTTTTTATTACATAGGCGTTTAAGCTTTTTTCAACTCTTTTTCAAATTTCTGGGCATTATTTTCATTTATGGTACTACATAGTTGGACAAACGGACATATGGACAGACTGCCATGATTAAATGCATTCCGAAATTGGCCAAGAATTTATAAGCTTTTTGAAGCTTGCTTCTTCCAACCTTTTTGCTAAGTTTACTGACTTATTAGACAACTGGACAGACGGGTAGACCGACTCAGAATTTGATGCTGACCGAGTGGGCTCTCTGAAGATGCCTTGATAAACCGCTTATCTTTCAGTGATGATGGGTGTAACAACTAAGTGAGTAAACAAACTGCTAGGTAACATTATGGGTGAAAATAAAAATAATAGTCTAGGATTCAATTTGGCTTTCGAATTCTGAGCAAATATCAAACCTTTTTTTATCAAACTTTCGTGCCATACTTAGCATAAAAATCACGATTAAGAGTTGAAAGTCTGCCCTAAGTTTGACCATGTCCTTTGTTTCGTAGAAGGAAGTGTTAGGTTAAGCTAGGTTAAGCTAGCGATAAGATGAATTAATTGTATTAAATTGACGTGATAAACAACAGGTTTTGGAGAAACCCTGGGAAAACAACTGTTTTTTGATTGGCATAAGATAAGTTTGGGAAACAACAACCTTATAGGAAGTGCGAATCAAGCGACTTCCACTATCGTCCAAATCGAGAGACCGACAACTTCCGTTTTTCTTGCTGTCTTCTCGATCGGTCAGCCAACAGATCAAAACGTCTTCGTCTCATTGCTGGTATTAAGTTCTAATTTTAGTTAGTGAATAATGATTTCCCGGGACTTGCATCACATTAGAGAATAATTAAATGACCTCTGGCTTTTCCTCTTTAAATTTATTATCGCCGGTTGTTGGATTTTGGAGCCTGGCGACCGGCAAGTATAGCTTGGCGAGAGATTATGGCTAACAGGCGGCCTCACTGAACAATATTGCGGGTTCGAAAAACATAGTTTTAACAAAAAATGTTATTTAAAGATTAAATTCATCTCACCCTTTCCTTCACTTCCATGCCTCCGTCTGAATGGCTGGCTCCTTCAATCAAAAGATTAACATCTTGAACCACGTAAAGACCACCTTAGAATTCATTTAAAACTTTAAACCAAAAACAAGCATAAACAACACTTAGGCAGATCCATAATAACTAAAAAAACTGTAACTTACATTAGCATAGATTTGAAACGCTCGCCTCAAGGCGACCGCTAGTAATTTCTCCTTATTAAATTAATGTTAAAGGTTTTTAGGCCCGCCCGTAATTGGCAAGACAACCTGCTAAGTTAGTGTCCTCTCTAATTATATTTTAAATATCGTATTATTTTAAATAACGCACATTAATGCAAATATACACAAATATCGTATATAATTATATATAATGAGTAATTTTTATGTAAGAGCAACAACAACAAGTTTAATATAAAGAGACTATAAACATATATTAGGTAATAAACTCGAAAAAAAAACAAATAAAACCACCAGAGTTGAGCAAAGCAGGCCGTTAAGTACCCTCCAGCGCATCGCCTAATAAAACTTTTTATTTATTTGCTCGATAGAATGACAAAAAATGCATAAAGAGAAACATTTCATTGAAGCCCTGATATGAGACTAGAGGCCTAACTTCATCAAATTTAAGTTTCCTGTCAAATATCTCATTATTTTTCGTCTCTCGTCATAAAATGTTAACAATTAAACTTTATTATCACACAAAGGCTTACAACTCGTGAGTATCCTGATTCTAAGTAAAGACCAAAAAATACGTCTACGCGGTCCAAATTTGATCCAGTTCATATCTACGCTAATTTTGACCTTGAAAAATTAAATTTTAGATATCTTTGCTTGGAACGTCTTGGAAGCTTATACCTCGTGAGAACGGTTTAAGGGGGGAAAGTTCAAAAAATCGGTCCATCCCATTCAAATCTTTCATATAAATATAGTATAGCGAAATACTATTACTTAGTTACGTTAATTATGAGGAGAAATATCAAAATGTGGGCATAAAGCATCAATTGGAGATAGATTATAAAAATGATCCGATTCAATCCATTCTCAATCAGTTTCATTCTTGTGCCAAATACATCTAGAAAATAATTGATTTTTGGGTGAAGCACAAAGATATATGAACAAACACCGAACATATACGTTTTTGCTAACTTTTAGTAGGGACGCTTGTGTGAAATGGACTTCAAAAATGTACCCTATTTCATCCAAATTGTTTACATTGGTTTAACGAGGCGTAATATTATTACTTAGCGATTTTTGTTGAGAAATTCTAAGAATTCTTAACTTTTTAATATAATGACTTTTTCAAGAGAAGGCATAAAAATGATCGGATCGAGTCAATTTTCTGCGCTTCGACCAAACTCACATCGGTGCAAAAAATTTGTTTACAACTTTTAAAAAATTTTAACCTATAAGTTGAATATAATATGGACAAACAATATAATATAGACAAACAATAGACAGAGGGACGGACTGACGTAATAACTGAAGAGTGGACAGAGGAACGAATAACCTGTCTTACGTCCATCGGTATAATGAAAGGTGTACCTAGCGTAAGTTAGGTTAGCTAGGGTTACAAACATACACCCAAACTTAATATATCACCAGGGATAATAAGTGAAAATATTCTTATTATTATTATTATTATTATAATTGAAAGACTAAATCCTTAAAGCTCTAGCATCGGCTTTATTGGAAAATCGGCCATTGACTTGTTAGTCGAGATATCTAGCCTACTCGGCCACCCAGGCGGATCTAAGCGAGAAGAAGTGAGAAGAACACTTAGTAACCTATTGGAGACAACACTTAACTACAAGCACTTCCTAGGTTTTTGTTGAACCATCTAACTGATTTTTAAACATCTTCCAAAGAGCAAGGAATAGAAAGAATTAATTGAAGCCAATCTCTATGCAGATATCGGTTTTCACGTTAGTCAAAAATATAACATTTTAGGTTGAAAGGCTAACATTTTGAAGATGGCGAGAAAATCGCCGCTTACTTCATAGATGTGTGTGCTTAAGTTAAGTAATCATTTCGAAATAATTTCAATATTGAAAAGTCCAAGGAAGATATTCAAAAATAACAACAAATGTCAGTTAATCATTGTGACATACTAACTGGCATTTATACTTATGTATGTGAACTTTTTTGTTTTGTTTTTTTTTTTTTTTTTTTTTTTTTGCTTTACAAACACAAACCAATGCATCTTAATATTGTGTGGATTGCTTGTTAAAAATACATATAAAAAAAAAAAAAAAGAAAAAGAAAAAAAACAACGACTTACGCCAGACATACATAAGTCAATGCTGGCTGCAATCGTCTATATTATCATTGCCTGACATAGCATGCTGGCTCGACGCTTTGACTAAGTAGCTAAGTGACTGACTGGTTGCTAGTTAGTTGCCTGGCTGCTTGCTTGCTTGCTTACTTGCTAGCCTGCTTGGTTGACTGAGTATGGCTGTCTGTTAATCATGATTCTCTTTTGATGATGACTTTGTTTGTATTTAAGTTGTTGTTATCATTATTTTTATGGTTTTGTTTTGATTTTAAGTTTCGCTTACACATTTCGTCTGATTTCGATTATTTATTTAAGTATTTGATACGCATGATTTGTTCGCCATTGGTAGCAAACGCACTTTAAGCTTAATGTCCGGTAATATATCTTTACAACTTCTCTTTCGATTCGTTTTTCAAGTCAATGAATTTTGATTTGTTTAACTGATTTCTTCTTTCATCTCTCTCTCCAGAGAATTAATAAGTGTAACGATTTTTTATTTTATTTTTTTTTTATTTTTTTGCTTTTCATTATTGATTTGAAGAAATTAATCCGTAATATGATTAATTAAAAACTTTTTGTTAGTATTTTGTTCTCTTCTTCCTTCATTTTTCTGAATAATTTAGAATATCTAGGTAAGGAATTTCTACACAGAGGCACAAATAAAGATAAGATAAGAGATAATTACGGACTCTTCATAGAACGTGTTTAAGTTATTACATCCTGCATTGATTGCATCTCCCATCAGGAAATTCACTAATTTCCGCTTTTATAGAAAATCGGTTGACCTCTACATGGATGATCTTCTTTCATTAAGTTTTAAAAGTCATTACATTGTTTCAAAATTGAGAAAAATTTAAACATGCGACATATTAGAACTCTTTAGTTAAACTCTGCAATTGGTAGGAATCACGTGATCAAAAACTAACGAGAATTTCCATACTCATCTCTTTGTGTTTGAATGTGTTATGTGTGTCATTAGTTCGGTAATGTGCGCCTACGCAGTACGATAATGTGAATTTTGATAATATTAAAGCATGGGCGATGGTTTGCCGGCAATTCTATTACATAATGTACATGCGATCATCGTAGGAGCAAATCATTCTAAAATCTTAGTAATTTTTGCAAAAATATACTGTGAAATTTAAATAATAGTAAATATAATAAACGAAAGTATTAAACTTCCACTAATTATCCTTACAAATCCTTTTCAAAATAATACATTACAGGAAAAGAGGCCGCAGAAATGCAGTCCTAACCTTATATGAAAAATGACCAAAGCAATGCTTCAAATCGAACCATTTTCGATTGCATTCGCCATTGAGCCAAAACAGGTCAATATACAAGATAATAATAAAAAGGGAAATATTACACTTTTCCTAATACATTGCTCTTATTAAAACTTTTCAAACTAATACCACATATAGAAGGTGACCGAAGAAATGCTTGCAATCCGAACCAACTTCGTTAACATTCGCCTTTGGGCCTAAACAGATGGGTGTACAAAATTAGATCAAAATATCTTATAAATTACAACTTGTATGTTGAACATAAGAAAACAAGATACGCAGACGGATGGACGGACGGACAGACAAGCTCAGAATCGATCGCTATAATAATGGATGGGTTTGTCTTCTGGACACCGCACATATCCGCGCAAACTTCATGTACCCTTGCATCACAACTGATGCGGGATATAAAACAGGAATTGCAAAAGAAAATCAAGTTTGTCGAAACGTTGGTTCATTGTCACTTAGAAAAATGTAGAAAAAGATTTAAAAAAAGTGCGCCCTCTTATTGAGCAGTCACTATTAAAGAGATTGCTGAAACAATAGGAATACCTTGTGCGTCATGTCTAGGTCACCTCTTTCCTATATTTGATTATAAATTGAGTGAAAATGTTTCCCAAATTTATGCGTTTTCCAATAATCCTTAGCGCCATTGTGATGCCTCAACGATTACTTCTTCAAATGTGGCTCGCTGTAACTTTTCCTTATATCCTTAACTTCAAAGGACACTGAAGAGATAACTTTTCGCAATCACGTATTAAATAATGGTAGATACAAAATAAAAAAGGCATAGATGGAAAATTTGCGAACAAAACTGAAAACAGTATCGAAAAAAAAAAAGCTCTAATTACACATGACCCACCTTTACATCATCGTTGTTCATTAGCTATTGGCAAGCCTGTCTTTGTCTTTTTGTATGCGTATCAATTCGGGTACACAAAAAATGGGCTTAGGTATGCTAATAAAAGAAATCAAAATTTCGAATTTATAAGAAAATCAAATATTCCTACACAACTTGCGGTACAAGATATATTAAGCTTGTGCGCATGCGACACCCAGACCGACTTCAGCCAAAATCACCTTTTATTATAGCGACTAATTCAGAGTCACTTCCTAAGCTCGTCTGCCCATCTTTTCGCTTTTTGTGTTGAATCTACATTTCCGAGCATTTCCGAGAAATTATTTTTGGCTCATGGACGAACAAAGTGGTTCGGATGGGATCACTTTTTCAAGGATGGTATAAGCCATTTACTGTTACGCCGCGGTCCCTTATAGTGTTTTCCCTTATATTTTAGATCTTGATCGACTCTGATTATTTGGTTCACACACTGCTTATACTACGTGCATATTTCTCATTTCGATTGTAAGGAAAATTGCCTCTGTTCGGTTGATTAAATAGTTCTCGTTACATTTCGATGAAACCTTACACCAGCAACTTTAATGATCTATTATAAACCCTATGCGGAAACATGACAAATTCCCATGAGTAGCCTGGTTGATAAGAATCGCGATTACAAAGTCACCGTTCGAGGCTTCCATTTCCATCCATAGGCGATAGGGGGCTTGTTTTGGTCGTAGCTATGACGAGTGCTGAGTCAGTGAAGACATAACAACTACCGATTGGGTAGACATCTACTAGGCTGCGGTCATCGCGTCCATAACTCTTTGGCTTTCTACATTTCTTTCTGACTGATAGAGAACATCCCCGATAAAGTTTTATTGTGAGCCTTACTATGGCATACCGAATTTGATATGAAGAATTATAAAATTATGACGAACAAGCTCAATGCAAATTTCTCTTTAATTTGTGGACGGCCACAATGCCAGAATGCTCACTCTTGGTAAGGACATGTACTATCTTCTCAAGTCTCTGTTAAGTTTTCTCTAATCACAAGTTCTTGTTTCATTTTGACCAAACTTTGTGCCATCGATTTTGACTACTTATAGCAGACCCCATCTCTATCATGTTTAAAAATTTCTCCTTCCAATTCGAAGAAAAATTACCTTGAAAATCATATAAAAACGTTATAATCGGCCCCGACCGATCACTAAATGACCTTTACCTTCACTTAATACAGTTATTTATGTTAAGGATGCCCATAAGTAATCAATTATTTGCAAAGAACTCGTTTCTGCTTAAATCCTTTACCGATTCTTGAAGAGGAAAAATCTATTCTGCAGTCTATATAGGAAATATTGTGAAATTTCGTCAAATCAGACCAAAAATTAAGCTTTGCCGCCATAAAAGGGTTTGCTTTCATCAAAGTCCCCACATATATGTTGCGATCTAAAAAATATATCTATGTGGTCCAAATGTCTCTGTGACGATTTTGGCGATCATAAACCCTGGACATGGTAATAAGATAAGGTTCTTCTGATAGGTAAGTAGCGTCCTTTAAAATATACCAAAAAACTGCAATTGAATAAATTTCTTAAGAAGTTTTTGTAACACACTTATATTGTACTTTTTCGCCAATAATGTTCATGCACTGTATGGTTATTATATACAATAAATTTTTTTTTATTTTTTTATACCATTTTGATATTTTTTTATTTTTGTTTGAATTTTTTGTTTTTTTTTTCCTTCTCATCATTTGGTTATTCATTCAATGTCGTCCAATTAGCAGGTGAATCACCTGTGATGTTAGCCCGCATTTTAACAAAGGCAAAAATGTGGACTATGTAAAAATTACGTACTGTTGGCATATAATGACTTATTTTTCATCACAATCCTTCTATGGGTTGGGGTCCCAAAAATAGACTTACGTGGGTCAAATTTTATTGTAAATTATTATTGTGATCGAATTCTCATCAAGAAGTATTAAAAATTAGTCCGTTTTTGTCATATAGAGATTCACTTTCCATAGAACCGTTTATATGGCAAGGGGTTCAAGATATTGTCCCATCCGATCCAAAGCAATTTAAAATGCCGAAATGCTACTACTGAGCGATTTTTATCGCGAAATTGTAAACATTGCCCTATTTCTTCATATAACGACTTTTCATGATAAAGCGTTATATTGGAGTTGGTTAAGAAAGTGATGCGATCCGAACCAAGCGCTTGGTCCTTCGGCCAAAATACGTTGGTTTACTAAATTTTATGAAGATATCTCGAAAATTGCGAATTGTAGGTTGCAAGAAATTATGAATACAAGACAAGCTTAGTTGCAATGAAAGGTGGATCCAATTCAAGCCTTTGCGGACACCACAAGTGATGCAGGGCATAAAAACTTAAATTTGCCACAAAGTTTGTTTTCTATTTCAAAGCAATTGTTGGCTCAAGGAATCAAAATAAGGCTTTATATGTAAAAACAAGTCCTAACACTAAACTGAATCAGGACCCATCATTAAATATCTTACACCATCATATAGTTAGACGATATTTGCGATGTAGTCGAAAAAATCCATCGATCCGAAACGTTTTCAATAGAGTTCGTAATTGAGTCAAAGCATGTTAGTTTACCAAATTTCCTTAAAATATGTCAAAAATTACGGCCTGTGAATTAAACAACTAAAAACGGACGGACAGACAGACGAGTCGTTTTGTTTTCGAAATAAAAAAAGGGGCGGATGCAATTTTTCGATATTTGCAAATTGAATGAAAAGCTTAATATATTTTCCAATCTTAAGTAATAGTTATAAAAATCGTTAATGCGGCAGTTAATTTAAGAGTTCATCTTAATTCTTGATGCGTTCTGGTGGCAAGTATGTTTCATAAAAATTCTTTTCGAATAGTTTAACACACGTCATATGACGCGGATACAGTTTATGCATCAATGCATTATTGATTGAGCGTGAACATTTAACAAATTGGCACATTTGCTGAAAAAAAAAAAAAAAAAACATTCCATACGCAATTAATCATTCGGGTAATAATCGCTAATGAAAGTTATTTCTTTTTCATATATATAAATAAATTACAGATGATGAATACGTCTGAGGCTCACAACATGAAATAAACGTCATTCGCCTCTCATGGTCAGTTAAGCCAGTTAAAACTCTATATATATCCATGTATATATATATATGTATATATATATATATATGCGTGTAAGCATATTTATATGTGTTTGTTATGTAATTAATGGATAGATGAAATCATTAAAATCGTTTGCATACTTGGACATGTGTTATACATATATACACACAGCAGTAAGAAACAGCGTAATGCACTTTACTGAAGAAAAATTCAAAAATTAACAATGGAAACCGAAAAGCAAAAAAAAAAAAAATCAACTTATGCTATTAAGGTGCAATCGAAGTAAAGAAAGCCACCACCAACGCCTCTTCTTAAATGAAAAAGTATAAAGAAAGAGAGAAAAAAAGAAAGAAAGAAAAAGAAATCGTTTTACCGACCAAAAGCTAAGGAATACTTTAAAATGGTCTTTGTCAATGACAAACAATAAATTGCCAAACGTATGTAAGTTTACTAGCGTTCGCTTCTTAATAACGGACAATGGCCAACATTGCCGCAAACAATGTGTCGGTGAGTGTCATTACTCGATGCTGGGGCAAAAAGCCAAAAAAAAAAGAAAAAAAAAAAACTAACTAAATAAAAAAAAAAAAAGAAAAAAACAAATAAACAAACACTTATTACAATAAGGCAGTGGAGTCGGTTCGTTTGCTTAGTTGCTAGTGTAAGAGGCGCATATTAAATGATCTTCATGACCTTTGAATAGCGTAACAACAACGCCTAGCGCCTTACATTCAAGACCATTCAAAAAACTACAAATCGCAGTATCAATTCAGGTATGTATGTACATATCTATCTATACATATATATATATATATATATATATATATAGATATATGTATGTATGTATGCGTTTTTTTTTTTTCTACCTGAACAATCGCTGTACATATAATACATTTATCTGCCGGGTGACCACCACTAATGGCCAAAAGGCATTCAAGTGCATAATGCCTAAGTGTGTACGTGCACTTAACGCAAAAGCCATGCATACTAGTACATTTCTTTCTTTCTACACTAATATTCACACACCGACACACTTTACAATTAAGACAATTTTTTGTATGGATTTCCGAATTAACAGAAAAAAAAAAGAAACATACACAGAAGAAACCATAACATTACCATATATTTTGTATGTAAAACGAAAAAAAAAAAAACGTAGGAGAAGAAGAAGCAGAAGTAATTGCGAAAAAAAAAAATTGCATTTTGTTCATTATACACAGCGATACTATGACTAAATTTAACTTCATCAGCAGCACAATAATAACAGCAACAACAACTGAAAGTTTTCTTAAAACAAAAAAAAAAAACAATAGCAACAACAACAACAAACGAAAAAACATTTTTAATATCCAGCTACATATGAAGCGCACGCGTAAGCAAAGTCCTTTTACCATCAATTGTAAAATGTGTGCATACACACAAATACATACCTACATACATACATACATACATGCAATCGTACACACACATAAATATATACATTTATACACATTTATATGTGTATACAACATATATACATAGATACATATACACAGCATTTGTACATATGTATACAACATACATGCATAAAACATACATACATACACATAACATACATACAACAGATATACATACATACATACCTATATACAACCCACATACATACAATATAAATATACACAAAACACATCCATTCAACATACATATCTACAATATCCATATATACAATATAAATACCTGCATATGTACATAGATACGTGCATACATACATAAATACATACATATGTACATAAATGTATCTACACTCAGTGTTAACAAATCCATGTATATATATATATATATGGTATGCGTTGATCATGTGAATTTTACACATTAGTCTCTTATCTTCAAATGTTGTTTATATGAAATTATTATTGTTGTGTCATTGTTATATGGTTGTGAAAGTGTTAAAAATTGAACGGAAATTAAAGAAATGCAATTTTTCTTCACTTATTTGAAATTGATAATAACTGCAAAAATTTATGATTTTTTCTAGAAAAGCTAATAAATTACAACAAAAAGCTCTTAAAGATGATGACGATGATGATGATGCCATGCCACTGGTCTGGAGAGTGTAAAACTTTTTAGAAATTTTTACGCAAAAAATGTTATTAAAAAATTTTTTTTTTCCTTCTTTTTTTTTTTTTCTCATTCACCACAGGTGTTATATTAAATTATCAAATACCAGCTAAAGTATATTCTTGATTAATATCAAAAAAATACGAAATTCATTTACCTACGTTTGTCTGTCTATCTGTCCGTCCGATAAAGTTATAAATGAATTACCAAGCGAGACGATCTTACAAGACTTCTGATCATCCTCGTCAAAAGTAGTTTAAAAATTCAGGCAAATCGGTGGGAAGGGGATGAATCCAATAATCTGATAGTAGCTTCATTTTTACAAAATATTAATATCAAAATTGTAAGGACTTTAATATAATGGAATTTTGAAATATTTAACTAAATGCTTTCCAATTAAAATAAACCGAAGCCCTGAAGGCGAACCCTACACCATTTGTGGTACAGGGTATATAAAGTAAGTGCGGATCTAAGTAACACGTGGAACGGCTTAAGATAGACTCAACTTTTACTATATCTAATCTGAATTAATCTAGGCCTGTCTGTCCATCTGTCAGTCTGAGGTCTTCCCATGTAAATTTGTATCCAAGCTAATGCTTCACGTGGTTCAAGATATCAATTATTTGAGTGAAGCAGCCACCGACTTAGGTGAAAGCTGGAAAGCAAAGGGAAGGGGAAGAAAAAAGACAACAGTCGATATCCAAACTATGTTTTTTAAAGCGGCAGTATTACTCTCAGCTCTCAATTGATTAGTTTTAATCTTCAGCTGCAGCTTCAGAATAATTATTTCATAATATTATATTACATGATCATATTAGACATATTATTTCCTATCTTCTCTTAAAAATAAATTTATAAAAAAAATGATTGATTCATAAAAGCTGGGAAGCGCAGATTCGTTCATAGACTTTGGGATTTCATTCGACCATTAGCTTCGTTTTAATTTGAATATTGATCTCTCTTGAAATGAAGCTCGGTTAGAGCCTTACGACCCTTGCATTATTTGAGCTTAGTGAAACAAAAATTTCGATTGGAAGCCACTTGCCTCTTTGCCCCCTTATGAAAGTGGATTGGTTTTGTTAACCCCACCGTCGTTTGGGAAACATAGATTTATTCCCTTGATGTTTGTTTCCTAATTAAATTAATTAAGGGTACTATCAATTCCCCGATATTACTTGATGAGATAAACTTTAATTTCCGGAACCGCTCCTCAAGGAACATTATTTTGACAGAGCTTAGTCAATAATTGTAAGCTCTTCAATTCTTTTAGACTACTTTACAAAAATATGAGCAATCTCTACAGTTTAATCCTAATATCGTATTCTTTTAATTCTATCAAATCAACTCTGCCTATAATGCAGCTCTTGCTTATACCGTATTTAAATTAGCTTTGAATCTTGATGACTTCATAGAATTCAAAAATTGAACTAAATTCTTTCACTGTTATTGGTTGCCAAGGTCGTGCACTTTTATCTAGATATGGTTTAGGGTAACCTAAGTAGGTAACCTAAGTAGGTAACCTAGCCACTTGAAGGGGAATGGTGTTCTATGAGGTAAACGTAAGTGCCATAGCTGAATTACCTAGTTCGTGACATGTTGGAGGAGTTTTATAACTTGTTCAAGGACACTTCTAGGACGATTACACCGAAGATTTTGCATGTACTTGACCCTTACCGAACACCAGATAGTCGAAACTCTGACTAATCGATCGGGAACACGCCCTTTTCTTCACTCACTCTGTCTATTGGTCTCCCTTCGCCCCTAGAAAAGGTTGGAGGTTTACCTCCAACTCAGACTTACACCGACTGTGGTAGCACCTCCGTGTTAAACATATACAGGCTTTTTTTCCCCTTTTCCCTCTGTCTATTTGAACACAAATTTTGTCCTCTTCATTTTTTTTATTTTTTCCTTATTTTTCTTTAAATTCTTTTCAACAGTTGTTAATAATACTTAGCGTTAGATTCATTTCTAAGGGCCACTTACATTTGGCCATTGGTCGGCAATTTTGGCTAAATTGCATGGGTAAATAAAATATAAATATATAAATAAAATTTTTTAAACAAAATTTATAAAGAAAATCTTTTTTTTTTTTTAAAGAAATTATTTAAAGATTTTGCTTTCATTACAAAAAAAAAAAAATAAAAAAAAATAAAGTTGTAATTATCTCTTTCTTTTTTATCGCAATCACTAAAGTAGATTTTATTCAACTTGTTTACTACCACTGACTGATGAGAACATTACCTTCCTGTTATGATTGATTAAAACATTTCAGAAGTTTTGCCTAAATCAAGAAAAACATAAATCGTTCCTGTTCCCACAATGTGGAAATGATTGATGTTTGGATAATTTAAAATTAAGCAACGTCAACAGCAACTTGCCTTTCGAAAATAATAAAAAAAAAAAACAAAAAAAAAAAAAATTCGAGTCGTTAACAATTTCTTTACTAACGAAAACGTAAATGACCAGAAAACAGAACATTTCTTCCAAACGTACATCAGGGATAAATAAAAAAGATATGCTTTCAAATATTGTAATTTCGTTTATAGCCGCACACAACAACAACAACAACAGCAGCAGCAGTAGCAGTAGCATAAGGAGATATGTGCCCATACGCATGCATAGACAGTCAAAGAGTGAGAGAGAAGGATAGAATGGTCTTTGCATTTATATATATATATACATATATATATATGTGTGTGTGTGCGTTTGTATGAAGTATTATCTGATGATCCCCGCATCTACGGCGACTTATATATGAATTTTTTTATGCGATAATTTCTTTAAGATATTTGAAAGCTCGTTTAATTTTAGCTGTTACGACAAAAATAACATATTTGCTCTTATTCTTTATTTTTCTTTTTATTTTTGCATAACAGAACGAAAGAAAAAAAATTACATTTTTATTAAACATCTCTACATGTAATTCACGGTGTTGTTGCCGTTGTATGAGTTGTTGTCAGAGCAGCAATGCTTTAAGGCAAATGAATACATTTTAGTACAACGTTTGCGATTGTGCACTGGTTAATGCATTCATCGGCTTAGTTAAGTTAATCGGACAAATGAACAAAACGGACATCGTAATGACTGTCGTATGGGGGCATCATATATATTATATATATGTATGTATATATATATATGCTACCATAATCAAGAGAATTCAACTTGATCTAACTGGGCTAACTGACTCTCTGACTGAGTAATTAACTCACTGATTGACTAATAGACAAAATGACTAAAATGTCTAAGTGACTGACTAACTTGTACTTGTCTCTGGCCGGTGTCAACTCTTACACTATACAATCTAAAAATATATATTAAATGCAAACTTCAAGTAATACGTTACACATCTTTTCAGCATACATATGCAACAAAAAAAAAAAAACAACCAAAAAAGACGAAAAGAATTACTCCTTCAAATGGTTTTATTTTGCATTTTTAAGTTCTGACGACAGGAAACATCAAATGTTGTTCACAACGTCAGACCATACGCACGCATAAATGCTATTTCCTATATATATATATATATATGTGTGTGTGTGTGTGTGTGTGTTTGTATCTTGTTTGCAAAATATATATATATTTTTTTTTTTAAGCAAAACGTTAACGCAATACATATAGCAAGATAGGGAATGAATAATTTTGTGGCTAAATGGATGGGCACTCAAGTACACAGAATAACAAAAGCATGCAAAGCACTAGTTTTTCGCAATCGGAAAGCGAGCTTTGTTTTTTAAAATGACGATCACAATAATGACGATAATGACGACGATGATGATGACGATGACCACAGCGACGATGATACAAGTGCAACATAGTGTTGCTCCATTACTTTTCGGTTGTTCGTTAAACGCAAGTTTTGCATTTATTTGAACATCACTTTGCTTTATTTGTTGTCTAGATTTTAAGACGTATAGAAGAGCTCTGACTATCTTTGCCTGAACGTATGCGTGCATGTGTGCTTGTATATATATGTATATATATATATATATATATATATGTGTGCGTGTTTGTGTGCGTTTATTGGTGTGTTTTTGCAGGGAAAAATATATTTATATAGTATGGCTTCTTCTTCTTCTTTGCAATTGAAAAGGTCGTTATCGGCGAGCGTAGTTGTTACCCCTAACAGAATATGAACATTAATGCTAAACAATTAAAGAAACGAAATGAAATTCAAAGTAATTTAGAAAAACAATTCTTATTGATATTTTTAAACATTTCTTTTAGAATAAAGTGAGTAAAGCGCTTTTATTGATTAAACGTAAATACTTCTTCTTTAAACTGAGGAGGACGACGACAACGACGACGACGACGCTTCTGTTTAAACGTTTCCTTTGCCCGTATTATAATCAAGCATAAAATATAAACTGAAATGAAGTCTCTTCCTAATGTTGAACGTCTTGTGTTAATTTATTTACCGAGACGCACAAACTTAACTCTGTGACTAAATTAAAGTTTCTTTTGAAGAACTAGCAACGAAACGACCAAAATGTGTTCAAAAGTCCAAAATGATGTTGAACATCTTGCAAATAAAAGGCTATATAGTTACTTGAAAGAAGAAGAAGAAGAAGAAGAAGAGGACAGAATAATGCAATAGTAGCAACAGACCCAACACTTAACTGCCTATAATGTTTATGATGCTTTACAATTAAGATATGTGCCAACGAGTAACAGCAGCAACAGCATCAACACGAATATCATTAAAATTTCTTCGTATACTAATTTCGTTCTTTCATTTGCAACACTAACAAAAACGCATTAAGAGCAAAGCATATACATTTTACTCAAAATTGAGAGAAGTAATTTTGTCTTTTTGTTTTGGAGTCAGTCACTGTAGTCGTGTGCTGGATAATAACTGATGACCTTGGATAAATTGTACCTTAGATATATATTCTTGACATCTTCACATGGGAAAAGTTCGTTACTGAAAGTGGATAAAATCGAATAAAACCGAACAAAACCGAATAAAACCGGATAAAAATCGTAGATACTAATCAGCTTCGTCAGCGCCTAAATAATCATAATACCGAACCAATTCAACATCGGATAAAGACCAGCCGGCACTGATTAAGTTAGACGAAAACCGTTGATAACGTATCAGCAGATGGAGACTAACGACATTGCTTAGACTGATGCTGGACACAAATCTTGTCCAACCAATATATTGGATCCGAGAGAATAGCGTACAGCGTTGACTCTTATATATAAACCGAATATCTTTGGAGATTTTATCTGCCTTTATTATACTAGAAAAAAATCTTTGACGCAGGATAAACTGGATGGATGAAAACTTCATATATTTAATAAGATGAGCACTGGCGCAGCGGTTTATTGCATTTATTGATTTATTTATTTATCTATGCATTTTGTAAATAAATTTATAAAGCATGGGCTTAAAACCTGCCGGATAATTTAAATCATGTGCTCGGCTTTATTGAAAACTCTACAGCACTTGAGATCCGACCAAAGAACCATTGAGTTATTAGTCGCAATCCTTTACCTATTAAGCCACTCATGCTATAAAATCGGAAAAAAGTAATTTTCATGGGGATGCCGCATAATAGAGTAGACAAGTGTCGCAAGCGTGAAGTCGGTGTTCGCGAGTTAAAACATTGATTCGGTTGACCATACTTGCTGATAGCTCTATTGTGCGCTCAGTCGGTACAGGCGGAACACTTACCAATCGGGCACAGCACCTATTAGGCTTCGGCCACACTTTAATGGTTTCCCCACATTTTTCTGATCATCACCGTGTTGCACATGTATACACTGAGTGATTGGTCATATTAACAAAAATAAATAAATATATGTATATTATACACCATATGCCAATTAAAACTTCAACACTCACCCCTAAAAACATATGATTTTTAAAAATGATAAAACCAAATACACAGTCATGATGCTTCATCTGTCGACTCAACTAATGATTGGTACAACAATTCGCAGAACATTTCAATTTTAAAAACTGATCAGCGTTAGGAAATGTCACAATGAAATCTGGTATTAGTTGCTTGCTTGCAAAAAAGCAGATCAATTGAGTCAAGGGAGTTCAATTACAATATTTGAACGAACCGAAACTAGACAAAGCATTCTAAATATAAGTTCGATCATCCGTCTGTCTCCTTAAGGATTTCTGGGAGTGTATTTCTTACATGTAACCATCGGTGGAGTGTTGGTTGGATAAAAAATGTTACAGCCTTTCATTACTAAATTTACAGTAGCACATGCGCTTATCTGTCACAACCTTAGACCATCTGACCCTTTAACTATGTTACTTTATAATATATTGTCTCTGACTTTGATTAGGTGCATAGTTTCTGTTACACAAAAATAGTGCAAGATAATAGCTCAGGGCACAACATCAGTACGTCCGTGGAGAAAGATTCGGCTATCCATCTGTCTCCATAAGAGTTTCATGTATTCCTTAAGTGTAAACGTCTGTGGAGTAGTTTTTTTTTTGATAAAAAGCAACTATTTTCGCCAATCATGCCTGGTGGTGGTTCAAAAGTAGCAACATTTTTGGAGCAAAGAGTTTCGCTTTAGTTTTAATCCTTTATCTACAAAAAGAAATCGAATAAATACATAAAACCGCAAACGGAATTTTACCTTATTAGCCGAATAAAATCATTCAACATTATAGAGAAACTTGTGACTACGAACTAAGCGGCGAATGAAAGTTCATCACACTCATCGATTTTGTTGAAAGGGAAAGAGGCGATAATGAAAAGATCAATATTTATATGATATTAAAAAATAATGAATTTAATGCAAACTTGAAAATATTCAAAAACTTAATTAAATCTCATTGTAACTAAACTATTTAATGTGGCTATAAATTTCATTTTTTTTTTTACGACGGTCAGCCGATAAAGCAATTCAAAGCAAATTTTAATGCCACTCAATCAAAAAAGAAACATAAAAAATAGCACCAACGCGAACGTATTAATTTCGTTGCTATATTACAACAACAATTAGACAAGCGATATACTCGAAAATTCAGAAATATGTTAAAGCGATTTAAATCCCAACTTTACTCCGTTTGTCATGGTATTGTTAATTGTGTGTAGCAATGAGTAATGAGGGTTTCACTTTTTCTTGTAACTTTAAAGTTTTTTTTAACTACGACTTTGCCCTCGCTTTAAAGCATACTTTCAAATTCCAATTGTACAAGAAAGTCTCGTATTTTAAGGCTATCTCTAGGGTATCGTCGTCTAAGGTATCGTCGAAACGTTGTTCGAACAAAGAATAAGTCATCTATTGCCACCGGGTGTTAATTAGTAGCAATAATATCTACCGATAACAATGGTGAGGTTAGAACAGTAAACATTTCCTCGGGGACTTTTGCTATACGGGGCCGAAGTAAATACACAGCCATAGTAAAAACTCACGATATGTCCTTTTTTGGGTCAGTTATTGGACGTTGTATTCATCAGGGATAATTTCATTTGGCTGGAAAAAACTTTACTACATCACGCCCACCTGACTTCCCCAAATGAAATCAAGATGGTCATGGACATTCAGCCTTATCATCGATACTATTGGTTCGCAGATTCCCCGTCATGGTTTTTAGCCATCGGACACTTTATTGCAGCGCATCCACTGGTCATCACTCATAAGAATTTAGCCGCGCTATCCTTTAACTGAATCACTGAAAGTAAAGTATCTCTCGTAATGCCTATGCAAAGCTCCAAAACGGTATGTTGCTTGATGAGTGCTTTCCTATACTCATTCTGACAATTGCATATAACCTACAGACAATACTTACAGTCGAAATCTCTATTGGGCTTTTAACGCAGAAGAAAGATTTGAGAGTTTTCGCTTCTCTTTCGACACATTAAAATTTATTAAGACATGTAGTAGAGCTTCGATCCTAACTGAGGATATTCTCGTCCTTGCCAGTTTTTCTTTATTATTTTTATTTTTTTTTTATTTATTCATTTCTTTATAAAACATAAAATCCACGTGTTACTGATCTTGTTTTTCTATTTTACCAGCTGTAGTTGTTGTTTTTGTTGTCGTTATTGTTGTTGTTGTTGTTGTTGTTTTTGGTGTTCTTGTCGTTAGTGCTTTGTATACAAGGAATTACACTCACAACAACAAATCTATTCATAACACATACTAAAACTTGCGCCTGCATGCTTGAATGTGTGTGTGCGCGATCACTTTAAATTCTTTCAGTCTGGTCGTCGTCGTTGATGCGATACAAAGAAAAAAAAAAAAAACATCGCAACGCATAAACGAAATTATGCACTGAACGTTGGCTGGTGTATTTGCGAGGTAACGCGCGACCTGCTTGAGAGATATCTAAAGAATAAGAATGAGTAGAAATAGAACCAAACGAAGAAGAAGAAGAGGTGAATGAATAAAAAAAAGAAATACTTTCCAAGTTTTTTATGTTATTACGATTTCTTAAATTGTTCTTGGCATAAAGTTGGTGCAGTAAATGATTTTTAAAACATATATACACACACACAGATATATATATATATATATATATATGAAAAGATCAACAAGCGCACATACGTCCTGTGTGTGAACAATATCATCCAGACACGAGACACTGGCGCGTACAACATTATCACACATTGTCAGAGTGGTTTCGTTGCTTGGCTGCCTGTTCGCCTGCCTGCCTGCCTGCCAGTTTGCCTTCCTGCGCACATACATACAGGGCATTTGTGTCTATAACTCTTAACACAAATGCATCGTTACTGAACACAATAAAATAGCTTTTGAGGTTTTTTTTTTTTTTTTTGCTTTTGTTGTTGATATTGTTATTGTTGTTCCATTAGATATTCTCATACACATATAACACCTTTAATGTCTAGTGCATTACAATCTGTTGCTCGCTTTTGTTGTTGTTATTGTTGTTGTTGTTGTTGTTGTCATTTTATGTTGTATGCTGTATTGATACAAGTACTAACACACTCATCCTTGTGTTTACCGAATCTCGTCTACATTTGCGCACGTGTATCTAAATACGTCTGTCGTGTACGTATGTGCATATTATGGTGTTTTATTATCTCTTGACTGATGTTAGTGCTCTGTTGTTAGTGCAGTGCTGGTGGTTGCGATGATGACGATGATGATGACAATGATGACGATAATGACGATGATAATAATGATGATGATGATGATGATGATGATTGTGATGGTGGGTTCATAATAATGTATTGAATGGATTTTCATTTGTTTATTTATTTAATTGGCCATTTTAGAGCAGCAGCTAACGCCGCAGCAATAACACACAACCGAACACAAAAAAAATAAAAAAAAATAAAAAACAAAAAATAAATAAAAATAAAATAAAATCAAATCGAAGAAAAACTCTTGCGTTTTTCAATCATTGATTGCATAAATTTCTTTAAATATAAAATAAATTTCAGTCATTGACCCGGCAATTTTAGAAGAAGTAGAAAACTAAGAAAACTAAGAAAAAAAATAAATAAAAATCTCCGAGATTTAATTTAATTTGAAATGAAAACATTGAATAGCGTAAAAAAGAAAACATTTTTTTCTCTTACTTTCTTCTATTTAAAAAAAATAAACTCGGGCTCATTTTTTATTTTTTTATTTTCTTCTTCACTATTTTTGCTTATGCTATATGCCGGTAGAAATTTTCACTTTTAGAGAATTTCTTCTTGCAACTCGGGAAGTCGTTGTCGTAACACAGTCACACATAGAACTCTAATAATAGGTATTACGCATGCCAAAAAAAAAAACCAAACAAAAACCACCTTACGATAACAATAATTTTAATGAGGACTATGGCGTATGGCAATTATAATAATAAAATTTCAAAATTGTAATAATAATAATAATAATTCTAATAATAAACAACAACAACAACAAAAACAGCAGAAATAAAAATAATTGTTATTAATAATGATAACAATTAACAACAACAACAACAACGACGACGACGACGACGACGACAATCACAATTGTAATAATAACACGAAAAGACTTTGTACTCGTTTACGGCCGAATCTTTTACATCTGTCACAGTTATCCTATAAAAGGGCGAGAAAAAAGTACAAATTTACATATTCTATAATATTGGTTGGGCGTGACAGATTTTTTCTAATTTTGTAACATAACTTTGTGGAAATTTAAAGGCATGAATAACAAAGAGAGTGACGATAAATTCGAACTTAAGTAGGGAAGACACCTATCACATTTAAACGTCCTAACCGAGCCCTGCTAAGTGATACGGCACGCGTCTTTGCTAGTTAGACGTAAAGATAAATACGAATTTCACCTGCAAAGGCAGCTAACCTTACCAGATATTGATAAAAGATTGGCATATGGATGAAAACTTGCATGGATAAAATCGATAATCATTCCGCGATCGTACGAGTTGTTTAAAATTTCTAATTTCCTATTGAGCCCTTTGAAATTCTTCTAAATTTTTAACAGGCGATAGAACACATATTCATCTAAATGAATCTTAATACCTACATCAGTTATACGGTAACAGATTTACAGTAATAACCAAAACTTTTTGAAAAATGATCGACGAACAACGAGTTGTTCTTTCTTGTACAATTTACTCCTAATTTTTTTCTTTCCTAGTTAGAGCATTTACATCACTCTCTTATGGGATAGCTCTTATTGCTAGTTAAGTGTGAAGAAAGACTCAAATTTCAATAGCAACGACACCTACCTAGTTAGGTGTGAAGGGCGTTTACAGAGCTCTGTTAAGGAATATGATAGATGTCTTTGCTAGTTAAATTCGTATTTATCTTTACATGCTAAGCAAAACAAACGTGTCCGCCGTTTAGATTGTATAGAAATGTAACCCTTTTAGGCATGTTTCTTGATCTATTTGGGCCATTTTTTAACTCTTTTGCAAATTGCGAGACCGTTTCCAATTTTTTATTCCACGGTTTCAACAGTTCACCTGATGCCATAGACAGCTTCCATCTAGAAATGCCCCCATCGACTCCTAACACTCCATCAGAACCATCATACATCAGTCGTAATGAGCGTGTAAAGAGTGAACAAATAAAAAATAAATCTTTCTAAAAATAGATTAACCAGCCAATCGAAGCGAGGTACACTCTCAACTCAGTTGCTAATAAGATCACCATAGCCACGCTACACGGCTCTTTCCTAACAGGGCTACGGAACAAAACGCATTACACGAAAGAAAACCACAGTTTCTCCGCTTTATGCTAGAGTTAAATCTATTGCTACCCGCTGGTTCCTTTAAAGATTATATTTGGAAGAGTTTTTCGAACTTCTTCGGAAAAATACGCTCTCGTCATTTGTTTTATAAGATACAAACTTTATTGATTTAAGATTTGTTCGGGAGATGATACTAATCCGTTTGTATGTTTACCCAAACTCTCTTAGTTTAATTTTGCATGGTTTCTTTCTAATTATAACGATTTGACTTAATATCTTTTACCGTCTTTTAAAATTCACTTCACATCTGTTCTCGCGTCTTTCTTATTATTCTAACCGAAATTTTCACATTCTTGTTCTTATTATTTCTTTCACCATCACAATTAAGCTGACTTTCTCTCTGCTTTAAGCTTTAAGCTTTTCTTTCTCTAAATTATGGGCACATTTGTCTTGATGATCAGCACCACGCCCTAGGACTCGATCTGTTCGGATGGAGTACACTTTTCTTGATGATCGGAGCTCCACTCTTAAACATAATCGGCTTAAATCGACATATCCGGTAGTTTGGCGTTCCCCCATTTCTTTGCTCAAAGTCAACATTGGCCCCGTCCTTCGTTCCTCCACACTAATTAAACTTATCTAATGTGTGTATGTATGTGATCGAATGGCACTGTAGGATCCCTTTGCGTGATCATAGACGTACCGAAACCCTCACGTTTTCGTGGTGCTCCCTATAAACATTGACTGTTGCTTTTTATGGCTCCCGCTTTCGAACGTTGCACAGTTCAATAGCAAAAACGGGTTAAGGTTTTCCTAAGGGAGCCTAAGAGGTGTATCGGAAGAGGGATTTCTTTTCTAATGAAAAGAAAGCATTTTTCTAACCTCAAGCTGTACAGCTTGGTAAGTTGTTATTGGTAAGTTCTATAATAGAACGATAAGTCATGAAGTTAATGAGTGTTCAAAAGAGTTAGTTTGCCGAAAAGTAAGATTACTCGTGGTAGGAAGATGTACTAGTCATCTGGCAATCGGGATGAATGCCTTTTTACCTGATTGCTGGGTACGTCCCTCAGGGATTATGATGGCAGCTGTAAATACCCCGAAGTTTCGTGGGGTACTAACCAAGAGTTGTTTACGCCTCGACGGATACCAATAAACGAGAAAATGCCTCATACCCATTATCTATTTCGGTATTTCGGGAGTAGTAACGCCATCTTAAATGGGCTTTGTCCTCCTTGGGGACGTTGGTTATCGCTTGTCAAGATAATCCACGTGCCGCGGGCTTTAGCCTTCAAGGTATGAACCCACGTGAAAATATATAAAAAATCTATGTGTGTGCCTGTGTATCTATAACGTATACATATACTTAATCTTAATCCTGATAATAATATACATTATATATGTATTTTTTTTAATACGACTAATCAACCAGGTGGAAAAATAGGAAGATGTGGTGAGCTATGCCTTTACCGACTTACCACTCACTGTAGCTATGACTCAGGAAAGCTCTATCACACTCGAGATTTGAGCCCGCGAACACCGACTTGATAGCCGCTGTTCTTATCTGCCTAACTGCTCAGATGGATAATTGCCATCAGGGAAAGTAAATAGTGCGCTAATTAACTGCCGGCATCAAGTATTAAAAACATTTTACTTTGCCAAATTCAGAGTGACCCAGGATAGTTCTGTCGCAGTCGAGATTTAAGCCCGCGAACACCTACTTGATAGCCGCGGTTTTCATCTACTTAACTGATCAGGCGGATAATTGCCGTCAGGAAAAGTAAATAGTGCGCTAATTAACTGCCGGCATCAATTATTAAAAACATTTTACTTTGCCAAATTCAGAGCGAAATATTAATCGATCCTATGTGGTAAGCAAGCTTAATAAGGGAGTACTACATGTCCTTTGCTGAAAAACACCATAAGGATGTGAGAAAATTTCTTGCAAACAGTCGAAAAACGTAAAATTAAAGAATTGTAATAATAGTTATAATAATTCCTTTGGTGTTGTTGTTGTTTTCACCAAACATTTATAATAAAGATTAATTTAAGCAGATTAAACCACTATTCGCTCTATGCAGCATTAGACGAGCGGACGCAAAATAGAACTAAAAATATCTACAAAAAAAAAAAAACAATTTTTTTGTCCCAAATGGAAAACAAATAAAACTAAAAAACTGTTGAAAATTCGCATTTAGCGGCTGTTAAATGGCTTAGCAAAGAACAGCATGTTTGCATAAAAGTGCGTACATAGGTTTCGTTGCAAATGTATATATATACATATATATATATATTTATCTATATATATATTTCGCACGTTTCTCCGCTTTATTACATGTTGTGCACATCGTAGTCGCTTACAAAAATTATTTTTAGTTAATTCAAATTAAATGAAATGCACATGAAAATCTCGCGTAATCTATGGAAGTGCACTTTGAAGAGAATGAATAAGAAAACCTTAAATATTAGCCTTGAGGCATACAAATGTACACATAAAAGGTCCGTTAACGAATCGAAACCATTTTCACCTCTTAAGATAGTCTTACTTAGCTTTTTCAGCATCAAATGTTACTTACTAAAATTTTAAGTACAAGTTATTAGTCAACCGTCATTTTTCTTATCGTCAACGTGATCATGCCCATTAGCAAACTTGACGTGTAATCATCAACTGAGAATATAAATTCAATTGTGTAGTTCTCCACAGTTCCCCAAACTCATTCATTTTTTAAGACATCAAACGGAGAGGGACGTACGCACAAACAGATAAATGGTTAAATGGATTTTTTTTAACACGTAATACACCTGAACCGATGCCGACTATAATTCCACAAGGCCCATACATATTGTCTATCCATCCGGCTACTTGCTCCCTGTAAGTAGTTATGACTACGCCTGGACGAAATACGGTTATAGGTAAGTTACCAGCATACTGTTGAACGACATCTTAAAATCTTATTGCCGATCAAGAATATATACATATTGCTCTCGATCTCTGCATGCATGGAGCACTGGCATTGGCCATATATCAGCATTCTTCTCTTCTTTTATTATGGCCAGCCATTCCCGTAGGCGCTTCTAAAGAAAACTTATTTATGTACGTGTCCAACTAGGCTAACTAAGTAAAAGCTTAAATTTTTCGCAAAGATCTTTCAAGGGTAAACCAAAATTCTAGCTATCATGTGAACATGTATGCGTCAGATACGAGACTTATTGAGTGATGTGTTAAATTCAGATGAAATCTTTTTATATATATATATATACGTGTATACCTTAGCCGACTAAGAAAAACGGTTAAATATTTTCGCAGATATCTCGCAGAGGTAAACCAGAAAACTTGCTATCACCTGAACATGTATGCGGCAGACAGGAGACTTATTGAGTGACGTGTTAGATTCGAAAGAAAACTTTTCATATATATACGAATACGTGTACGTGTACAACTTGGTTAACTAAGTAAAAAAATTTAAATTTTTCGCAAAAATCTTTCCGATGTGAACCAGAATCTTTTCAATAATCTAATCAAAATGATAACAAAAAAATGCTTTTTGAATATAACAAAAGTAGAAAAATATACGTCTACATTTATGCTCTTTTTACATAATAATAATAAAAATAATAATAATAATAATAATAGCAATAATAATAATAAATTGATTGCCTCATTAAATAAGTAAAACTTTTATGTAATATGCATAAGAGATGGTCAAGTTTTCTTTTCCAATTAATTTTCATAGTAAAGTGCACTTAAAACACTTGTTTTAAGGAAGGAAACAGAATAACGAAACAAAACAAAAAAGTTGAAAAAAGAAAAGAAATTATTATGTTTCGTTTCTGTATATAATGGGAAATGTTTAGAGTAACCAAAAATTAATTTTTCATCCTTTTTTTTTTTTTTGTTTTGTTTGTTTTTGTTTAAAGTCATCTTCTTGTCTGGAATGAGTAGTCGTTTGCATGTACGCAGATGTTTTTACTGTTAGTTATGGTACAAGTGAAATTGTTGTTGCTATTAAGAGAGTGTGTGAGCATAACGCACAAGTGATAGTTGCAATTGTTGTTGTTGTTGTTATTGTTGTTGTTGCAGTTGCAGTTGCAGCTATTGTTGCAGCAATTGTAATTGTAGCTGTTGTTGTTTCTTTTGTTTTTTCTTATTGCTTGTTCGTATTGTGAACTTATTTGCATAAGAAACTGCATAACTTATTTCTTTAAACGAGCGTTAAAGTTTTGTTTTAAAATACGGGAAACACAAGTAGCGCCAAATGTTTGTTTGCTTGTTTGTTTGTTTTCTGTTACCATCTATGGCTGCATGTATACAAGTATACATACATATATTTTAAGAGTTATGTGCGAATGTTTTTATGCGTCTTCATAAAAAGATATACAACTTTGCTACTACTCCTAAATGTGATATATGGTCCGTATAGTACGCTTAAAAGGTTTTGTTTTTGGCGATATTTATTAATGTAAAAGTCTCTATATGTGTTTGTTTTAAAAAAAAATAAATAAATAAAAATTAAAAAAAAACTTACTTAAATTGCCTTTAAAATGCATTTTTATATATATACCGTGTATATAATACCCGGAATTTATTATCTTAAACATTTTTTTTTTTTTTTTTAAGAATTTTGGATGCTTTTTAAACCAACTTTTAATGGCAGACATCATTTTATGAGATTTTCATTTTAAAATTTTTGTTCTTTATATCCATTACCTAAAAATGAGGGGTATATTCATTTTGTCAAAATGTTTGCAACTCTCAAAAGGGAATTACAGAGATTTCACAAATTCTCAATGGATTTAAGCACATCCGTGTGTCAGTCTGTGCGTGTAATGTGTGTGATAAACACTCTCCTGGATGCTATCTTCTTCAAATTTAACAGAAATCTTAGAAGTACTTGCACGCACCTTAATAGTGAAATTATTCCAAATCGGTCAGAGGACACTACCCACAGTAAAGCTTAACCTGATATCACCTCTGTTTTCAAAAATAAAAAAAAAAATGAATTTTTCTTCGTTACTTGGTGGGTCTATTCTAGCTATATCTACGTTGCATTGGCTATTATCTAATGTGCATAGTTGTCGGCTTTTACATTTACATTTTCTCAGGTACTATCTATATTCCATGGATAATTCTTGGTTGCCGGTCATAATTTCTTCAGGTAGCACCTGAAGAACATAGACATACCGGATACCAATTCATGCAGATTCTACCCAGGAATAAGGGAAACGTCGCATCATATTCTATGCAAAGCTGAGACCATCCGCAGAATCAAACATAAAATGTTTGGGGAACACATGATAATGCCAGACACAGTGTGGTGCTCAAAGCAAATAATTTTTCATTTTTATTATTAGTTCCTATGGTAAATGCATTCATGGTCGCAAAAATGGAAATATCCGCTTCAAACACCGGATTTAAATTTCTAAATTTATTTTACAAAAATAAAAAAAATCATTCATACCCACTCAGCATTTAGTTTTTATTTAGCCAGTTTTAGAATAATCGTAATGGATATAAAAGATTCGGTAGCAACTGAATATAAATTTCTCAATTATTTCAAAAGTGAAAATTGCACTCGATGTAATAGCCAATGACGTCCGCTTTTTTCATTGCTCAAATTAATTTTGACAATCAAGTAAACGGGAATATTAATATTTGACAAGAAGCTTAAAACTCCGAAGTCCGTGTATGAATCAGCCATTATTAACATTTTTAATTAATGATGTCATTTTGTCCTGTTAGGATTCGCCTGGTCTGGTTTATGCTTTAAGGATAAAAAGTACAAATTAACTCTCGAAAGTGTACACAATACAGTTTTTGCGAATTTTTAATAGGTTGAACTCTTTACCAGAAAATCTCAAAACGTGAAGAACGTTGCCCTTCTTGCTGAATTCTCGAAAGAAAGTGCTACTCAATGCAATGCACATGATGGAACCGATAGCCTGCACTATAATGCCTTATGAGTTGCTCAAAATTTATTATTATTATTATTAATTTCGCCAGAGAAATGAATTCTAAGACTAAACTCTTAAAAGCACTAGCATCTAAGGCTATCGGCTTCATCAAAATTAAAGAAATCATTGCTGAGAAATAGGACCACAACCGAGCAGATAATTAAAGGAAATGTGACAATGCACTATAGGTTTGCTATGATTGCAATCTGGTTAATATTAGAAAATCGCCCAGAAAATGTTAGCAGCGCTGAAATGGAATTATTTAGTTAACATCTTCGCTGGATTCGACAGACGTTTCATCTGCTGTTTGCAATCTGTTTCATTCCACGACTTTTTCCTGTTGCCTCTCTGAACGGGGACTTCCTTCGTACATTGGCATCCCAGATAGTATAACTTTCTTACATGGTCCTACTTTCATTTGAAGTATGCAATTTTCTCAGTAAACAAATATGGGGAACCACGCCCGACTACTAAATACCCTATATATGCCATATCGTTTAACTTTTCACAATAAGGCATTAGCGTTCATCCTTGGACCGAAACAGATCAGTTTCATCAAACTATCTCAAGAATGCAAGAGAAGAAAACAAACCGATGGACAATCAAATTGACAGTTGAAGCTTAAAAAGTGATTGTGAACCGATCGTTGTAACAAAATGTGGGTCCACTTCAAGTCCTTGTGGATGTTGACTACGTCCGCACAAATTAAATATACCCTTGTAAGAGTTATGGGGTAGGGTATAAAAAGTCAAGCAATAATGACTTGCCTCTATGCTTCACATTACATCTTAATGGCAACTTTTGCTGAAACAGCTGACATTATTTTGAGGTTACGTCCGCTCTCTTAAACTCTTTAAAATAAATTAACGAGATGGTAACGTAAGCTAATTCAGAGGCGATTATTTTCAATACATTGAAGCTCAACTTGAAATCAATGATAGACGACAAAAGCTAGTAATATAGAGTAGCCATTGCCGTTGATTTGAACGTACGTTCATGAATATTGCACGGCTATAGAAGGCATAAAGTCAAAGCTAAATCGTTGAGAAGCACGATTAACATGTCTATACTGTCAAATACTGTAGACCATACTGTAATTATAATTGGTGTACGGTCGTAATTACAGCGAGTGCTTCTTCGACAAAGGCATAAAGTTTACAAATCTGCCACATACCTCCCAGGTTGCTGCCTATCACTATCCCTCTCTTTCCAGTTTTTCTTGCCCATCGCCGAAATACAAAATAGAGGGCAACCCCTAAGTGATTGGCCATATTAAAAAAAAAAAGAGACAATTATATTGTTTACCGCATTAAAGACATTTTTAAAATTAATTAAATTCCGGGTACAATATATACAGAGTATGCAATTTGCACTCATGCGTTTATTACCATTTTCGAATATATGTACACTTTAGAAATGGGTCGAAATGATAAATTTTGTACAAAAAAAAAAAAAAAAAAGCAAAGAATTAAGAAAACAAAAATGAAAATAAAACAAAAAAAAAAAAACATAACGGTTTAAAGGAAGAAATTTGTTTAAATACGTATAGATATATATATATGCATACATATGCAAGTATGCTTGTACGCGATTTTGTGTTCGTTTGAGTGTGTACATATATTGGATCTTTCATCATTATCAATTGTATACAAACCTGTGATGAGGCATAAAATGGAAAAGAACAGTTAAAACCAAAACAAAAATCCATAAAAAAAAAAAAAGAAAAGAGAAACACAAACTCACGATTTTAAGATCAACTGCACCAACAAACACACTGCCAACATAATAACAGCGAACATAGCAACAACAACAATAATAACAGCAACAAGAACAACAACACCGATAAGGCATTACATCCATACGGGCGTACATTTAAATTGTTATTTAAAGGCAGGTGAAAGAAAGAAAAAAAAAAAACAACAAAAACAACCGATAAACAGATAACAGCACTTGCGCTCATAAACAGATTACGTTATTTTGTGTGTGTGTGTGTGTGTGTGTGTATGATTTTCACATTTGATTCTCTACACTGCTTGCCCGTTCTTTTCTACTCTTAAAACAAATCATGCAAAAAAAAATTAAATAAATAAATAAATAAATAAATAAATAAAAATAAAAGCTCAACGTCAAGATACAACCGCTGTGTTCGTGTACTGCTAATATAAGTGACAAATGAAAAATCGCGAAAAAAACAAAAAATGATAAAATTTCAACAAACCAAAAAAAAAAAAAATAAAAAAATAAGGAAAATAATAAAATTGCATTGATTTGTTATTCAGAAAATTTTATTAAGATTTTTGGCCTACAAAAAAAAAAAAAAAAAAAACAACCACAACCGACAACTGAAATAAATGCTTCTACCCTAAATCACGATCATCAACATTTGCAATATCAAGCAATTAAATATCATTTTTATTATATAACTACCATAAAGACGCTGAGAACGTACTCAATTTTTCATTCTACTTGTAACCAATACGTAAGTTTGACATTAACTTGGGCTACGTTTCGACTTTGTGGCTGATCAAAAATAAACGAGAATTTTCCTTTTTTTCTGGGAAATTGTGTATACAACCTTTAATATTTACCCAACGACAGCAGTCCAGCATTACTGTTAAACGTATGAAAGCACACTTAAAGAAATTGATGATGAAAACTTCTTGAATATTAGTTTGGGGAAAAAGAAATCCATTATTTTTATATGAACTTCAGGACTTTATTTAACATGCTTCGGATTGTCCGATTTGGGTCAAATATGCACCGTTTTGTTGTATGATTTGTTGCTATTTTAAAGGTAACTTCAAAATGCCTCTCTCATGGAAGTCCTGGCCTCTATTTGCAAAAAACTCTAGTAGTCGATTTTCACAATCCTCCCTAGATTCCAATTTTTTATCATTAAAGAAATTTTGCAATGCAAGAAAAAAAGATGATAATCGCTTGGTGCCAAGTCCGGACTGTATGGCGGATGCATTAAAACTTCCCAACCAAGCTCCCGAAGTTTCTGGCGAGTCACTGTAGTTGTGTGTGGCCTAGCGTTGTCCTGGTGGAACACGACACCTCTCCTGTTGGCCAATTCTGGCCGATACTTTAGGAGAAATCTATCAGTGCAGCCATCTACCGAAAAAATAATGGATTCCTTTTTCCCCAAACTAATATATGTATATATATAATGAATGTACTAAATTTTTCATTTTGTTTGTAACAATACGTAAGTTTGGCGTTAACTTGGGCTACGCCTTAACTTTTTGGTTGATCAAAAATAAACGAGAATTTTCTTCTTTTTTTTTAAATTGCGCATACAATCTTTAATAATTACATAACGACAACAGTCCAGTGTTACTGTTAGACACATTAACCAACTCTTAGAGAAATTGATAATGAGAATATATATATATATATATATATATATATATGCATATATATGTACTAAATTTTTCATTTTGGTTGTAACCAATACGTAAGTTTCACATTAACTGTGCTCAAATTGGGTACTGATTAAAAATAAACGAGAATTTTTTTTTTTTTTTATTGAAAAATTGTGCATACAATCTTTAATATTTACCCAACGACAGCAGTCCAACTTTATTGTTGGACATGTTAACCAATTCTTAGAGAAAGTGATGATGAGAATATCTTTAAAATCTTCTTGAGTTTGATTCGCTGTTCCTTTTCTATACATCTTACATTTAATATCCATCGTCGCCTCAGCTTTTTTTGTAAACCATCATGAGAAAATACAAAAAATTAAATGGAACTATGTCTAGAGAGAGTAGTACTGAGATGCTTGCAAGAAGTTTGCGTTTTGCAAGAACTTAAATGAACTCCCGGAACAAATTTTTTTAGTCTCTTTATAATCAAAATATTGACAAAATATTGCTACGCTTTTGAGTCCAGAAAATAATGCACAGAGACAAGTGCTTAATTAATAGAAGAGCTGCGGCGTGCCGTTCCACTAACAACAGTTCTTTCTCTTCTGTTTCCTTCCCCCTTCTCTCACTCTCTCCCTACCTATGTGTCGATTTATCTATCTATATATCAATTTTTTTTCTTTTTGGAGGTTGTAACAGGGCACTGCCAACTAGTGGACTGGAATCAAAGCCAACCCGAGACCGCTTCCATACTGTCTCGGGATGAATCCTTATGGATTGGGATGAGGATGTAGGTCCTACTTCCCATTTTCCTCTCTCTCTCTCTCTCTCTCTCTTTATCACCCTGCATCTCTCTTTTCGAAAAATTAGCAAACAATTACTATGCATAATCCTGTGAACACTTATACTTCTTGACTCGCCATTCTAAATATGTCTCTTGTACACTCTAGTGAAATTCTCTTAATTCTGGTAATCGAACTAAAATATTGTTCTTAGTATTGTCTATTTTTAGTTTTTTTTATTCCCAAAATGTTTTTTTCATGTTTGTTTTATAAATCTTCTTTATCTATTTTACTTTATTTTCGGAACTAAAGTGGGTTACTTGAAATTATCAAATCGATCGCTCGGTGAACTACGATTCATAGGCTATCGATCCCTGCTTTGCAGTAAACGGCAGTAAAGTTGAAACTCATCGTCGGCAGAAGATTGCCAAGCGTTAGGTCGAATCTCCACGCTTTTGACACAACATATTTTGCTTAGTTTAACGCAAAAAAAAAAAAAAAAAAAAATTAAATGATTTTTCTCATTCAAATCATTATATCCAGGAAAAAAGTCTCTTCATGGAAAATTCCTTCTTTTTTTTATATTCAACATTATTCTTGATATATTAAATTGATGCGAATGTATGCAATGTCCAGAAAGATGTGAAATGAACCCCAATTGTTTTATGCCGACCGACTCGGAAACACTTATTGAATCGAAGTTTCTCTGCCCGTCTGGCTATTTGATTGGCTATTAGATTCAGCTTACATTTTTGATGAAATTGCCGACATTTTTTAAACCAAGGATGAACGCTTTTGAAAATAGTTTCAATCGGTTCACTTTTTCGACCACTCCTTAAAGCTTTATTTTGAAAGGTTGTTATATGTATGATAAATGAATTGATATCGTTTGTTTAATGTTGAGCCGCCTCCCACTATAGTATTTTCACTTCGTTTTAATTACATATTCAATGTAGAACCTATCCAAAAAGGTTATAAGTAAATGCTATGGCATGGTGAGGTAAATGACAAAAGTTATTCTCTCACAATGGGAACAATATAAAAATGTGGATATGATGTTGAAATCTATGAGAAGAAACTATACAAACTTTAAAAATTCATTAAAATAACTTAAGAAACAACAAAGAAATTAATTTTTAAATGGAAGGCATCAGTATATGATACTTTTCCAATTTTCTTATTCATCTAAATACAAGATTACTAACCCCTTCTGCTGATAGGATAGTTCGAAGGCATATATATATATGTATATATATCCTTTCTTAAGCTTGACCGAGTTGGTTGAAAATCTTGAAACAACATGATTGTAACCAATAATTCATTTTGTGTGAGTGTGTGTGTGTTTTTTTAATAATATTTAGCTCGTTTTGTTTATATGGCATTTAATAAGGCATCTATATGACCCTCTTTAAGTCCAAGGTATTTTTTTATTTGCTAATTTCAGCAAAATAAACCAAGAAACCTTCAACTTAAAAAGAATTTCATTAATTTAAAATTTAAAATTACGCGTAATACGCGTATTAAAGAGTTCTTTACAAAATACTTACTTACCTATTCTATTTATATATATATATATGTATATATATGTATATATGTATGTATATATACACAAACAAATATGTATATATATATATATATATATACTTTGCGATGTGGATGCACAGATGCGAATTTTAAAAACGCGTTCGATATAATTTGTAAACGTTGTTAGTTAGTTAGTGCGCGTTAGCGAAGGCTTTACTTGATTTTAGCTGCTGGATTTGAATGCACACATTTATACACACTTACGCGTGGAGATTCAAAAGCACAGATGCATTTATATTTATCCATATATTTATCTATATATATGGGTGCACACATTTACTTACACAAGCTCACACATATGTACAACTAACACTCGATATGAACATACATGCATGCATATGTTAGTTACACGTTATGTTAGCTTAAGGTGTTTTACTCTATGTTGTCGGTGATCTTCTTTCTCTAAAATAGCCTACGCACGTCACAAATCCTCAAAATAAGCACATGAGTTGAAGTGTAAGCAAAAAAAAAACAAAAACAAAAAACAAAAAAAAAACGATAAACAACAACAAGCAACCGACTCGACTGCTGATGCTTTCATAAATCTCCTTAAGCACTTCTTTTTCTTCTTCTTCTCCTTTTTTTCTTCAACTTATTTTATATATTAAATAAATCTGAGGATTTCTTAAAATTTTTTTGCATATCACATTTATTTACTTTAATTTACTTCTTTTCCTTCTTCTTTTGTTGTTAAAAAAAAAAAGGAAACTTTTTCTCCCTCTCTCTCTCTCTCTTTCCCTCTATCGCACAAACATAAATAAAAACTTATTTGTTTTAATTTACATACGTTCGCGTTTTTCGTTTATTTGTTTTAATTAAAAAATAAAAAACAACAACAAAAATTTTTTCATTCGTATTAATAGAAATGCACGCACGCACCAGCTATTATCCACTTTATGGCGCTATGCTCACTGTTATCCACGTTATTTCAGATTATTTAGATTTTAAAATACACCCGTTTAATCGTTTATTACAAACCAAATTGTCGTTACTAACTGATCAACTAAGTAAGCTCTCGATAGTCATTCGGCATCAATGCGCCAACAAAATAAAACTTGCACAAAATCCATTGACATCGTAGTAACACAAGAGAATAAATTCTTGGCAAACAATGAGAGAGGGAAAATTGAAAATGAAATTAAATTGAGTGTTAATCTCTTCACTCTCTTTCTTCTCATAAACCGAAGAAAGCTATAATTAACTTTAGAGCCTCGTATTAGATTGAAACGAACGCTCTTAACATTTTTATTATTAACCAATAAAATTGTGGTTTTATTTTCTCTTAAGATGTTTGCCGTCACTCAAAACAAAATTGCATTAATTGCAATTAATTCTCTTGATATGTTTACAATATCTTTTCAATTTTATTATTCTCTTTACATAAAAATGCGTTTACCGGTCTCATATATCCCCTGTTTGGTTGCTTGCTGCAAATTGCCGGCAAATAAAGGCACTTTACTCAATAAGCTCATGAAAAGCAGGGGTATATTCATTTCGCCAAAACGTTTGCAACGCCCAGAAGATAAGCATCAGAGACCCCACAAACTACATATATTCTTGACCTGCATCAAATTCTAAATCGACTAAAGGATGTCTGTCTGTCCATTTATGTTACGTCGGTTGCAAACATTCTCTTGCCCGCAAAAATAGGGCTAACGACTTTAAATTTGGCAGAAACATTAGAAATTCTTGCACGCAGATTTGTATTGAAAATGGATCAAATCGGTCGAAGGATACGCCCACAGCGTCACGTAAACTGAGCTCTGTTTTTCGAAAGGAATGAAGAGTTGTTTTTTTTCTATAGCAATTAAACGTACAAAAATTTGAAAGCATATTTTATGAGCGATGCTGTAACCCCTTTATAAGAATGAACAAAATTGACCACGCCTAGCCAATATTCTAGTGTATCGAAATTCAATTTCTTTTCCATACCTTTAAAAGTGGCAGAAACAAGTTTCAAAAACCCCACCAAGTATATATAGATTCTTGGTCAGTTTCAAATTCCGAATGCATCTAAACATGTCTGTTCGTCTGTCCGGCAATTTATGTTAGTAGTAATTGAAATGCGGCTACCCATAAATTTTGTTTACGTCACTATATTTTGTATGAATTCCAACACAAAAGAAATGCTACGGAGCTGTATAGAAATTTGTTGAAAGTGTTTGGTGACGGTACAATTTCTGATAGGAGATACAGATAATTGAAAAATAGCAAATAAGTAATTTCGAGCTTTCTTATAAGCCACGCTCTGTGGCGTCCTTCCTTAGTCGATGACGATACTGTCTAGATCACGATTGAGCAAAATCCTTTTTGGACAACTCCGAAGATTGCGAGAAGGATTGATTCAGTTCAACAAACTGACCAAACTTTCCGGTATACCTATTATACATGTACACCTAAGAACTAAATTTTTGTATACATACCTGTACACCTACGAAATAAATTCGTAATGATAAAATTTAACGGAAAACCAGAAATCCGTTGATGTTATATTCACGGTAGGGGAAAGATTACTGGACTGATCTCTTCCTGCACTGTGTGTGCACATAACCAATACATATTTCAACATCGGAAAACATCAGAAAGGCTGATATCAATCTATATCAGATTATGGTTACTGCCTTCCATATTTTTATAACCTATACCTATGGTGGCACAAGGTATATCAAGCTGAAGCGGACGTATGTAACACCCAAAAGGGATTAGGATGAATTCACTTTTTATTATAGCGATCGACTCAAAAATTGACCCTGAAACAAAGATTCTAAGCTTACCTGTCCGTGTGATGTCTAGCCATGTATTTGTGTCTTTAAACTATAGGTCACAATTTCGAGTTATTTTGCTGAAATTTAGTTCGCTTACGTACTTTGACGCAAGGACGAACACTTTTCTACTTTTCCGACTGCTCACCACAGAACATCTTTTTGTAAAAAGTGGTTATATGGAAAAAAACTTGAATTTTGAAAACTCACTGGGTAATAGTGCTTCGACATTCTAAATTGTTATGCAAAATTTGGGTTGGTTATGGTGACAAATTGGTTGAAAATAGTATAATAAATTGGCAAAGACATCGATCTTGTCTAATTTGGACCACGCAAAACTTATGGGAACTACCGCATTTAAGGATTCGGAGGAAATGTACTGATGAAAGTTTCTTCTGATGGAAGTAATTTGACATAAAAATTAAGTGGATCCAATTTAAATCACATGAGTCTATTTCTTAAATCCCACTTCATATAAAATTACTCAGGCATAGTAAATGCTTCGGAATAAGGGTTAATTTTTAGTATTTTATGATGAAAAATGGCCAATAGTAGCAATTTAGTAATAGGAAATTAGGTTCACATAGGTCCCAAGCAAACATAGGGGTTATAATGGAAACCAAACCTTTCCATAGAGAGAATGTCTGATTTAAAGCTTTTTAAGACGGCAACTGAAATAGAATAAAATTTCTGGAAGATAAATTAAGTTTGCTAAAATTGGATCACATTTTGTCATGTTTCACATATGCTTCAATATAGGGGCTTTCACGAAAAGTGCGCCATTGCATAAAATAATGTTTAATTATTGGCGTATTATTATCAAAATGAATGAATAACGCCATTAAGCGAAGTAGTGCAGGGTATGAAATGGTCGGCCTTGCCCAGCTATAATGTACTTATTGGTTCTTCCTTTATTACATGAAAATCCCATAAATAAGAAATGTTTATTAATTGGTGCATATCCCATGGCGTGTACGCGATTATCATATTAAAGAGTGAAATTTTTTTTTATTTTATAAAAACCGTTGAAAAAACCCTCAACGATAATTACCCATACAGAGTTGCTCCTTTCTTATATCTCAGAGATGTATACTCTGGTACTAAGAAAGATCATCTGCTTACAATTTGAGAGTAAATTATTTTTCTCTCTCTCTCGTTCTCTCTCCCCCTCGCTTTCTATAGTAAATTCCTCATGTAAAACGATGGAATTTCTTGTACACTTCATTCCTGCATACGTAAAGTAAATAATAGGAATTATGTTCAATTTAATTTTAAAAAACACCAAAAGCTTAAGGTAATAATAATAATAATAAAAAACAGTGAAATAATTCCTCAATTATTTGTTTATATCTTATCGAAAAAAGAAAACAAAATAAATTATAAGAAAACATACTAAAGCACTTTATGCATGCCCAAATGCATTGAACACATAAGTTATATAAACATTGTTTACCACATTGCAGAAGATATGCTACTGAGACTTCTACTCGAAGATCGCCTAAAGTGCAAACGATTAGTAAAATTTTAATTGCGAACCGTGGAGAGATAGCCTGTCGAGTTATTAGGACAGCTCGCAAATTAGGTGTGCGTACGGTGGCTATCTATTCCGATCCAGATGAGCATTCCTTGCATACCCAATACGCAGATGAAGCTTATCATGTGGGAGAGGCAGCTTCAGCTAAATCGTATTTGCGGGCTGACCGAATAATTAATATTGCGAAGCAAGCTGATTGTCAAGCTATACATCCCGGCTATGGTTTTCTCTCTGAATCAGTCGAATTTGCGGAGTTATGTCAAAGAGAGGGTGTGATTTTTATGGGGCCACCAAGTTCGGCTATACGAGACATGGGCATAAAAAGTACGAGTAAGGCCATTATGTCGGCAGCTGGTGTGCCAATTATTAATGGTTATCATGGTGACGATCAGTCGAACGATCGCCTACAGGCGGAAGCTGAAAAAATAGGGTTTCCTCTAATGATTAAGGCCGTACGCGGTGGCGGTGGCAAAGGTATGCGTGTCGCAGAGAAGGCTGAAGATTTTATGACTGCTCTGAATTCGGCGCGAACCGAATCACAGAAATCATTTGGTGACTCTTCCGTGTTATTGGAACGTTATGTGCGTTCACCTCGTCACGTCGAGGTGCAAGTATTTGCCGATCAATACGGTGAGGCTGTGTATTTATGGGAACGAGATTGTTCGGTCCAAAGAAGACATCAAAAAATTATCGAAGAAGCTCCAGCGGTAAAATGATAATGAATTATCTAATTTGAAAAAATTCTAAAGGTATGTAAAATTTCTTTTAAAGCCCGGTTTGTCTGATGATTTGCGCCGCGCCCTAGGTGAAGCCGCTGTTCGAGCCGCCAAAGCGGTAGGTTATGTAGGAGCTGGTACTGTTGAATTCATAATGGACAAAGAAGATTTGAGTTTTCATTTCATGGAAATGAATACTCGCTTGCAAGTAGAACATCCCATTTCTGAAATGATTACCGGAACCGATTTAGTTGAGTGGCAAATACGCATTGCTGCAGGTGAACCGCTGCCTCTTAATCAGCAACAAATAACTCGTAAAGGTCACGCTTTCGAGGCACGCATTTATGCGGAAAATCCTCGAGGAGGATTTTTACCCGGTGCTGGCCCATTGCATTATTTGGCGACACCGCAACCGAATGAACTAGTTCGTGTAGAGACAGGTGTCCGTGAAGGCGATGAAGTTTCGGTGCATTACGATCCCATGATTGCCAAACTGGTGGTATGGGGTGAAAATCGTACACAAGCTTTAAATAGTTTAATTGCTCGCCTCAGGGAGTACCATGTAAGAAAAAATGTGAAAAAGTTTACGTCAAGTTAAACCAGTTCCAATTATCCCATAGATCTCTGGCTTGGATACAAACATCAATTTTTTAATTGATTTGGCAAATCATTCCGAATTTCGTGCTGGCAATGTTCATACCGGATTCATCGATCAACATTTCGATACATTGTTCCCTCCGGTGAAAATTAATGATACCGATCTCTGCAAGGCGGCCTTGTCTTTACTACTCAACGAATTGCAAGCATTTCAATGCAATAATTTATCTAGGAATGATCCATTTTGTTTCTCGCCCAATTTGCGTCTAAATTATGAGCTAACACGTCAATATCAACTGAAAATTGATGAAAAAGGTTTGAAATTAATTTAATTAATTATACCCTACACTATTTATGATAAAGAGTATATGAAGCTAGTGCGGTCGTAGGTAACATCCAGAAGGACTTAAGATAGACCCACCTTTTATTATACCGATCCATTCAGCATCATAATCTGAATTGATGTAAGCCCGTCTGTCTATCTGTCCATCTAATGTCTATCTGAGTTCTGAGGAGCGCAATTCAAAATGCTTCGGATCTGTTCACTTTTTCGACTACTCCTCATATAACAACCTACTCTGAAAAGTCGGTAAGTGGAAGACAATTGAAATTTTCAAGATATCTCGGCAAAAATGGTTAGGTAGTAGTATTTCGGCACTCTACATTGGCATGAAAACTTTGGACCGGCTGGGAAAATTGTTGAACCCCCTCTCATATAAACAAAACTGAAGTTCATACGACAAAAAGGTATAATTTTCAATACTTCACGATGAAAATTATATCAAAATAATATCATAATTTAACATAAAAAAATTAACTGTATCAATTTTGGATCATCTCAGCCTATTTTTTGTATCCTACCCTAATAAGGATTTTTGGAGAGTAGAAAAGTCTCAAGTGATGAAAACTGACTTACAATAGTAAAATTTCATACAAAAATAAGAATTAGACAATGTGGTGTAGGTTATTCTATGGTCGACCTTGCTTGACTACAACTTTCTTACTTGTTAAATTAATTTTTGATTACAATAATTATATTCTTCAAACAGTTTATAAAGTTTCTGTTAAGTATAATGACGATATCATCCAAATCCAAATTGATGATGGATCTTGGTATACGGTTAAAGCTGAACGGGTTGAGGATGGTGAACGTTTAAAAATTCGCACAAATATTAATAATAATATTTCAACGTTTAACGCTTACGTTGCCGCTGATGAAGTAACCGTGTTCCTAGAGAGTGGCAAAATGCAGTTCGAGTTAGTGCAACCGAAATTTTTAAGTACAACTATCGATCAGATGGGTGGCGGTTCGGGCTCAAAAGTAATAGCACCTATGCCTGGTGTTTTGGAAAAAGTCTTGGTTAAGCCAGGAGATCATGTCAAAAAGGGTGATAACTTGGCTGTACTTATAGGTGATTATTACGTTTTCGATCCAATTGATGATTATATTAATTATTTTTTTGTTTTCTTTGATTTATGATAGCCATGAAAATGGAGCATAGCTTGAAGGCACCCAAAGATGCTATCGTGAAATCTATTGGCGGCATTGAAGGCTCTAATGTTGCCAGAGGGGCCGCTGTCATTACTTTTGAGGAGGATAGTAATGAAAAGTAATACTATTACTAGAAAGAAGAAGAAGAATCTATTGATTGTCAACGGATGCATTTATTTTTTTTTATTGTTGTTTTTTTCTTCCTAATTATTTCGAGCTTTAAGAAAACCGGTTGTTTTCATTTTCTTTACGCAAAGAATCAGTACAAAAATTGGCTGTTTATAATTTAATACCTATTTTCTGTTATATAATATTGGTATATATGATTAAAAAAAAAATCATATAATATATTATCAGTTTGTTGCACATATATTAATAAAATATCTGAAACTGAACAACTATTCATAGAAAAACTACATAAGATCCTATAAGATGATACCAACTCGATGAATGATGATTAACACTAGAACTACCCACGCCTTAAAGATGGCGGTATACTCATTTGGTTTTTTTCTTCATAATGGATATAACCCCCAAAACGGAGCTTCAGAGACGCTATAAAGTATATATATATACATATATATATACTTGATCAAGTATACATAATTCTGAATTGATTAAGCAACGCCTGTCCGTTTTGTTGGTGTTTGTTTTTGGCACTCTTCTAGATCGAGATATCGACTTCGAATTTGATAGAAACATTGTAACTTTTTGCATGCAGGTTGGTATTGAAAATCAGCCAAATTGGTCGGAGCAGAAGCCCACAGTGCAGCATAAACTCGGAAATTATAAAAGTTAGAAGACCGACATTCCCACATTTACTTTACGAAACACTCTATTGTATATACGCAAAAATGGAACAAAATCGCCCCTACCCAGACAAGGTTACAAGTGAGTCTTTTTTTTCACTTTTTTTAGGTTTTTACGCTTATTAATCAAAAGGTAAACCCGACATAATGCCGAAAACTATTTTATACATTCCTCAAATGAAGATATATTATCTCCCTAAAAAAGCGTCAATTATGAACTAAATATGGTGGACATGACGATCCGGTAGATTAGTTTTTTCTTAATAATACCAGCGATATGGGTGGCAAAAAAACCGGCCTAGAGAATAGAATACGGAAAGCTAAGTGTGTTAACTCTAACTTAATTGCGGTGGACATCATGCCATGGGAGAGCGGTAATAAACCGATCGGGACCATTTTTCGATCAAACCCGTGGATGGATTAGAAGAAGATTAGGTTGCAGGTTTCCTGAAATATTTCTTAATAGGATCGAAAATAATAGACGAAAATATGAAAAAATTATCGTTTTTTTCGAGAATTTTTTAGTTTCTCATTATGGTAGGTAACCCTTTTTTTAACATTGCATTCTTAGTCGATCAAGGTGACGTTTACGCCATATTTCAGCTTTGTCGCAAAACTTGGCGGAATTTATTCGTCAATTGATTCGACGACAATCAAATCTACAATGTACACCGTTCGTCTTTGGTAGACAATCAGGTATATTTTTATGACAGGATCGGAAATTTCGTAATCGCGCAACGCTAAGCGCCATCTTAAGAATGAAAATACCGTTCAGAGACACAATCAACCGCCGGCTGAAAGCAATTACCGCGTCATGGTTTTTTGCCTTCAGATGGGAAGAGTAGTGGCTTTCGGAAATTGCAGTTTTTTGACGCCTAAATCAATCTATTGACCATCTATTACTACAGTTAGTAGAGGGTAACACTACGAACGGAATCTTTTGACAGTTTGGCCACGAATTTATGCCTAGATTTACCGTAAATATTAGGCGTTTGCAAAATTTTTGATCAGCGATAAAGAAATGGGAAATACTAGTGTCCATAACGTTTGAATTCGATGGTTTTGACCTTGCTCTACCCAAAAAAAAAAAAAACGCTTTCCATTTAATGTTAATGATTTATTCAGTGCTCAAAATTCTTCTTCTTCCAAATTCATTACTTTTTTTCGTTTATTTGAAAAAATCTTATGCCAAAGCCCATCAACTACGTTCAAAGGCTTATGATGATGACAAACAAAACGGGGAGACGGACAGACAAGCAGAATTTTTCAAAATAATTTTTTTTTCCTATACTAAACGTTTGTAAAGGTTTTGATCAGCAATTTCTATAGATAAAAATCATAAAGAAAGAGGAAATACCAGTGTACATAATGGCTGAATTCGATGGCTTTGACGTTTCTCTACATAAAACCAAAGTTTTCCATTTAATATTATTGAGTTATTCAGCGTATGTCGACGCCAATCGCAAGGAGCGCTCAAAATTGCATCGACCTTCATTACTTTTTTTTTGTTTATTTGATTAAATTTGCTGCCGAAACCCACCAAATGAGTTCAAATGCTTATGGTGATGTTGTTCGATCATATCCCAATTGTTGGTTTTGGGTCCAACGCAATTGACTGTAAATGCCATTTTTTTGACACTTTTTGCAAAATACATTGTTTCAGCTCGAATGGGAAGTTTTGCCACACCCAGTCCACTTACCAGATATGGTGCTCCCAGATTATCATTTGTTCAGATCGAGGCAGCATGGATTGGCTGGCACGCTGGTCCGCAAATTATTGTATATTATACCGATTTTCCACAATATATGCGTTTTTCAAGTGAAAAAATGATCCAAATTTTTGCCTAAATACCTAATAAATTCCTTTGGCATTCGCATGAATTCCTTAGCGGCTTTTAATCCAATAAAAACTTTCAAAACGTTATTTAAATATATTTTTTATTTTTATTTCTTCTTGCTTTTTTATAACATTTATTGATTTTTTTCGATCTTTTCTTTTACTTATATAATTCTTTTTTTTTTTATTATTATTATTATTTTTCGCTCACCCTACAATTCGGTCGATATCGGCAAAAAAAAAAAGAGTCAAGTTTCCACATCTATCCTTCTATTGTTTATTCCCACCATTGTAAATCCCTTACACACTATTTTTTAATGCATTGAGGATTATTCGCATCGAATACTTCAAAAAGCACCTAAACATGTTTGCAATCAGCTTGGATAGCGAAACCGATCTGGTTATGCCCATCTACCAGTCTGTCCGTCTACGACGACTAGAATTCCGAAAATTTGTTTGATTTGATTCCAAAATAATTAATCCACCACCAAGCGTATAACACAAATGCTTTCAAAATTGGAAAAAACGCTGATACAAATGCGTTATATCGGAGGGGAATTGCTTCGAAAGAGACCAAATAGCTATCGATGAACGAATAATTTTTTAAAGAAAATAAAAATTGTAGCTTCTTGAACGCGGGTCGAGTATGGTCGTGCGGATGGAACAACAATACCGCTATTATTGACTTCTATTTTTATACCCTACATCAGTGGTGTTAAGTTAGTGCGCACGTATGTAACACGCAGAAGGGCTTAAGATAGACCCAACTTTTATTATACGAATCAAATCAGATTCATTGTTTAAATCAAACTAAGCCTGTCTGTCCGTCGCAATTCTTAAGATATTTTGACGATTTGTTTTAACCCAAAGACGAACGCTATTGGAAATGCTTCGGATCGGTTCACTTTTTCGACCCGCCCACATATAACGTCCTATTCTGAAATGCCGGAAGTAGAGAAAAGAATTGCAATCTTCAAAATTTCTCGGCAAAAGTGGCTAAGTAGTAGTATTTCGACATTGTAAATTGGTATGAAAACTTTCGACCAGATGGGGTAAGTTTTGAACCGCATCTCATATAACGAAAACTGAAGTTCATATGACAAAAAGGTATAATTTTCAATACTTCACGATGAAAATTATATCATAATAATATCATAATTTAACATAAAAAATTAACTGTATCAATTTTGGACCATCTCCGTTTTTTTTTTTTGAATCCTACCCTAAGCATTTTAACGAAATTTTATCATTTGTAAAGCAAGAAAATCTAATTTTTAACAAGTGGTTATGGAAATGGACTCATTGTAGTAATTGCATAGAAAATTGAATTATACGAAATTTGGACCATTTATGCATATTTTTCAATTCTGCTCTATGTAAGGATTAAACTTGCAGAGCATTAGGTTGCGGTTTCAGATCCGCTTCCACATAAATACGCCCATGAAAAATGCGCCTTTATATAAAAACAAGATATAATTTTTTTGTTCTATAATAAATGAAGGATTGTGTTAGACAATGTGATGTAGGGTATTTAATGATCGGCCTTCCACAACTATAATGTTCTTAGTTGTTTTTTATAATATAACAATAATTTCCTCTGACTTGGTTTTTCAGGAAAACAGGAATTCTCGTTATAGTTTGACCGAATCTTATATCTCGTCATTGTTCGCTAGTTATTGCAAGTTTTTGCACACTTCTAATATCCGAGTTGGAAAAAATTACCTATGCGGTATTAAAAAAATAAATCAAAAATTTTATTTTCTAAAAAAAGCCAACTTTTCTTATTATTATACCCCACACTACCCAGCGGTCGGTACACGCTTGGAATAAGTTTGTGCAGATGTACACAAAATCCAAAAAAACTTGAGACTTGATCATCATCTTTTATTATGCCGGCTTAAGTTTGTCTGTCCGTATGTCCGCTCTCTTGTATTCGATCGATCAATCAAGCTGCAATTTTTAAGAAATTTTCATGAAATTTGATAGACTGACGTGTTTTCGTCCAAAGACGAATACCAGTGAAAACGTGTCGGATCGAACCACTATTTCGACCAATTTAACCTTGTATGACCGTATGTCCATTTTCTTATATTTAAGCTTCAGATTGCAACTTCAAAGATATTTTAATGAAATTCAATTTAAAGACCTATTTTTGCCCAAGGACGAAAACCATTGAAAACGCGTCACATCGGATCATTTTTTCGAACATTTGCAATGTAAGCTTGTTATACCACTTACATCACCTTCTGAATCAATTTAGGCTTGTTTGTTCGTATGTCCGTTTTCTTGTTTTTAGTTGCAGTTTGATTGAGAGACTCTTCTCCGTCCAAGGCCGAACCCCATTGATGATAAATCGAATAATAACGGAATACGACAGTATAGGACAACTAACGAAGGCCCATACCCATTGTATTTTTTTTTTACTTGTTTTTGAATGATGAGTTTAAAACCTAAATAATTTTTATTTAAATTATTTTAATTTTTCAAAAATTTTATGCTCGCAATTTACTTAAAATTCATATATGAGTAAAAAGTAGATTATAAAGAGTTATCTTTGAAATCAAATTTTCTAAAAATCAGAATTAAAATATATATGATAAGCAATATCGAGCGTTAAAGGAGGAAAAGCTGGTGATGGGCATTGAAAAAATTCGTCTCAAACGGAATATCAACTGCTGAACTTGTTCCTTTTTATTATATTATCGACACTTATGAACTGGGTGTGATTGTTATTATTTATTATTCATTATTATTTATTATTATTATTATTATTTATTATTAATAGGTAGGGTATATGAGTGGTTTTTATTTGAAGATTTTATATTTTATAGTTTAATTTTTCTTTTTTTTATAAAGCGTAGTAATCAATTGTTGTTTTTTTTCTTTCTCATATTTGTATAACATAATTAAATTAATTTTTATACTTTTGTTATTATTAGTTCTTATATTACTTTTTTAATATTTCAGTTTTACTATATTATGTTACATACAAAAAATAATAAAAAGTTTTTTTTTTTTATTTTTACGTTTTCTTTTTTTTTTAATATCATTTTTAGAAATGTTATAAATTCATGCAAAAAAAAAAGGATTGTGATTTAAATTAAAAAGGAATAAAATGTGAAAGGGAAGAAAAGTTTTTGTAAAAATGTTTTGAAAAGTTATTAATTTTTTAAGTTTCTGTCGCAGTGTGAGATTTTTATTTTTTTTCTTAATTAATACAATAATGATGAGAAAAAAAACGATAGGAAAACAGGAAAATTCAGTGAGAAAACTGACTACATTCGCAGACTAACTGGTTTTTTGTCCCTTGTTTTTTATTTATTTATTTATTTTATTTTTTTTCATTTTATTGTTCCTCCCCCCCATTATAATTTTTTTTTTTTTACTAAAAGATTTTAAAAACTTGTTTAAATTTTTAAGTATAAATTCCTTTTTTTTTATTTTTTTATTTATTTTTTTTAATCTTTCATTTTCTTTTATTTTGTTTTATTATAATTTAATGTATTTTCTCTGGTTTGTACGCTTTAAAGAGCGTCTTGTTTCTTTCCTTGTTTTTTTCTTTTTTTTTTATAAGTGATTGGTAATGTGTATTTTTTATTTTTTTTTTTGTTTTATTAAATTATTTTAGTTTATTGTTAGGGCATTTTATTTTTATTGGTTTGTTTTGTGTGTGTTTTTTAATTTATATAAATAATAATTATTTAATAATAATATTAATTTTTAGTGTGAAAAAAAGAAACATTTTGTTTTTCTTGTTGTTGTTGATTTTTTCTTCTCTTGTCTCTCTTCTTAATTTTTCCTTTTTTAGTATATATATATATAGATGAGTTTTGTTTCTATTTTGTATTTATTTTTTATTTTTGTTTGTTTATTTTTTGTTTTTTTTTTTTAGATCGTCTCTCTTTTCTTTCGTGTTTCCTTTGTTATATATATATATATTTTTTATTATACTAAATTAAGTTTTGAATATTTTTAAACTTCATCTACGTTGTTGATTCTGTGGTATGTTGCTGTTGTTGTTGTTGTTGTTGTTGCGGTGTGTCAGTACTCAATATTAACACTTGTTGTTGCTGTTGTTGTTCGCTATTATTACCGATTGTTGTTGCTACTGTTGTTGCTGTCGTCGTCGTTATATTTACAGATGTATCAATTACGGCATTTATTGTTGTTGTAATTGCAGTCATCGTTGTTGTTGCTGTTGTTGTTGTTGCTGCTGCTGTATAATTTAACAAATGTATTATATTTATATCAACGTTATCCTTTTTATTAACCGTTGCTGCTGACGTTTCACAAGTGACGCCGCTGACGGACTATTTTGAAGAGAAAAAAAAAATTGAAAAAAAGAAAAAAAATTTGTATTTAATAAAACTACATCAATTTAAAACTATTAAACTACATTGAAAAGAAAACACAAAGCATTTCAGTGAGTAAAAGCGTAAGATTAACACATTTTTAGTGATTTAATGCATTTATTTATTTATTTATTTTTTTTTTGATATACCCACCAGCGCAAAATGGGGACCTATTATATTTGTTATTCGTTTTCGAAAAATATACGTATATACATATTTTTGATGAACGTAAAACTGTCAGTCGACGAAATTCAGATTCCCGTTCGTCTGTTTGCTTCCTGCTTCAGTGCGCTTCTGAGACGGGGAAAGATGACATATATATATATTCTTAACGGTGTCCATTCATTATCGATGAAGTCATCTTGTCTCCGTCCGCCCGTCTGTCGTTTTGCACGCGAAAGGTAAATGTTTATACTAAGTAAACGACCATAGACCAAGTTTGAGTATGGGGCCTTGTTCAGCACACGAGTTCTAACTAACAACCAACGGCAGATATCGACCTTATCGCCTGCACACCGCACCGAACTAAACCTTATAGTTCGTCTTTCTAACGGAATTTTTAATTGACGTTTGCTTACTGATCGGGCTTTCTATCGATCGTAAATACTCCTTTCATGATACGCTTGCCAGAAGCAAAAATCTTATGCTTTTGGACATAAGTTGATTCGTTCGTGCGTCTATTAGAACAATCACTCCTGCACTTTTAGTTGAATATTTCTTAAATTAAATTAGTAGCGTGTAATTTGTAAAAGATATTAAAGTAAACCTTAAAAGGGGACTTGAACTTACTACTAATCGTTACCACGTACAGTTTTGTCTGTAATATTAAAGTGTATTTTAATTAATGTTCGGTTACAAATCGAAATCCATCCGTCCGTTAAAATATTCACTCCTACATTTGTTTGTTGATTTCATTGATTTGTTGGTTACAGGTCAACCAAATATTTCTTATTAAAAGGGTAGCGCACACTTTCTCTAAAGTATAGTAATAAAACTTCAAGCCATATAACACGTTTTGTTATTAATGTTAAAGTTTCCTTTGATTTGTCCCTTTTCGAAATTCTCTTCCTACGATTACCTAAACTTTGAATTGCTAATCTTTGCCTACGAAATCCTTCGGTCACAATCGTCAAACTTTTCAATTTATATTCTTTTTCAGGTCGATTGGGAAAGGAATACTGTTAGTATCGTATATATTCATTTCTTTGGCTGAACGTTTACTCATTGTCCACCTAGCTCGTTACTATAAACTTTGATTTTCTTTGGTTCCATCAAAGACTTCTAAAAGAAACTCATTCTCATACTTAAAAGCATCATTTTTTGATTATACTACCAATTGGCGATTCCGATGGTTAGTCATAGGACAAAGGCGATTATTTAAATAATTTTTTTTAATTCTTTCTGCGCATATGTTTTATAACTAATACTATGGAATAATAACTGCAAATAAATTTATTAAAAAAAAAAAAAAAAAGAAATCCTTACATTTATTTTTGGTTTTTTAAAAGTTTGGAATAACACCGAACGTAATGAAAGGAAAATATCTGCTATTAACAAATAAGGTACCAGGTGAAAAGATTAATATGCGAACATTTAGCGATCAGATGTACATTCCCCAGGCTGCGGCGCCATTCCCTGTCTGTCCTCGAAATATTTGTACTTGTATATGAGCCATATTTTGAATGAATCATCATATTAAAAAAAAAAACTTGAGATGATTTTTTTTGAACACTTTTTCATTTAATTTAATACTTTTAAATTAATTTTAATAATAAAAAAAAAAAGTCTTGAACACTCAGGGCACGTCTCCAATCGATTTAACACGGCCAGGGATAACTAAGAAAAAAGAAAAAGATAGGAAGATGACTGCAGTCTAAAGGGTACACTTCCAATCGAACAGTGTTATGTCTTTGCCGACCGACCACTCACTATAGTTACGATCAAAGTCGCCGATTTGAGAACTGAATCCACGAACATTGACTTGGTAGTCACGATTTTCATCTACTCGGTTACCCATGCGATTGTGACGGATATCAAAATAACCCCTATCCCCTCAAAATGAATATATCTTTTTATTTATTTCTCTTTTAAATGCCATCTGATCGGTTCACGAACAAATTCCCAAAAAGCAAAAGAGAATGCTATCTAAAATTTGATACATTCCCGAGGGAATCGACCAACCGACACACCCATAAATTTTCCGTATATATATATATATATATATATATAAATATATTTAATTTGATTTGAAATGGTGAATATATCAACGATTCGCCTTAAAACGAATTACACTTTCCTCATTATTTCTTTTATTACTACACTTTAAATGTTTATATTTTAAAAATTGGTAAAAAAAATAAAAGAAAAACAATAAAAAGCTGTGACTCGTGTAGCGTGATATTTGTGTATCTAAAGTGAATTGTCACGAACATTTTTTTTTTTTCTTATTATTCTAACAGAAACTAATACAGCAAACATTCAAGCCGCTATATGATTAATATAAAGAAAATTCTGTTAAAAAAAAAATTATATGTATGTAGTAAAAAAAATAAATAATAAAAATTCATCTTAGCCTAGTGGTAACCTAGTAGGTAAACTATTAAAATCCTATTAGGTCCAATTAAGATACAAATCTTCTTTACTTCTTCTTTAATACTTTTCTTGCCATTTATCTAATTACTGTCGAAATGTTTTATATACTCTTCACACTGATGGCTTGCGACTTTTTTTTTGGGTGATCACATCCATGCATTTACATTAAACTTTTATGTAACACTAGATTGTATTTTTCTAATAGGTGCACTACAAATTCTTAGCGGAAATTTTTTTTTTCTTTATATTCAATGATGTTTTGTGGGAGGAGCACAATCAGTTTTCTAAACATATTTCCTCAATATGCATTTCTCGAAGTTCCGACCACAAATTTTTGTACGGCTCCAATGTTCTTCTGGCAGTAAAATAAAACAACACATCATAAGTTAAAAAAACAAAAAAAAGAAAATTATATTTTGCTGCAACAAAATCGTTTTGCACCCATCACCGTTATTCTAAATAAGAAAAGACCTAAAAAAAAGAGAAATGACGAGAAACTGTGACATTGGTTGAGCGTGGCTGATTTTTTCCATTTTTGTAGAATAAAAACCGAAATTTATATCGTGTATCTGAAGCAGATATACCCATTTTTGCGACCTTGAGTATGTTTACCACAGCAATTAATAGACGCATGAACAGACAGCCTGACAAACATATCTACGGCGGTTACTAATCAAGAATGTATATACTTTATGAAGTCCATGCAGCCTTCTAATGCAAGCAAGCGTGCGGACAGACGGACATTTTTAAATCCACTCAGTATTTGATGCCAGTCAAGAATATGTATACTTTGCGAAACTTGCTTCCGGACTTCGCAAATTTGACATACTCTCCCACCCTCCCAAAGGTCCTCACTAGTCCACGCCCATTGTTCGGACGCTTCTCCATCTTGCTTGTCACTTTTTATAGATCTTCTTTGAAGCATTTTAATATTTATGTAACGTTCCATTTTTTCGTACTCTTCCTATTTTGGTTATGTAATACCTTTCGTTTTTTTTTTTTTTTTTTTTTTTTTTGCACAACTGATGGTTTTGATGGAGAAAATTCTAGGGCAGTTAGCAAGCAAGTTATTATTTCCAATCCAAGAATTTTTAAGATATTTAGTGGAAGATGGTATTTTTTTCTCCCTCTATTCAGCCTATCGTTTTGCGATGTAAGAAAGCTTAAAATTGTTTACATATTCGATGCGATTAACGATCTTTCATCTAGCTGATCACGAATTCTTTGTTCAGTTCCAGCAAGCGTGTGATATATCGATTTCTTGCTAAAGCCATCTAGCCTTTCCAACGAATTAACTCTTTATCTTAGGATCCATGTGTCGAAAATTGCATTTCCGCGACCGATCTTTATTTCATTTCATAGATAAGCGAAACTACAATTCATAATAAAACAAGGAACTGAAACTTGGCAGTAAAAGACAAGGATCTCTCAGTTAGCTGTTAATGTTGATACAAGACAATAGCTTATGAGTGGATAAATGCGATCTCGTTGATTATTTAAGTGCGGCTTGAAAGGATTGAATATTTTGTATAAAAAATTTAGGTCACGCCCAATTGTTTCATTGGCTTGTGATTACCTTACGCTCTCCGGATCTCTAGCAAGTATACTTTTATACCTATATATATAAATATTATAATATTTTGTTGAAAAAAGTCGATAATTTTGTTAACTTTACAGTTGGGAAGTAGGAAAAAAACGAAGATCGATTAATGGAAAGAGTATTTGTCTTGCGAATCGAACTACGCAATTTGCAATCATTCAAAACTAACTACTAAGCCAGATAATTTATGAAGCGAATAGTTGGTGCATATGTATGTGTGAAGCAAACATAAGATAAGTGCGCTTATGCTTTACTTTCAGAAGAATAGAATAGTAGAGTTCGAATAAATTGCGATCCGGATTCAAAATGTTATGTAAACAAACAAACAAAAAAAAAAAAAAAACAAAAAATGAAAACTAACTTGGCGGCAAATCATACTAAACGGCTTGAAGTGTTACCGCGTTGTTGTTGTTTTTGTTGTTGTAGCTGTAGTTGATGTTGCTGTAGTTGTTGTTGTTGATGAAGATGTTGTTGGAGTTGTAGTTGTTTACTGTTGTTGCCCATTGTTGTACGCTTTATTTTTTTTACAATAATTTTTTTTTTCATTTTATTGAAATAATTTTTTTTTTTTATTATTATTTTTTTTAATTATAAAAATAAGTAATTTAAAAGCAAAAAAAAGTTAATTAAATTTAAGTAAACGACTAAGAAAAAGAGAGAAAGAGAGAAAGAAAGAAAGAAAGAAAGAGAGAGAGAGAGAGAGAGAGAGAAAAATGTATGGAAAAATTTAAAAGGTCTAAATGAAAAAAAAAAAACGAACTACATACTCAAGAATACAATAACAGAATAACGATTTGGGTTCTTTTAAAGAACAACAACAACAATATTGCCATTTTTCCTTTCCATAGTAAGTAAAAAAGGAAAACAAAAAACAAAACAAAAAAAGAAAAAAAAAAAATACTTTGAAAAAGCTATTCGCCGCCACTCACCGTTTTTGGTGATAGCGATATTTGTTTTAAGCTGCTAGTTAAACCATTAATATTTGTTTCTGTGGGAGGCTCTGAACTCGTGGATCCTTTCGTTGGAGCAATGGTTTCGTCGCTATCTACATTTTCACCTAAGCCGGGGAACGTGTTCGTCTTCCAATCTCCTGAACTTCCAGATGGCGCAATCTTGTGACTTGTAACATTTGAAAATATTAAATCTTCGCCCGCCTGCGACTCACCACCTTCGGTAGGCATTAAATCGATTATATGATTGACATGTTGATCTTTTTGCATATCATCCGGCGATTTGGTTGATTGCTGCTGTTGTGAATTCTGTGTCTGTTGCAATTGCTGTTGTTGTTGTTGTTGTTGTTGTTGTTGTTGCCTTTGGCTTTCATCATTAGGCTCTAAATCAGATTCATTAGTTTCCTCTTGCTCCTAATTTAAAACAAAAAGAAAATTTTTTTTTATTAAATTAATTAATTTAATATTATTATCGTTGGCTTCGTTAATCACCTCTTCAGGGCATAATTCGCAAGCCAACGACCAAGTATTTTTAGCCGAATGTGACCTTTCTAACATATAACCGTTAGTATTGTCATTACTTTGAGCCGGTGGTGACCATGAATACGCATTATATTGACAACCAATACCACGCTGACGATCCAATTCATCTTGCAACCATTCGACGGCTATAACCCATTGTCTGCCAATGTTTGCATTAGAATTTAACATTTGCAAAGCTACCGGTGATTTATGGAAAAGTTGTGTTAAACATTTAATAATTTGGTACGCTCGTTTCTGATAGTGAGTTTTTGCTCTATGTATTGTCTCAAGTAAGCCCTCACGTTCCTCTGCCACACCAATTAAAGCATTATGTATGCGATGATTTTGCCATGAATCCTCAATAAGCAATATGTTTAGCAGTAGATCGGTATGGTGACGCATATCGTGACAGTACGCAAAACCACATTGCCATAATAGTTCCGTAAGAACGGCACGTGAAAATAATGGGTTTTCCCAGCTGCAATACTGTAATAGCTTTAAACCTTCTTCGCCAACATTCGTATCCTCAATTAATTTTTTAATGTAACTGCAAGTGAATATGTAAAATGGAAATATTATAAAATATATTAAAAATTAAAAAAAATCATTTCATTCATCCCTATCGCTGATAATAATTAATTGCATGAGAAACCAAAGATTCTTTCATTCGATATACTCATGACGAATAATGCCTTATTTATCGCATATATATTCCGATTTATATTTTTATACGATTTGGAAAAATTCTG